>NW_006399860.1:10274087-10289461 GCF_000299155.1 Elephantulus edwardii | reverse complement strand
TTCTTTTTTAAAACAGCATTTAATAATTCTTTAAAGGATGTTGACTATGTACCTTACCAAGACAATTTTAGAACAATTGCATGTTGTTGTTGTTGTTATGTGCCATCAAGTTGCCTGTGGCTCATAGCGACCCTATGTACAATAGCTCTGAACCCTGCTCTATTCTGAGTCAACTTTATTGTTTCTGACACATCCATCCCCATCATCCCAGTCACTGAGTCAATCCATCTCATCCAGGGTCTTCCTTCCCTGTTCCTCCACCCTTCCTGGCATGAGGTCTCTCTCAAACACATTACTCAATACCCTGGGATTTATACTTTAGGAGGGATATATAGTCATATTTTAATGAGATGTTATTTGAGGATATTATATGCAGGTTAGAATAGCTTGCAAGTCATGGAACTTAGGGTCACAGTTTTATTTAGATATTGAGGGAAATCACTAGAATATAATTATTTTTAGTAGAAAGCTTCCAGGAAATAGCACTGTGTTGAACAGGAGAATAGCTTTCTAGAAGGCATAAAAACAGAAACACTGAACTGAATGCATTTGGTTATGTTGCTAAAAAAACAAAACAAACAAACAAACAAACAGTAAGAGGTGCCAGAACAACTGAGTACTTAAACAATGTCTCTGGTATGGGGGAGCAGAGTCGACCTCTACTGACTCCACAAGGTGCACAACACAAAAGATTAATTTCCATGAGGACAAACATGCTTCTTTACTCTCACATCTGCTTCTACCAATTCTAGTAATCATTGCTCTTTCCAGGGCTCTAACTGGGTTTGATAATCTGCTGCAAGAGCAACGTAGAACTCCAATAATAATACTCGTAATAATGGGGCATATTAGAGAAGAAGTAAAATAGTATAAAAACACATGTTTTGTTAGGGAAATTTGTGGTCAAAGACCTTTCCAAAGGGCTAAAGAGCAATGTTGTTAGTTTAAAGACCAATGCTCGTCATGACATTTTCATTTGCTTCCTAGTCAGAAAATGAAGAGGACTTGAACATTTACTGCAAAAGATCAGTTCACAGACTTTAGTATAGATAACATTTTAACATCAAGAAAGCAAAATTCCTCACCACTGGACCAATAGGCAACATCATGATAGATGGAGAGAAGATTAAAGTTGATAAAGATTTCCTTTTACTTGCCTCCACATTTAGCAGAGTTGCTAACAATAGTAAAGAAATCAGAAGATATGTTGCATTGGAAAGATCTTCTGTCAAAGACTTCACCAAAGTGCTTAAGAGCAAGAATGTCATTTTAAAAAGTAAAGTGCACGTTTCAACCTACGATATCAGTTACGTCCTATGCATCTGGAAGTTAGATAATAAGAAAGAAAGAAGAATTGACACCTTTGAATTGTGGAGTTAGAAAAGAATACTGAACAACTCAGAAGCTGCCCAAAGAACAAAGAATTCTAAAAAAGCGCAATCAGGGTGCTTCTTTGAGGCAACAATAATGAAGCTTCATCTCACATACTTTACTTATATTGTTGGGAGAGGTCAGTCCATGGTGAAAGATCATGCTGAGAAAAGTTAGGTTAGAAAAAGACAGATACTACAAAAGATAAATTGACACAGTCAATGCAACAATCTTGAGCATATCAGGAATCTTGAAGATGGCCCCGGTTAAGGTAAAGTTCAGAACTGTTGTTCAGAGAGTTGTTAGGATTTTTCGTTACCTTGATGTACCAGACAATAGCAACAGGACACAATTCTTCACTCAAAACAGCTTCTCTCAGGAGTGCTCATGGACCCTATGATTTTTACCTTTGTGGCTGAGGGTCATTGTTACAGAATTTTTTTTCAGTCCTGACAATCATGGCATCTCCCCACCTCGTCCTCCTGCAAACTTGAGTGAATGTCTCTACTTCTAGCTTTAACTCCATAATACACAGTCCCCAGCCTGATTCTAAGCTCCTGTTGCTGCTTTGCATTTCCAAGTCAGTTTATACTTGTTTTATATGGAAATTTCGTTTGTCTCTGTTTCTCCTGTCTTACTGATAGTGAGATTGCTATCTTCTGTCTTTACAAGCTTTGCCAATGAATTGGCACTTACTCCTAGCTGACCTTCCAGAAATTGCAGAAGGTGTTAATTGCATGAGATTGCTCAATCTCTTTAGGAGTCTCTGGCAGGTCAAATCTCAAGACAAGTGTGGTTTTGTAATAACACTTCAACTCTCTACAGACTATGCCACTAGAACTACCTGTATACTGTGTGTAAGGGAAAATTTACTAAGTACGAACAAACATTAACAATTATAGAGGAGATGGTTTTATTATTATAATTAACTTATTTTATTCCTGACTGATTTAGGGTTACAGAGATGAAAAGACTCTAATATATAACAACAAAAGAGCTAATGAGTTTTAGCTGTTTGGTTTTTTTTTATAATTGTAGAAGAAAAATGGATAATCTCTTCCTGTCTGATTTACAGTCTCTGAAAACCTGCTGAAGGATCAGCTATGAGATGGTTCCAATTTTACAGTATACACGACCACCACCAATGATATTTATCTCCTCCCATGTGATTCACTACCTCTGAAAAGCTACTGAAGGGTCAGCTATAGGTAGGTTCTGACTCTATGGTACACAACAACAGCAACAATTTACCTTCTTGAAGTCAAAGATGACAAAGCTTCATCCCACAAATTTTGGGCATACTGTGTATTCCTTGGAGAGGGACATCATGCTTGTAAAGATCGAAGATTAGTGAAAGGGAGGAAGACTGAAACAGTGGGTTCCATTATATCTGAAATAATGAGAATGACACACAAGTTAGGAAAGGTTCAGATCTGTTGTTCTCTGGGTCACTGTGAGTTGTACTCCTCTACACGTAACAAAATTTTACATAAACAATTTACATCATATTTTCTCTTCTCTGAAACTAGTTACCTAATTAAATTTTCCGTGATCCATGGAACTTTTTTTTTTAAAAATTGTATACTGATTTATTTACAAGTTTGAATGTATTCTTTTTCACAACATATCCTTTAGATTTCCTTCACCCCAAGCACCCATCAAATTGTGCAACCCTATGATTAACACCCTACACCCCATCCTCACCCCTCAATTTCTACCCTCTCTCCACCCCAGATCCTGGTTTTATATAGTATTTATACTTGTGGGACTGAGTAAGATCACTTAGCATAATGCTCTCCAGTCCCTCCCAAGTAAGGTTGTTGTTATTGTTACGTGCCATTGAGTTGCCTGCAACTCATAGAGAACCTATTTACAACAGCCTTAAAACCTGCTCTATCCTGTGCCAACCTCATTGTCTCCGATACACCTACCGCAATTACCCCAGTCATTGAATCAATCCACCTCAAAGAGAGTCTTCCTCTCCTGTGCTTCCCCTCTACCCTTCCAAGCATGATGTCACTCTCCAAGGATTGGTCCCTCCTTGCAACATGCCCAAAGTATGTCAGATGAAGTATGTTCAGAATCCTTGCCTCTAAGGGGCAGCTTAGTTTCACCCTCTCTAGGATGAACCTGTCTGTTTTCTTAGCAGTCCATGGTATATTCAATACTGTTGTCCAGCAGCAAGCTTTAATCCATACTGAAGGCTGCATTCCTTGACCCTCTGCAGCAAGCATTTCAGGTTCTCCTCAGTTTTAGCAAGCAGGATTGTGTTATCTGCATAACACAGATTGTTGATAGATCTTCCTCCAATCCTGATGCCACACTTTTCCTCATACAGCCTAGCATCCCAGATAATCTGTTATTTATAAAGATTGAAAATGTATGGAGATAGGACATATCCCTGGCCTATACGCTTCCCAATTTTGAACCATGCAGTGTTTGCTTGCTCTGTTCTGACGACTGCCTCCTGGACCAAGTATAGGTTTCGCATGAGCACGATCAAGTGTTCTGGTATTCCCATTCTTCTGAGAGTCAGCCACAGTTTGTTGTGATTCACACAGTCAAACACTTTTGCATAATCAATGAAACACAGACATTCCTCTGGTACTCCCTGCTTTCAGCCAAGATCTGTCTAATATTAGCTACAAAATCTCTAGCACTACGACCCCTTCTAAACCCAGCCTGTATTGCTGGAAATTCTCTGCAATTCTTCCGTGTCTGCCAATCCTTTCAGTCCAATAACTCTGTATACTCTTTTCATCTTCTTTTAATACTTCCTGGATCATTTAATACTCTATCCAAAGCCTCCTTAAGTATTGCAACTCGAGCTCTGAATTTTCCTCAAGGTTCTTCAGTTTCTTGAGCTTAAGAAATGCTGAGCAAGTGCCGCCCTTTTGATTTTCTGACTCCAGCTCCTTGCACATTTCTTTATAATATTTTATTTTGTCCTCCCGTGCTGCCTTTTGAAATCTTCTGTGCAGCTCTTTATTATTTTGAATCTTCCCTCTGCATTGGCTTCTCAGCACTATAGTGCAATAATCAGAGTCTTTCCTGACATCCATTTAGGTCTTCATCCTCTCTCTTTGTAATGACTTTTTGCACTCTTTCTGGATGATATTCTTGGCATTTTCCCACAAGTCTGCTCCTGCATGCTGTATAGTATTCCATTGTATGATGTACCACAGCTTCTCAATCTGTTCATTTGTGGTTGGACCTCGGGTCTGTTTATATGTTCTTGTGATGGTGAAAATTAATTCCTGTGTGCGTGGAACATATTTTGAGTACTGCCACATACATGTTTCTTGGGAAGCTGTAGTGCATGCTGCTGCCTACACGACCTGTATAACTGTATGAATACCTCTGAGGAAACAGCCTAATACCACCCATCTTACCACTAGAGGATACTTGAGATACATATGTCCTACATATTTTTTATCAAAACTTATATTACTTTAAAAAATTATCTTGATATCAGGATGTGTTACATAATTGAATGCACATAGTATTAACAAAGATTCAAAGCAGAAAGTAGTTTTATTTTGATGCCACGAACTGGATTTTTAAAATATCAAACTGTTATTGAAATTAGCTCAGTTTTCTCTTTGAAGTATTTGATGCCGCTTTAGAAAATTGGCACTTAATGGAACTTCATGTAAATTTCTTCAACTAATGGAACCCACATATCATATCATTTTTTGTATGTGCAAAGGAAAAAAAGAAAGAGAAGAAAATCCATGGAATTGAAAATGTGTGAAATTAATTTAGAGGATATAAATTATGTAAATCAAGGAACTGATAGGAACAATATGTCACACTTACTAGAGTAACTTTAAAACATTCTTTCAGTAATTACATTACAACAACAAGAAGAAAAAACAATGAAGAAAATAATTAGGTCATGACAAAATTAAGAAGCAACATACACACGGCAGTGTGGTGTCTCTCTGTGTGTGTGTGTGTGTATTTTAAAGTACACTAGAAATTATCTTAAGGTATAAAAGTTGTTTGAATCTTATCTTTGATATTTATTAAAATATTCCTTTATCACATTACCTATGTTATTCTTAATGGACAGATTTCAACGAAACATCCATACTAAAACAGACTAAACAGATTAGGCAATCTCCTTCTAAAAATGATAGTAAAAATTTATGAATAATAATAGAACATTGTCTAAAATAAGAGCTCTTCAGGTAGGAAGGCACTGAGTATAGTCCTTCCTTCATAGTGGAGTTGACCCTAACAACATGGATTGAGTAAAGGTTTGGGAATCATATTTACTGTTACTGCACAACCCAAAGCGAGGAGAAATAGGTAAAAATATACATTAACAATCAGAATGTTTACTTTATAATGTTTCTGTCATAGAAAGAGGTGAAAATATGCATTAATAATCAGAATGTGTAATGTGTAATATTTTAGTCATTGACAACATCAAAGGCAAAATATTTTTATTTAGTCATAACCTCATGACACAGTAAATACTCAGGAGACAAAAAAAGAGTACCAAATTTAAACATAAGCATAGATTTAAAATAAAATGTTTGAAGCCCATGGAGAATGCAGTAATTGAAACAAAATCAATTTCCAACTTATAAACTTGAATACTGAAATAAAATTATGCTAATCTAATGTATTTGCCTTATTGTGTTCCTCAGCTCATTATGCTGCATACATAACTATGAGATGGTTCTTTTCCCTTTGATAATAGTCTCTTTAAATTATTTACTTTATATTGATTTGCTTCCTTTAAATGCTGCCAAAGCCATTTGAAAGAGCTTATTTTCAAATAAGTATTCTCTGCCTGCTATATTTTATTTTTATTTAGTTTGTTTGCATCATGTATAAAGCACTACCAATTATTTTACTTACTTGTATTATGAGATAATAGTACACAAATATCTGAAGTTGCTTCTCATTATCCTTCTACAGCTTTATATTCAATAAAAACTTGTGAATGACCATCCAATATGTGACTACTATTTTTATCCAAAGCAAAGTGGAGGAAAACAAAATCACATGGAAACAATTAATTTAAAGGATTAATGGACCTCACACACAGCAACCTATATGGCTTTAAGACCAGAAACCAGTACTGGTGACTCTGAAAGATATTCCAATAGTCTTGGGGGTTTGTTGGAGAAAAATTAAAAACAAACTCAAAATAAATCTATATTTTTTTTAAGTAAGGTTCTTTGGTCTCTAAGATATTTGTGGAATCTCCAAGATAATGTTTTTTTGGTGTCTAAGAACAGAATTGAAGCCACACCAACAGTTTATCCTTCTTCCAATCAACTGAAAGGCATACAAGGTGATTAGTAACAAAAGAAAAGGACATGTTTCTTTGAACAACAAACAATAAGTGATCAAAAAGGCAACATAGTTGCCTAGGAATAATGCTCATAAGGCAAGAAGAGATAGGAAAGAATAAATGGAAATGAGAAAAACAGGAAAATGTTGCCAGCCATGAAGAAGTGGTTGAAAAGGTAAAGAAATCAGGAAGCCATGTTATGTTCCTGCTGGTAGACAAGGAAACTGACAAACTCTATAGTGAGAAGAAAATACGGTTTAAGAGAGAAACAACTAGTTTTAAACTGCTCCCACACCAGCCCTGGGTTGTAGAGATAAAGAAGGGCAGTGATGGCTATGGGTTCTAACTGAGAGAGGGGCCCTCACAGAAAGGTCAAATCATCAGTGATATAGATGCTGGAAGCCCAGCAGAGAAGGCTGGCCTGAAGAACAATGATCTGGTGGTTGCTGTCAACGGCGAATCTGTGGAAAGCCTGGATCATGATGGTGTGGTGGAAATGATTAGGAAGGGTGTAGAGAAGACTTCACTGTTGGTGGTAGACAAGGAGACAGACAACATGTACATGCTGGCTCAGTTCCCCCCCCCCACCCCCGTTTCTCTACTATCAAAGTCAAGAACTGCCCAATGGTTCTATCAAGGAGCCAGCTAGCCCTCCTCCTGCTCCCCTGGAGGAGGCCCCAAGCTCAGATCCTGAGGAGGAAGGGCATCATAAGCCCAAGCTCTGCAGGCTGCTCAAAGGTGAAAACGGCTATGGCTTTCACTTAAATGCCATCCGGGACCTGCCAGGCTCTTTAGCAAAAGAGGTAAAGAAGGGAGGCCCTGCGGACCTGGCTGGGCTGGAAGACAAGGATATCATCACTGAGGTGAACGGGGTGAACGTGCAGGATGAACCCTATGAGAAGGTGGTGGACAGCATCCAGAGCAGCAGGAAGAACGTCATACTCTTAGTCTGTGGGAAGAAGGCCTATGACTACTTCCAGGCTAAGAAAAATCCCTATCGTTTCCTCCATGGCTGATCAACTGGATCCCCCCCACCCCCCACCCCGCGATTCCAAAGAAGAAACACAGGCAGAGACAGAGCTCAACTCATACAACTAAAGAACGAGCCCACAGTACCAGCTCTCATTCTTCCTCCAATTCTGAAGACACAGTGGTGTGAGAAGAACAAATGATGGCACTGGCTGGTGGCCCTTTCTGGTCTTTAACAGGAATCTGCTCTCAAGGAATGAGCTTCCACTTGCTTCCTGTCTGTCAGAGAACTCCTCCTCTAGTTCTTGTGTGATTGTTTCTGTTGTTATTTGCTTTAGGGGCAATTACTGCAGATGGTTATTTATGTTCAACTTAGAAAAAGCTAAGACAGGAGTTAACTTTTTAGTGATCTTTCAAGTTTCAATGCAATTATTTTCTCTGTATGATGATACCTCTCATGGCTATAGGCTCCTTGAGCACCAAAGATAATTTATAAATAGATATATGTGAAAGCTAATTAAAGTCTCTGGGCAAATAAGCCATATTAAATGAAAATTTTGCTTTGGTAAGAATGTTGAAGTTGCTAGAATAAATATTATTTAAAAAAACAGCAGGAAAATGTTATTAAGAGGGCAATTACAATGTGAGTATCACAATGTCACAAAACAAAATGTGTATGAATAAAATATTTTTAATACACAGTATTTTTAAGTTTTGTTTCTGTTACTATTATTAATTATCTTGATTTTTTTTATTTCCATATTATATATTTCTGGTCTATTAAATAAAAATATATCAAAACTTTAAAAGTATGTCACATATGTAGGACATGCTATAGCAGTTAATACTTCTCAATATTTTAGTAGGTCAAGTTTTTGCTTGCCAAATTTTCTGATGCAAATTTGTTTTGATTTAGTAGACAGTTAATACATCTTGCTTTTTTTTAAGGCAAATTCCTTTTTTTTAATCTTTCCCCACATAATCATTTTTTTCTGTTTTCTTCAAAGAGATGTTTTCTTTTACTGAATGGTTCATAATTATACCATAAAATGAAGCACTATAAAAAAAATAAGACATGAATGAAATAGATTCTAAGAAATCATGGAATAAATTATATTTGTTACATTGTAACTTTTATAGTTTCTAATTTTGTTTTTATACTTTTAACACATTGTAGAGTTACTCATGAATATTTTTGTGTTCCATTACCCCACTGATGTTTGGTATGAAAAAAAATTGCATACTTATGTTGTAATGGGTTTATTGTTCAAAACTGCTTTCTTTCTTAGTCTATTTGCTTGTACTTTCACTACATAAGTGAGTGAAATCATGCAATCTAAGGGTGTAGACTAATAATAATAGAATTGATTAGTGTTGCTATTCTGCCAGGTTTGAATTGAGTAGTTGAAGTGTCAAGAAAAGGGGAATCTTGCTACTAGCAAAGAAGAAGTGAAGAGTGTGCACCATTTGAACCAGAGATTCCTATACACCTCAGACTAGGAGTTAAAGGACAGTGGCAGCAGCAGACAACCAGAGAACCAATCAGAGCAATGATGACCTGGAACTCCTACCCCACAGAACCACAGTCAGTGCTTGGAGCTTTCATCAAACTTGCTGAAGATGGGGATGGTGTGCGTACCATAACTGACAAAGCTAAGAGAGGTTTAGGAGCACACTGATAGTATAATCTGTATGTAATTGTGATGCTAACCCAAGGGCAGCAGCAACTTCACCAAGTTTGACTTCATTGGTAGCTCTATGGGAGAAGAATATACAATTTTCTCGCATACAGTCCCCAAAAAGATCACCGAGCCAATTAGCCAACTTAGCAAAGTTTATTCCAAGTTTGAACTGGGGCCCTCATGGACTAAAACAGCAGCATCCATATAAGAGCCCCGAGACAAAGTCAGCTCCTTCTTTTATACATTTTTTAATTCTTTGTCTAACTAATTGAGCTATGGTTGGCTATTTAGAGCAGTTGGTATAATGGCTTGCATTCGATTTGTTGACCATTGCACAGGGGGCTAGCCTGGAGACTTGTTGGGGTCTGATTAGTGAGTAGTTAGTTACCTTTAGGTACAGGAATGCAGAGAAGTTTCTTTCTATGCCTTTACAAAGAAGAACATTTTGCCTCTATATGAGATAAGGTAGCCACGCAGGCAGAAGGAGGGGGAAGGAGGGGGAGCAAAGCACTCCGTCTGAAGGAGGAGGAGGGCCAGAGGTAGCTGCACTTTAGCATAAGCTGAGGTTTGATTCTTACATACAGCCTATAAATACCAGCTGAAGGATCAGGTCAGAGTCAATTCTGACTCAAAGACAATGATGAGAGTTTCATAACACTGGCCTAAAATTAAGAGTCTGAAGTTTGAAAGTTTTGCAAACATGCCTAAGATGTTGTTTTGACTGAAGAATTTTCTCCTATTGCCAATCTGAATTATAACCTATTTATGGCTGTACTAAACCCCAAAATCATTAGTATAATTCTGTGGGGTATCTTTTTGTGTGTGTATGTGTGTGTTTTTTTAATTTAACAAATAGGCATTTGTTCTCTTATGGTTTATGTGACTAAATGTCCAAATGCAGGATGACATTTATTTCTAGTGCTTTGCTACTTATAATATTAGGTAAAAAGAAATATTTTTCTAGTAATTATTTTAGTGTTGTAGTAATGCTACTAGATTTTAGAATATTGGTCTCATAACAAGTAAATGTGCTCAATTATCTATTGAATTATATTAATTTTTCTGAAGCTTCTTTTTAGCCATCACAAAAGATTAATAAACCCAGTAGTAAAACAATGTTAGATATAGGAGGGACAGAATTAATGTGTGAGAATTGGTATAAGTAGTTCCAGAAATATGGGGCATGTCTGACTCCATAGGAATCAGTTTTGTGCTGTGGCTGTTATTAATTGGGACTGCTCTCTGTGGAATCAATGGAGATGAGACATCAGACACTGCTGCCCTCACATCTCCCACATTCTTTTTAACTGCCTATGCAAAAACCTGCAAAATAATATCCTAAATTTATGACTTATATAGGTGAATAAAAGGTTCTACTAGATAACCATAATGGTTATCACAAGAGTCCACAATTAAGGTTGCATAGTGGAATGTACTTGGGGCAGTGGGAGGAGTGCGGGGGCATTGTGTTCCAGGGAAGGAGTGTTTCTTTTACTTTTGAAAGACAGGAGAGAACTGAGGGCGGCGGGGGGGCTGGGCAGGGAGAGAAGTGCAGCAATGAATGAATGGAAATCCAAAATCTCTGTAAATGCTCATTAAAATTATTTTTTAAAAAAGGTTCTACTAGAGAGATAGGAAACTCTAGTGCATATTGAATAGTTTGTTGCTGTTTGTTGTTGTAATTGTCTCCAACAGACTTTATCCCATTGCTTCAGTCACTAATTCAATCCATCCCATCTTGGGTCTTCCTTTCCTGTACTGTCCCTCCACCCTTCCAAGTATGATGTCCTTCTCTAAGGACTGGTTTGTCGTGGCCATGTGCTAAAAGTATGATGATCATCTGCTCTTTAGGGCAAAATACTTGTCTGTCAAACACTGCTTTAGAGTCAAGAAACCAAAATAAGACAGATTAGGTAGAAGGATTGGCCATCCATTCCTAAAAACCTCAGAAAAACCTATATACAATAGAGCACATTTAGGTTAGACTATCAGATATGGCAAGAGAGGCAGAAACCTCTCACTGGGAATCACAAAGAAGGAGGAACAGTTGCAAACAGACACTAGTGACTGGAATACAGAAGATGAGAAATATGAGTGTAGGAACATTGGAGATTTTTAAGGAAGAAATAGAGCACATAAATATTGACATGCTAGGTATTGGCAAAATGAATTGGGTTGTCATGGACATTCTGAATCACATCATTTCTCAATGTTAAGGAAACAAAAATCCTTGCCACTGGACTAATAGGCAATAATAAGATGTAAAGAAAGGATCTGAGATTGTTAATGACTTTATGTTGCTT
This sequence comes from Elephantulus edwardii, assembly GCF_000299155.1. NCBI lineage: Eukaryota > Metazoa > Chordata > Mammalia > Macroscelidea > Macroscelididae > Elephantulus > Elephantulus edwardii. Next base: position 10,277,825 of record NW_006399860.1, on the reverse strand, counting down.
TTGTTTAGAATCAATATCCTTGCAGCAGTCAGGAGATCAAGGGGCTTATTTCACTGGAAAATTCTGTAGTCAGGTATCTTTTTTAATTATTTAAGAGTAATGATGTCAGTGGGAGGTTAAAAGTGCATCTGATTCAAGACATGATCTTTTCAGTCACTTGCTATACTTTTGAGAGGTATACAATGACTAAGGATTACAGAAGACAATTATATACCTTTGAACTGTGGTGTTGGAGAAGAGTGCTGAAGATTCCATGGACTGCTCAAAGAACAAACAGATGGAGAAAGTGGAGCCAGAGTGCCCCTTGAAGGCAAGAATAGCAGAACTTCATCTCAAATACTTTGGACATGTTACTATGTTCTAATTCCTTGAAAAGAGACATTGTGCTTAGAAAAGTGAAGGAGTGGTAAAGGAGAGGAAGACACTCAATTAGGTGACTGACATGGTAACTATGGCAATGGACTTGAGTGTGTAAGAGATAGTGAGGATGGCATGGGATAGGACAATGTTCAGATCAGTTTTTCAGAGTCTTTGTGATTTATACTTGACTCAATGGCTGTAAAAAGAGTAGATAGAACTTCTAGGTGGCCGAGTTTGACTTCTACCCACTTTACAAAAGAGAACTGTCCCATAAATAATATTCATAGTTCCAGCCAAATGCAGACATGATCAGACAACAAGTGAAAGTCTAAGTCCAGTTCAGTAGCACAAATAAACTGCTGGTTTCCTTAATCTTCTAGCACATTTTCTCTCAGAACAGTTACAAGTGAGTTTTTCATTCAGTTATCTAGAAAGCAAAACCTTTACTGTTGCTCCATCTCCAAGGCTCCTCTTGTTACATCCAAGGTTACATCTTATCACAGTTACTTCAAAGCTGTGGCACAATCTCTTCAACTTCTTTCTACCATCTGAAAGACCATGTGTCCACAAATAAGGTAGCTCGAGCCCATGCCCCCAAGAGAGGCTAAAAAAATGAATGTTGTTATTGTTGTTGTTATTATCTGCCATGGAGTTACTTGTGAAACATAGCAACCCTATGTACAGCAGCTCTGAAGCTTGCCCTTCTCACTGACTCTGACACGCTTACACCCATTGTCCTAGTCACTGTATTAATCCATCTCATCCAGAATCTTCCTCTCCTGTGCTGTCCCTCCTCCCTTTTGAGCATGATGTCCTTTTCCAAGGACTGGTCATACCAGGTGGCGTGCCCAAAGTATATAGGATGAATCTTACAAATTCTAATCTCCAAGGAGAAACTTGGTTTCACCTTCTCCAAGATAGACCTATTTATTTTTTTGGCAGTCCATAGTATGTTCAAGACTCTCCTCCAGCACCACAACTCAAAGACATCAATTCTTCTTCTGTCATCCTTAGTCATAGTCCAGCTCTCTGATGCATAGCAAAGACTATGGCCTGTATTAGGTGCACCTTAGTCTGTATACTGACATCGTTTTTTCTCAGTACTCTGAAAAAGTCTCTGATCGCAGATTTACCTAACTCAGTTCTTCTTTTGCTTTCCTTACTGGTGGTGTTAAGAGTGTTGATTGTTGAGCCAATCAAGTTGTAGCTGTTATCTAGTTCAATCTCTTCTCCATCTATCATGGTGCCATCAATTGGCCCAGTGGTGAGAATTTTTGTCTTCTTGATGTTGAGCTTCACCTTCTGAAGCAAGTGCTTCACGGCCTCCTCAGTTTTATCAAGCAAGGTTGTGTCATCTGCATAACTTAGGTTGTTGTTGAGTCTTCCTCTAAGACTGATGCCACATTCCTTCTCATAAAGGCCAGCCTTCCAAATAATCTGTTCTGCATATAGATTGAGAAGGTATGTAGATGGGACCCATCCCTAATGCACTACTTTCCTGATTTTGAATCATGCAGTGTTTCTATTCTGGGCACTGCCTCCTTGTGCAAATATAAGTTTCACATAAGCACAATCAAGTCTTCTGAAATTCTCATTCTCCTCAAGATTAACCATTATGTGTTGTGATCTAAAATGCTTGCTGTCAGATGTTGTTCCAAAGGTAAACATCCAAATTAAGGCAAATGAGAAAGAAGGATTAAGCATCTACTTCCAAACTATGACAGATCGTCAGCAGCCCTATGTACAATAGAGCACACATAAATTAGAATAACAGATATGGCAACTGAGACTGATCCCTCAAATTTGGAAACACAAAGGAGGAGGAACTGTTGTAAGCAGATACTAATGATTGGTAAGTGGATGTGAGAAATATGAAGGTAGGAAAGCTGAACATTGTTAAGAAATAAATGAAAGACATAAATATTGAGGTATTAGATATTGGCAAAATGCGATAGATTGGTATGGGGTGTTTTAAATAAAATCATGATCATATGATCTACTATGCTGAATATGGAAGGTAGGAAAAACTGGGGTGGCTTTCATAATTAAAAATGCCATTTCTAAATCCAAATTGAAATACTATGTCACTAGAGCTTAGGGAAAAAAAGAAGATACAGTTGATTGTGGAGCCAAGCAAGCTGTAATTGTTAATGACCTCAATATCTTCTCCATCTATCATGGTGCTGCCAACACCTTGTTGTTCATTGCTATCCAGTCAGAATAAACTAATAGCTGATTTTCCATTGAGCTCTCAGAGGCAGTAAATTACACTGTAGATTAGTGCCCATCTTTCTTCGATGGAGTAGCTCATAAAATTGAACTGAGTTATTTTGGACTGGCAGCACCCCTTCTTGTCTCTAGGCTACCTGCCTCAAGTACGCATAAGCATTAATATTATATAGGTTAAGTGGTTGGAGAAGAGTACAAAATACTTCATGGTCTGCTAAAAGAACAAATAAATATGTCTTGGACAAAGTACAGCTAAAGTGTTCCCTGGAGGCAAAGATCACATATTGTGGGCATGTGTTACTTTGGTTTGTTAGGATAGGCTCTTCCTTGTTGATGGGTATGGTGTTTGGAAAAGTCGAGGAAAAGTGAGAGAGAAGCTCCTCAACCAGATGAACTGAAAGAGGGATTGCTGTAATGAGCTTAAATATGTCAGAAATAATGAGGATGGCACAGGATAGGACAGAATTCAGATCTGTTGTTCATAGAATCTCTATAAATTGTATTTGACTTAAAGACATCTAGCAACAACCCATTAAGTTATCGAATTGTGACCTAATGCTAAATGGTTTCTAAAGTCATGTCAAAGGTGAAGTTTTCCAAAGCAAATATACTGCAAATAATATTAAGTACTATGACTTCAAAACTATTTTTATCAATTAAGAAGATTAACTGAGCATATACGTGTTTCATCAGAGTATGCTTTTATATATTTCTATATCTCTGCCTCTATCATCTACATCATCTCTGCATCCAAAAGCTGGACAGTGAGTAGGGATGATAGAAGGAGAATTGATGCCTTTCAGTTGTGGTGTTGGAGAAGAGTTTTGAACACACCATGGACCACTAAAAGAACAAACAAATTTGTCCTAGAGAGGGCAAACCCAGGCTGCTTCTTGAAGCAAAGGATTCTTAAGCTTCATCTGACATACTTTGGAGATGTTGCAAGGAGGGACCAGTCCTTGGAGAGAGACATCATGCTCAAAAGGATACAGGGACAGTGCAGGAGAGGAAGACCTTCAATGAGATGGATTGATTCAGTGACTGAGGTAATTGGGGTTGGTGTGTCAGAATTCGTGAGACTGACTCGAGATCTGACAAGTTTTAGTGCTGTTGTAAAGTTGTACATAGAGTTGCTATGTATTACAAGTG
>NW_006399860.1:10248169-10273987 GCF_000299155.1 Elephantulus edwardii | reverse complement strand
AATTGGAGTTATGAGATGCTATGTAATCTATAGCTTGTACTTCTAACTAAATAGCCCATATCTGAGGTAGTTCAAATATCCTAGGAATATCTTGGGGGGAATCCTCTTCTGTTAAAATTTACAACCAAAGATATCCAATCAGTGTTTGCTGTGAATCAGAATCTGTTTGATGAAGTGACGTTTTGAGTAATTATCCTTAAGTATTTCTACTGTAAAAATTTACTTGTCTATATAACATTATGAAATGATAAGTTATAATTACACATACATGTACATACATATACAATGATTTGGTGCTCTGGTGGCATAGTTCTTAAGGAGTTATGTTGCTAACACAAATGTCAAACCTCAAGGGACCAAGATGGGGGTTGGTAGTGTAGCGTGAGGATCCCAGAGGCACTCTGAGCCCCATTGAAGTGGGATGCATGGTCCTCCATAGCCCACACTTTATCTATACCTAAACAGTTAAACAATTGACTACTGGTCTTTAACATGGATTGAAACTCAACATCAAGAAGACAAAGAGTCTTGAAAGACAATGAGTAAGCCCTGCTGCCCCTGGCTGCCTGCCACAGATGATGGAATCGGGCAGAATATCTCGCTTTCAGTGAAGAAGAATTCCTTTGTCAGATCCTTGACAGCAGATTTCCTTAATGCACCACATCTTTTGATTTCTTGACTACTGCTACCAAGAAATAAATTAGGTTGGCGGAGTAAAATGAAAGATGGCCGACCCAAGCAACACATGGAGCTCAGCACCTCACAGCCTGCCTTCAGACAACCTAAGTTTGAGTGCTTGTTCTACTGCCATTATTACTTTTTCAAACTTGAGCAGGTCTATCCCCCACTCTAGAAGCTCTTTCTCCATTTGTGGAAGGGAAAAGTAATAATGCCTACATTGAGTTACAATTAGACAGACCACTTGGTGTAGAATAAGGGTGCAATGATGGCATCTCTAGAGCCAGATGTGGTGTCCTTGGCCTTGGTCTCCAGTAAGGTGCAAGGTCCTGGCCTCAGAAGAGCTTTAGTGGGGGAGAATGCTTCCTGGCCCTTGAGTATTACCACTCAGGCCCTGCGGAGAGCTGCCAGACCCCTGTGGAGTACTGTCAGGTTGCTGGGGAGAACTGCCTGGTGTGTATGAAGAATTTTATCTAAGCCACGTTCTTCCATCTCCTTCTCCAGTACATCTGTAAGTAACACTTCCAAAGCCCTTCTCTTCATAACCCTCAAGTTTGTTCTCTCTAGGTTTGCTCCATCTCCTGTTGGTAACCTGAACACCGAGTCTTGTTCCAGACATGAACTCTAAGCCCAGTTTCAGAGACAAAAAGGAACTATAACTGCCAGCTAAGGAAGTTCAGCCACACACATTCACTGGACTCACCCAGACAAACAATTTGCAGTCCAGAGAGCAGGAACATCAGGAAAATATCTTCGAACTGAACAAGAAGGGATGCAGCTTCAACTCAAACCACCAATAAAAGTGTTAAAGTGACTCTTCCTCTTCACCTTAACGCCCTTGTTCAGCATGAAACAGCCAGAGAGTTTGCACCCTATTCCCAGATGAGAAACCCATAAAGGAAAAAGACAATTTCTTTATAAAAAAAATAATAATCATCATTTGAGTATGATCACCATTACTATCTTTTCTGGTCTCCATTAGATCTTTCTCACTTCCTTCACTCATTTCCTGTACCCACAAAATTCTGCAGCCCTGTGATTTCATCCCTACCCACCCACACTCTTCTGTTCTCAACATTTAGCCCCTTGGTTCCCCATGCACGATTTTTACAATTAAAAAAAAAAAAAGTCAAACCTCTCTAGCAGTTCAAATCGACCATTGGCTCTGTGGAAAAAAGATGTGCCATCTCCTCTTATGTGATTTATAGTCTCAGAAAACCAAATGAGTGTCATAAAACTACATAGGCAAAAGATAATAAATAAGCAGAGATGCTTCTGGTATATCATTTGCATTTTAAATATTAGAAAATATGTGAAAGTTTAGTGATTTTTTGCGTGAACCAGGCTTAAGGACACATCAAGTAACTTTTTGCTAGAGTAATGAGAATTGAACGTTCTAAACTAACAAAAAGTAATGCAACTTGCAAGATAAGCAAGAGCTAGTTTCTTGATACAACCTGCCTTGGAAAGATAAGAGTACAGCCTTCTTGCAAATGATTCAGTTGAAAAATCACACTGCTATGTGTTCACCAGCTTTTCAAAAGCAACTGGCACATGCCTGATTCCCCAATCCCTGTTTCACCAAGTCACTGAAGTTTTCATAAGTAATAGAAAAACATCCTTTTTACTCACTCATTGTCCTGGATTCTGATGTGACTCACAGCTGGCCCTCCAATTGGTTGTCAGAAACTATAAGTAACATTTCTAGAGTCAAAGAGAAAAAAAGTGCAATATTTTCACCGAATTTGCTGTCTGATAGTGCCCGATCATACAATCAAGATGAATTAGTGATAATTGGTGACTGGATTCCAAAAAATTATAAATAATGCAGAAGAAATATTGTTGTTGTTATGTGCCGTTGAGTCGCCTGCGACTCATAACGACCCTATGTACAACAGCCCTAAACTCTGCTCTGTCCTGTGCCAATAGCACTGTCTCTGACACTCCCATCCCAATTACCCAGTCACTGAATCAATCCACCTCATAGAGGGTCTTCCTCTCCTGCGCTGTCCCTCCACCCTCCCAAGCATGATGTCCCTCTCTAAGGATCAGTCTCTACTCACAAAGTGTCCAAAGTATGTTAGACGGAGCCTCAGAATCCTTGCCTCCAAGGAGCCACCCGGTTTAACCCTTTTCAGGACAAATCTGTTTGTTTTCCTAGCAGTCCATGGTATTCTCAATACTCTTCTCCAGCACCACAGCTCAAAGGCATCAATTCTCCTTCTATCCTCCTTGGTCATTGTGCAACTCTCTGATGCATAACAGGTGATTGCGAAGACCATGGCCTGTATCCGATGCACCTTAGTCTCCAAAGATATACCATTGCTCTTCAATACTTTGGAGAGGTCCCTAACAGCAGCAATGCACCTTTTAATTTCCTGGCTGCTGGTGCCAGACTGTTGACTATGGAGCCAAGCTCCTTGGAGGCAAGGATTCTGAGGCTCTAACATACTTTGGACATGTTGTGAGGAGAGACTGGTCCTTAGAGAGGGACATCATGCTTGGGAGGGTGGAGGGACAGCGCAGGAGAGGAAGGCCCTCTATGAGGTGGATTGATTCAGTGACTGGGATTATTGGGATGGGAGTGTCAGTGACAGTGCGATTGGCACAGGACAGAGCGGGGTTTAGGGCTGTTGTACATAGGGTCACTATGAGTCGCAGGCAACTCGACGCCACATAACAACAACAACAATGTACCTTTTCTAAAAAACACACCAACAACTGTACACATAGATCTCACCTGAGGAGCTACTTAAGAATCGTATAAACTACATCTGTGAAAGGAGTTGTAGTAGAAACTCAATGTCCTAGCAAGGGACAGATTGCGGGTCAGACCATAAATTACTCATATGCATGTTCAAACTGAGGCCAAAGAAAAGTAAACAAGTCCATTAGAACCAAAATACAATCTTGACTCTATTTCATCTGAATTTAAGCCTAGGTTTTGAAGCACTGAACACCAATAATTGAAGACCAGAGGAATTGTGGGATGATATCAAGAATATCATCCATAAAGAGAGCACAAAGTCCTTAGAAAAAGAGAGAAGAAACAAAGAAACCAAAAAGAATGTAAGAAAAGACTCTGAAAGTTGTACTAGAGCATTGAGAAGTCAAAACAACGGGAAAACATGTTGAAGCTAATGAGCTAAACAGAAAATTTCAAAGGGAAGCTCAAAAAGACTAACAATATACCATAATGGAATGTGCAGAGGGTTAGAATTGGAGAATAAAAGAACAGAACTATACCTGCATTTCTCAATCTGAGATAACTGAAAAAAAATTAAACTTTGGGCTACGATATTTAGCTACCACATAGAGAGATCAGCTGGCCCAGTGGACAGAAAGCGATGCTACCAAGCCAAAGGTGGGTGACTTTTAATCCGTGACACTCGGGCCTGTCTTTCATTGTTTTTGTTCAGACATTGCTCTAGGTCATATATCCCTGGTGTACAAGTTGCTGTACAGCAGTAATTTGTGGTTGCTGTGAGGCTGCACACTGTGACACTGATGTGTCAAGTGTGTTAATGTTTGGCTACCCAATGCGGACAGAGAGTGGGGTGGAGCTCCCCGATTAAAACAAGCATGGAAGGAGGAGTGGCATCCACTTCCATAATAGCTTGCCTCCAGAAACCCTATGAACCTGGAGAGAGGATGAAAGGCACCCAAGCGTCGAGGACTCTCCTGCACAGGGTTGCTATGAGTCACCTGTGACTTGACGGCACTTAACAACAACAACAACGTGGGCAATATATTGAATGATTCAGAAAGGAGCAAAAGTAGGTGAAAGGGATACACAAAGTCACTCTACCAAAAAGAACTGACTCTGAAAAATTTTACCATTTGAGCTCTTTAAAATTCCCAATACAATACAACCCATTGCAGCAGTCACCATGTCAATGCACCTAGTTGAGGGTCCTATTTTGTTCACCAAGTCTCTGAATTTCCAAATATTATGTCTTTCTCCAAGAAATAGCCCATCCTAACAACATGCCCAAATTATATGAGACAAAATTTACTACCTTTGCCTCCACTCTGGCTATTGTTTGTTCTTTGTCAGTGGGATAATCCTCAGTACTTTTATCTGATACCACAGATCAAAGGCATCAATTCTTTCTCTGTCACCTTTATTTGTTGTCCAACTCTCAGATGCATAGCAAGTGATGGAAAAGACTATCTCCTGAGTCAGACTCACCTTATTTTTCAATACTTTAGAGAAGTTCCTAACTGCAAATTTTCCCACTACAACACGTTTCCAGATTTCAATTACGTATTAGGAAGTATGAGGATGGCACAGAAGAGGTCAGAATTCATATCTGTTGTTCATAGGGCTGCTATAGGTCATACTCGACTTTATAGCACCTAAAAACAACAATGTTAAATTTGATTAGTATGAGAGAGAAAAAGGAAAAGCAAATATAATAATATAGCTAAGTAGATGAAAGTGAATAAATGCCAAACTGAAATTTGAACCTAAATATTTTTACTTTAGATTTTACAAAGTTTTTCTCTTTTGTTCTTCTAACGTTGTTAAGTATTGGCTTCATTTTGACTCATAGTGAATCTATGCACAACAGAATGAAATAATGTCCACTCCTACAATGTTTTTAATATTGTTGTTGTGTTAGAACCCAGTGCTTCCATCACTCTGCTAGTCCAACTCTTTAACTGACTTTCTCTTTTTGACTAAACTCTACTTTGCCAACCATGATGTCCTTCTACAAGGTATCTTTAGAAGTCAAAATAGATATTGAGTGTGAATCAATATATGTAAGACATTATTGCTTATATTCCAAATCATTCTATTCTTGAGAAGCAAACATTTCACTGCTTTCCATTTAATAAGTAGTTTTTAACTGATTTGCCTAATTTGAATTTGTTTATGTTTTCACTTTTCAAAGGTATATTTACTTGGATAGCAGACTTCCCTAAAGCAATCTGTTTTTTGATGTCTTGGAAAGCTTGTACCAGGGGTTTTGATTGTGGACACAAGCAAAATTAAATAATTGACAATTCAGTCTTTTTCCTTATATCGTAGTGTTACCTATTGACCAAATGATGAGGATTTTTGTCTTTTTTTGTGCTGAGATGCAATTCATATTGAAGTCTTTAATCTTCTGTAGCAAGCATTTCAAGTCCTAACTTTCTGCTAGCAAGCTTGTGTACACTGTATAACATAGGTGGTTGATGACCTTTTCTGAATTCTGATGCCACATTCTTCTTCATAAAGTCTAGTTTCTCAAATTATTTGCATGGCATACAGATTAAGTTGTTGTTTTTATGTGCAGTTGAGTCACTTGCTACCCATAGTAACCCTATGTACAACAGGTTTGATATTTGCTCTACCCTGTGTCAACCTTGTTTTCTCTAAAACACCTACCATCATTACCCCAGTCACTGAATCAATCCACCTTATTAAGAGTCTTCCTCTCTTGCACTGTCCCTCCACCCTTCCAAGCATGATGTCACTCTTCAAGAACTGGTTCCTCCTTGTAACATGCCCATATAATGTCAGAAAATGCCTCAGAATCCTTGTTTCCAAGGAGCAATTTAGTTTCACCCTAAGAAAAAAAAATTCATTTGTTCTCCTAGCAGTCCATTGTATAATCAATAATCTTCTCAGTACCACAACTCAGAGGCATCAATTCTCCTATCATCCCTAGTCAACGAGCAGCTTTTTGATGCATAGTAAGTAAATGTGAAGACTGTGGCATGGATCAGGCTCACCTTAGTCTCCACACTGACACTGTTGCTCTTCAGTACTCTGGAGAGGTCCCTGACTGCAGACTTTCCCAGTGCAATTAATCTTTTGATTTCCTGGCTGCTGGTATCAAGAGTGTTGCTTGGGAAGCTGACCAAACAGAAGCTGTTAACAATCTCAATCTCTTCACTATCTCTCATGATGCTGCCAATCAGCCCAATAGTGAGAATCTTTGAGTTTTTTGGTTGTGTGGGTTTTTTAAATGTCATGCTTCAATTCATATTGAAGCCTGCGGTCCTTGACCTTCACCAAATGCCTTCAGGTCCTCCTCAGTTTCAGCAAGCAGGGCTGTGTCATCTGCATAACGCAGGTTGTTGATGAGTCTTCCTCCAACCCTGACAGATTGAGTAGGTGTAGAGAAAGAGTTCAGCCTTGATGCACACCTGTCTTTATTTTAAACTACATTGTGTTACACTGCTCCTTTCAAACAACTTCTGCATCTACCTGTAGGTATTAGACAAGCACAAATAAGTGTTCTGGGATTGCCATTCTTCTCAATGCTAGTTATAATCTGTTATGATCCACATAGTCAAATGCCTTTGCCTAATAAATAAACAGAAATGGACATTTTCTGGTATTCTCTGCTTTAAGCCAAGATCCCTCTGGCATCAACAATGATATCCCTGGTGCCATGATCTCTGCTAACCCAACATGAACCTCAATAAGTTCCACAGCAATGCATTAATATATTGTCTGAGCCAGTTTTTTTATGATTTTCAACACTATTTTGCTTGCAGATGATGTTTTAATAATTCCCACAGGAGAAAGACATGTCTCCTCCCATGCAATTTACTGTTTCGGAAAGCCTGCTCAAGGATCAGCTATGACGCTCCCTTCTTGAATGGGGACATTTATGGATCTCTCCATATGGATCACTCAATTGGTCAGGTAACACTCTTCTCATTTTCCTGGCACTCACTTGTGGGCTGGTTCGGGACTGTACTATTTTGTCAGATGCTTTCTCATCAATTTCTAGGACTTATTTTTTTTCCCCAATGCCTTCAGTGCAGCTTGAATTTATTCCTTCATTACGATTGATTCTTTATCATATTTCCTGAAATACTTTCATATAAACAGATTTTTATTTATTTATTTAGTTAGTTAGTTAAGTGAGTTTGTTTATTTGACTTGTGATGTTCCTGCATCATTCTCAATTTTTTTGCACTTATTTTTTAGGTACAAACACAATAGTGCAAATTCTTCTTGTGTTTGATTTGCTTTTATTTCTTTTTCTTTTCCACAAATGGTTGACCTACACGTGGTATGAATCATTCTGGTTTTATTGGTAAAATATAAAATTTTTAGCCTAAGAGCTCTTTACATAGTTAGACTTCAAAATATTTGTTTACCATGACAGATTAATGTATATATTTACTTATCGCTGAAATTTAAGGAGCTCTGCTGACCCAAAGCCAACCCAAAGACATGCAATTTGAACCCGAGTTGCTTCACAGGAAAAAAAGAACAGTTTCCTGTCATGCAATTTACAGTTTCTGAAAGCCTGCTGGAGGATCAGCTACGACTCAGCTATGACACTTCAGCACATAACAACATCACTTAAATTTAGTGAGCATTGTGAGTATGTCTGCTGTGGCATGTGCTGAGAATTCTAAAAATTATTTTCTCACCTCAAAGAGTTTTCAAGGCAGAACAGAAAGAAATGAGAGTTAAATACTGCAGCAATATGATCAATCTAACAGTTTTCTGAGGAGGATATTATGCTAAATGGGACATTATATTGTTGTATATGGATGAGGACAGTAAATAGTTATACAATTTAGTCATAAAGGATGAGAATATCTAATTAAGATGTAAACTTGATTTTGGTGAGTGAATTGTCACTGCCATTCTCCTAACAGTGTCAAAAAAGAGGTATTCAAAGACTGTGAAGTTTGGTGCCAACCTCTAAAGTTTGGAAGTTTTTAAAAAAGGACAAAAGTTCAGATCTCTGTTCATGGTACTGGCAGAAGCCAACGCACTTTCTATAGCAGTGATAAAAGAATCTCTAATCTTTTGAAGCTGTAAAACTGAGATACCTGACATTCAAAATCAGACATTGATCTCTTGATCCTGATGGGTTGCAAATTACACTGTCAGTTACATTTAAAGGCCTGCCACTTAGAAAAGTAGGACATCTATAGGTTAAGATTGGGATCTTCAGAACTGAAATGGTTTAGGTCATGTGACTATCCAGAAAGACTAGAAGAATGATGGGAGAGATGAAGAAATAAACCAAAAACAAAAAAAAAACCAAAAAAACAAAAAAAACCCACAAATCATGGTCTTTGAAGTGATTCTTAAACAATGAAACCGTTTGAATGTCCAGAGTAGAACCATACTCTAACAAGATGGACAAACAACCACAAAGCCTCTCCAACCCTGTATGATAGGGCTAGTGAATTGTTTGTAAAAAAATACGTTTCTAAAAATGGAGAACAATTTTTTCTTATTTCTTTTCAGTATGTTAAAGCCTTTTTATAGGGTTTTCTTCCTTCACTGAGGAAAGAGAAAAGAGAAATAATGGTCATCAAATGTCAAACCAAAAAGAGATAACATGAAGTTTAAAATAAATTTATTTCAATTGAAAATTGGCAAAAATTCTGAGACATAGATTTAGAAATAGATTCTGAGGTCAACAAAGGAGAAATGTGAAACAGACATATGGTTGAAGAATTTTGTTATAAAATACTCACAAAGTCATTACAGTATTGTTGCTCAGAAAATTAAAAAAATCTGTTATCCCCTAATAGCTCATATTGATATAAAGATAACTGCTTATTAATCATATATGAATTATTTCTTCTGAAAATTCTTTCTTACCCTGAAAGAATATTTTACTTTTAATTTTATTTCAAAGTTAGGTTTTGAAAAATGAAGGACAAAGACATTTTGCTATTTTTAAAATAGTCTATTTATGTATTTGTGCATTGGCTGAAATTATGTTTGTTTCTTCCATCCGTATATGACTTATACAATACTTAGGTAGTTTTTATAAACTTTGAAGTAAATGTTTTAATAAATACAAGATTTAGAAACATTTTTTCCAAATATTGGTCATTATGTACTTGGGGTACACTGATTTGACATACTTTCTGTGACTTAAAGAAAAATTATTAGAAATTTGTTCAATACTCATAAAGTTTCAAATATAAGTGAATTGTTATTGTTATTAAAATAAAATTACCTTAAAAGATGTAGAAAATTCCTAATCTCTTGTCACCAGCTGCTTCAACTATTTTTAAGTGACCTTAAAACTTTATAGTCTGTCAATTTTGCAAATTACACTTTTAAAGTAAAATGAACATATGGATATAACATTATCATACTGACACTGAATTCTGTTTTCTAAATTAAGAATGTTAAAAATCAGAGCTTCCATACAACACACCTTAGTAATCTATTTATTGACATTAACTGTATATAATCTAGTTTATCTATAGAAATAAATAAGTTTATTTAAATGATGTTTAAAGGCATTAATATAAATGGGGAAAATATTCATCCATAACCACTGAGAACACAATATATACCATTTTGTGGAAATCTTTAAATAAATAAGAAAGAGCCTTGCAATAACAGAATATTATTTTCAGGATCTCAAAAAGTATTGACTAATTGAGCTTAACAAACCAAGTTAGTACAAAGCTTTCCATAGCTTCTAATTTTATATTGAAATCTAGGGTAAATTGTTTTCCTCAATGTGTGTGTGTGTGTGTGTGTGTGTGTGTGTATACACACACACACATACATATATAATATATACACACATATATATACATACATATATATATATACATATATATATTTATTGTCATTGTTGTTGTTAGATGCTGTTGAGTCGTAGATGACTCATAGCGACCCTATGAATGAAAGACCTGAACAATTGTATAACTTTCATTATTTCTCCGAGTTCTTCCTGAGGCAAGGTTTTTCAGAAGTGGATGTCACTCCTGCTTCCAAACTTGTTTTAAGTGGGGAGAACCACCAATCACCGTCCACCATGAGTAACCATTATCACATTTGAACCATCAGTGTCACAGTGTTTATCACCACAGCAACCATGAGCTACATCTGTACAGCAAATGGACAGATCAGTGCTATACCACTTAGAATAATGTTTGACTAGAAACAATTAAAACCAGGCCTCAGAGCCGCAGATTGAAATCACCAACCTTTAACTTGGCCTAGGTATAGATTTCATATGTTGTTGTTGTTATGTGCTGTCAAGTCATTTGTGACTCATAGTGACCCTATGTACAACAGCCCTAAACTCTGCTCTGTCCTGTGCCAATCGCACTGTCTCTGATACACCCATCCCAATTATCCTAGTCACTGAATCAATCCACCTCATAAAGGGCCTTCCCTTTCTGCACTATCCCTCCACCTTACCAAGCATGACGTCCCTCTCCAAGGACCGGTCTCTTCTTACAACATGTCCAAAGTATGTTAGATGGAGCCTCAGAATCCTTGCCTCCAAGGAGCCGCCCAATTTAACCCTCTCCAGGATGAATCTGTTTGTTTTCCTAGCAGTCCATGGTACCCTCAATACTCTTCTCCAGCACCAAAGCTCAAAGGCATCAATTCCCATTCTATCCTCCTTAGTCATTGTCCAACTTTCTGATGCATAACAAGTGATTACAAAGATCATGGCCTGTATTGGGCGTACCTTAGTCTCCAGAGGGACACCATTGCTCTTCAGTACTATTTTGGAATTCCCATTCTACTCAAGGTTAGCAATAGTTCATTATGATCCACATAGTCAAATGTTTGTGTATTAAAACACAAATAAACATTCTTCTGATATTCTCTACTTTCAGCCAAAATACATCTGATATCAGCATTAATATCCCTGGTGCCATAGCCTCTCCTAAACCCAGTTTGAACTTCTGGGAGTTCTCTGTCAATGTATTGTTATAACCATTTTTGGATGATCTTCAACAATATTTTGCTTGCATATGGTATTAATATTGTTTAATAATGTTCACATTTTGTTACATCAGCTTTCTAGAGAATAGGAATGAATATGAATCTCTTCCAGTGAGTTGCCCAGGTCGTTGTTTTTCAAATTTCCTGCCACAGACTGATGAACATGTTCAGCGTTGCATCTGTTATTTGAAACATGTCAGTTGATATCCCATTGATTACTGAGGCCTTGTTTTGGGCAATGCCTTCAATACAGTTTGAAATTCTTCTTCATCACCACTGGCTCTTAATCATATGCTACTTCCTGAAAGAGTTCAGTGTTGGACATGTACTTTTTGTATAGTGACTTCATAGTGAGGGGACATCGAATGGTTTAAAATTATAAAAAAACCCTAAAATTGTGTGTCAAAGTTGATACTTTTTCTCTCCATACCTTTTCAATATGTACACTGAGGAAAGAATTCAGAAAGCTGGAGTTTATGAACAAGAATGTGGTATTGGGATCGAAGGAAGGTTTTTCAATAACTACATTTTGCATGTAACAGAGTTCAGAGTTCATAGGGTGGCTAGAGTCTTAATCTGATGGACACTTGACAGCAACATTTACAACAAACCACCTTTATAATTCTAATAAGATTACTTTTAGTATTACTTATTAAATGTTTGAATAAGTTATGGAAGGAGAGAAAGACCCTCGACAAGATGGATTGATTCAGTGTCACTGGCAATGGAATCCAATGTCTGGAAGATGATCATATGACCTACTATACCACAAATTAAAAAGTGAGAAAAAATGGGGTCGTATCCTTGGTCAAAGATACTACTCATAGATTCATCCTGAAATGCAATGTGAGTCTCAAGATAACATCTACAAGCATATAACTAAGACTTATTCATACTATTGTTATTGTTGTTGTTGTTAGATGCTGTCGAGTCATGTAAGACTCATAGCGACCCTATATACAAATAGCTCTGAAACTTGCTCTATCCTGTGCCAACTTTACTGTCTCTGACACACCTACCTTTATTACTCCAGTCACTGTATCAATCCATGTCATTGAGGGTCTCCCTTTCTCTGTCCCTCTACCCTTCCATGCATGATGTCTCTCTCCAAGGACTAATCCCTCCTTGTGACATGTCCAAAGTACGTCAGATGAAGCCTCAGTTCTCCTGTCATTCCACGGTATATTCAATGCTCTTCTCCAGCACCATATTATCATTCAAACATATACACGGATAACCAGAGCCAAAGTGGAGGAAATATAAAATTTCTACCAACTTTGGCAATTGGAAATTGATAGAACATGCAACCAAGATGTGTTAGTAGTAGTAATAATAGTAATAATAATGATAATAAATAATGACTGGAAATAAAAGTTGGGAATAATGAAGTATCAGTAATCGGAAAGCATGGATGAGAGAGAATGATAGGATTTGTACAATCAATCATTTATTCTTTGCAAATACCTTTTATGTGAAACACAAATGGTGGCTATACACATGAACTTCACAGATGATTTACAAAGGACTCATATTCATTACATCTGTTGAAAGAATCATTGTAGAAGCTCAAAATTAACTGAAACATATTAAGTTGAAGTCTAAAATTATTCCATTTGAAAGCAAAACAGAAATCAGCTTAATATCAGCTGAAATATTGGCCAGGTACTGATGGAACAGACCATCAACTACTCATATGCAAGTTCAAACAGATGTTTGAAATGAAATCAAATCCACAAAAACCAAAATTTGACCTTGAGTTCAACCCACCTGAATTTAAAAACCCTCTCAAGAACAGGTTTGAGACATTGAACACTAATGAGCACTGACCAGATAAGCTATGGGAGGTCATTAAGATTGTCATCCATGAATAATTCAAAGAGTCATTATAAATACAGAGAAGAAAGAAAAGACTGAAATGGATGTCAGAGGAGAATCTGGATATTGTACTAGAGTGACATGAAGCCAAAGCAAAGGGAAGAAGAAATCAGGAAGTTGCAAACATCAACAGAAGATTTTTAAAGGGAAGCACAGGAAGACAAAGCAAAGTATTACAATGAAATGTATGAAGAGCTAGAGTCAGAAAAAACAAAGTGACAAACTCACTCAGCATTTCTTAAGTTGAAGAAACTGAAGAACAATTTCAAGCCTTGAGTTGAAGTACCGAAGGATAATATGGGCACAGTATTGAACACTCCTGAAAGAATCAAAAGGAGATGGAATCAAAGACAATTGGTTGACTCAGAATTTCATATGTCCAAGAGGCAATGATGATTAAAGAATAAGTTTAAGCTGCTCCAAAGGAATTGTCTAAAATCAAGACTCCAAGAATTAATGGAATACCAATTGATGTATTTCAGCAAACAGATATAGCCTTGAATATGCTCACCAGGTTGTGCCAAGAAATATGGAAGGTAACTACCTGGCCAACTAACTGGAAGAGATTTATATTCTCATTCCATAAATAGGTGGGCAGAGTGGAAATTTCCAAACAATATCATTAATATCACACACAAGCAAAATCCTGCTGAAAATTATTTAAAAAATTACTGGTACAGTGTGTCAACAGAGAACTGCCAGAAGTGCAAAATGTGTTTACAAGAGGTCATGACAGTAAGGTCATGATAGCCAATGTTATGCTGATCTTGGCTGAAAGAAAAGAATACCAGAGGAATGTCAATCTATGTTTCATTGAGTATTTCAAAGGCATTTGACTGTGTGGACCACAACAAATTCTGGCTAACCTTAAGAAGAATGGGAATCCCAGAACACCAAATAGCACTCATGCAAAATCTATACGTGGACCAGGAAACATTCAACAGAACAGAGCTAAGAAATATTTTATGTTTCAAAACCTGTTTAAAATGATGTCCAGGGGTGCATCTTGCCTCCATTCCTTTTTTTCTTCTCTTTCTAGTCATTTCAATCTATACACCGAACACATCTTTTGAAAGACTTGTCTTTATGAGGAGAGTAATGTCAGAATTGGAGAAAAATGTATCAGCAACCTGGATTATATAGATGGCACTACCTTGCTTGCAGAAACCAAGGAGGACCTGAAGTATTTACTGCTAAAGGTCTAGGAATCTAGTGTTCAATATGGATTGAACCTCAATATCAGAGAAAGATTTTCACCTCTAGGACAATTAGTAGCACTGTAATAGATGGAGAAGTGATTGAGATTGTTAATAGTCAGCTTGCTTTGTTCCATAATCAACATTCTTGGCACCAGCAGTAAGGAAATTAAAAAAAAAAATGAATTGCATTGGGTAAATCTACTGTCACAGACATTTGAGAATGCAAAGATGTCTGTCAGGAGACTATGGTGTGTCTGATACAGGCCATGGTCATTGCAATTACTTGCAATGCATCAGAGAACTAGATAATGACTAAGGATAATAGAAGAAGAATAAATGCCATTGAGTTATGGTGCTGAAGAAGAATGGTAGAATAATATAGATTACCAAAAAACAAACCAACTTGCTCCTTGGAGTTAAGGATTTTGAAATTCTGCCTTTCATACTTTGGGCATGTTGACAGAAGGGACCGTCCTTAGGGAAGAGTATCATGCTTGGAAGATCATAAGAACAGTGCAGGAGAGGAATAACTTAAATGAGATGGATTGACATAGTAATTGAGGTAATGGGGGTAGGTGTGTCAGAGACAGTGACACTGGTTCAGAATAGGGCAGGATTCTGAACTTTTGTACATAGGGTCATCATGTGTATAAGGTGACTATGTGGCACACAACAACAACAACATCAACAACCTGCATAGTGCAGATGTCACAATCTGACATATACCTTTTCTGATAACTCAACATGTCATCTTCTTGGTTAATGGTCTATTGATTTTATAGTTTCAAATGCTGTGAAGTATCTTCCATCCTAGGAAGTTCATTTTCTAGAACTGAATGGAGGAATTTTGTACTGTGATCAAATAGTTATCATTACATAATTTTTAGAAATAGATTATCAAGACTTTCTCCTGAGAATGTTCTAGTTTGGAAGCTGTCCAACATGTGTGAGTTATTCTCCAGGTATTTGAAATACCGTGGCATAGCTTCTAGCATCACAGTGGTACACAAGCCATCACAGTATAGGAAACTGACAGGCAAGAGGTAGAACTTAAGTTTGTTATTGTTATAGTTTGATGCCCTTGAGTCCTGCACAGCTCATAGTGAAGCTATGAGCAACAGATCTGAACCCCATCCTTATAATCTCTTACCCACTTGAGCCCATTTGCTGCAGTCACTTTCACTGAACCTACATTTTTACAAGCACTATGACCCTTTCTAAGGAATAGCCTATCCTAACAATGTGCCAAAAGTATGTGAGACAAAGCTTCACTACCCTTGCATCTAAAGAGCATCTGGTTGCACTTTCTCCAGAACGTATATTTAGGCAACATTAGATCACTTCTTTTGCCACTTACATTTGCGTTATAATTACCTAGTTTCTCAAAACAAGATGTCCAGATAAAACCTACAGGATTTGTTAGCTAAAGATTATACTTTAAGATTGACCATTCCAGGGTGATAAATTTAGAAATCATTGTGTTTTAGCAAGTAGTATACAGATGGTTTTTATTCTTACGGTGCCAGAAGCTCCACTTTTAAATTTCATACAAACAAATGGAATATTTACTATTACTGTTGACATAAAAAATATTGTAACTGGAAAAACCTGCAGTATGAGTAAAAATAGAGATGGAGTGGAAATGAATGACTAAAGATTTTAATACTTTTTTATATTGCCTAAGGTTTTTTAATTGGCAGGATCAGGATGGATGGTGAAGAGATTGAGATTGTTCACAGTTTTAGTTTGCTTGGCTCCACAGTCAACACTGTTGGTACCAGTAGCCAGGAAATTAAAAGGCATATTGTGATAGAAAAGTCTGCTGTTAGGGACCTTTCCAAAGTTCTGAAGAGCAATGGTGTCTCTCTGGAGACTAAGATGCGTCTAATATAGGCCATAGTCTTTGCAACCACTTGTTATGCATCAGAGAGTTGGACAATAACTAGGGAGGATAGAAGGAGAATTCACGCCTTTGAGCTGTGGTGCCGGAGAAGAGTATTGAATATACCATGGACTGCTAAGGAAACAAACAGAATCATCCAAGAGAGGGTTAAACCGGAAGACTCCTTGGAAGCAAGGATTCTAAGGCTTCATCTAACATACTTTGGACATGTTGTTAGGAGGGACCAGTGCTTGGAGAGGGACATCATGCTTGGGAAGATGGAGGGACAGCGCAGGAGAGGAAAGCCCTTTATAAGGCGGATTGATTCAGTGACTGGGGTAATTGGGATGGGTGTGTTGAAAACAGTGCGATTGGCACAGCACAGAGCAGAGTTTAGGGCTGTTGTACATAGGGTCGCTATGAGTCGCAAGCAACTCGATGGCACATAACAACAACAATAACAACAACTAAGTTCTTTTAAATAGTTGAATAATTGTAATTCTTGTGCACATTTATCTTTTCCACACTGTTGAGTTGCGTTTTGTTTGGTTGGGTTTTTTTTTAGTTTTTGGTTTTTTATATACAAACTAAAGATACATTATTTCTTTATAATAGGGGAAAAAGTTGAATACACTAGTAAAATATTAACTACCCAATTACACTTACATCTTCAAAATAATGCAGATATATTTATCCTTTTTTCCTATTGCAATACTTTGTATGGATTTACAATAACTACTTTTTTCAATAACTTCTTTTAATCATATTGTATAAATTTAAAATCAAGCTCTAATATATAATAAATAAGTACTAATTTTAAATATATCTCGAATAAGGCATAAAATCCTTGTAATCATAAAGAAGTATCATGTAAGTGCATAGAAAAGGAACTAATTAGGACTCACAAAACATGTAGTTGGGGATGTTGACACATTCTGCGTGAAATAGTTCAAGACCAAAGCAACTGTAGTGTCTATTTATCCAAAACTGATAGAATAGTCAAATAATTTTACAAGTGTATTTTAGTTATGCTCTATTAAAATTTAAACTGATATTTTCCTAAATTTTAAACCTAGTCTCTTTTCTCATAGTCTATAAATACATATAATCTATGAATTTGTTGTGACAACGTTTTTATCAATTCTGATATGATATTATCACAGTATGTACATTGATTTACAGGAAGACATCTTGGTTGTCTTTAATGTGGATATAGCCTTCAACTAATTTGAGTACATACTAGGATCACAATTTCTGAGTCATATAATGAGCCTATGCTTCAGCAGGAAAAGTTGTCAAACCATTTTTCAAGGTAGCTGTAGCACCTTTGCCCTTGAACTTCCTTTGTACTAGGCCACTAGAGCTATCATTTTTCAGGTGAAAAAGGATTTAACTCAAGACTCTCTGTTTAAAGATTCCATGCTCTCCCAATTGAGATATCTGCATGTAGGCTCCTCTGATAGGTCAAAACCACCAGATACTTTATGTGAGAAATATGGGCTATCCCCTTTTGTGTGATTCACAGTCTCTGAAAACTCACTGGAAAATCTGCTAGTAGTCGGTTCCAACCCAATGACAATGAATTTTTGAATTTCAGTAACATTGTACGTCCCACCAACAATTTCTTTTGCTGTTAGGTGTCGTTGAGTCGGGTACAACTCATCGCAACCCTATAAAAAAAAGATCTGAACCCAGTCCTGTCCTGCACCATCCTCACACTTTCTGATACACGAAGACAATTGCAGCAGTCCCTGTTTCAGTCCACCTGGCTGAGGGTCTTCCTCTCCTTCGCCGACCTTCCACCCTTCCTAACATCATGTCCCTCTCCAAGGAATAACATCTGCTAGCAAAATGTCCAGAGTATGTGAGGCATATCCTCATCATTATTGTCTTGAAAGTGCCCTCTGGTTGCACCTTCTTCAAGATATATCTGTTTTCTTCACCGTCCACTGTTCAGTGCTCTTCTTCAACACCACAGCTTAAAGGCATCAATTCTTCTTCTTTCGTCTTCATTCATTGTCCAGGTTTCTGATGCAGAGCTAAAGAAAGTCTATGGCCTGAATCAGACACACCCTAGTTCTCAAACTGGCATCACTACTCCTTAATAATTTGGAAATGTCCATAACTGCAGATTTTCCCAATGCATTGTGTCTCCTTATTTCCTGACTGCTCATACCAAGAGTGTTAATAGTGGATCCAAGCAAGACGAAGCTATTGACAATTTCAGTTTCCTCTCCATCTATCATGACACTGCCTATTGGTCCAGTAATAAGAATTTTTGTTTTCTTTCTATTAAGACACAATTCATAATGAAGGCTGCATTCCCCGATCTTTAGCAACAAGTCCTCCTCACTTTCAGCAAACAAGGTGTGTCATCTGCATTACACAGATTATAGATGAGTCTCCTCAAATTTTGATGCCAAATTCCTCTTCATAGAGTCCAGCTTCTTGAATAATTTGTTCAGCATATAGATTGAACAGGTATGGAGATAGAATACGATCCTGACACACTCCCTTCCCAATTCAAACCATGTAAGTGCTCCGCTGTACTGCTGGTCCCATGGTCTCTTCTAAAGCCCAGTTGAACTTCTGGCAATTCCCTATCTATGTACTCTCCCAACTGCTTTTGAGCAATCTTCAGCAGTATTTTACATGCATATGATATCAATGATATCACAATTAGTGGAGGATATAACGATTAATGGGGGAAAAATCCCCCAAAATAAGAACCTCATTGTTTCAAGTTGGAACCAACTAATATCTGAAACTCCAGTGGATTTTTCACAGGTTGTAAGTAATGTAATAAGTGATTACTCATCTTTTTCCCACAGAGCAGCTGGAGAGTTTGAATCACCCACATTTGTGTTGACATCACAACATCTTACCCATGAGGCATCAGATCCTCCACATTTTTGAAAGTATGTAGGAAAAAAGGGTTTAATATATTGCTAGACTCATGTTTTATTTACAATATCTGATTAAAGTATCTAATTTTAATCAATCATGCTGTTATACACAAATAAGTACACTTGATATGATTATTTTATTTACTCAACTTAAAGGAGCTTAATTTGTCTAATGGAAATAATAGAGGCTGTTACGATCAGTTTAAGAAAATATAATAATTTGCTATAAAACGTATTAAGTGCAACAATGAATGAATGAGAATCCAATGTCTCTGCAAACTTTCATTAAAATTAATAATAATTTAATAAAAAACACCAAAAATAAACTAAAAGAGAGGAAGAACAGATTTGGGAGCATAAATTGATTAAAAATGTTGAAATTATGACTTCTCATTGATTAACCTTCAGCAATTTCATTTCTCTAAACCTCTCATATGTAAAATTAAGATAATCCTTTGGGAAAATTCAGAAAAAAAACCCAGAAAATATCATGTTTGTTGTGAAACATAATAAATGTGATAAGAAAACATAGTGACTTAAGTTTAAGAATATGTTAGGAAATTGCTATATGTTTTAGAAAGGAATAAGAAATATGTTAAGAATTTACTATGTTATATGTTAGAAATAAGAAATATTTTAGGAATTTACTATGTTATAAGTTAGAAAATATGTTAGAAATATTTTTGAAAAATATGCTACACAGTTTGATATGCCCAAACAGGCCCTTCGTGGCCATAAGGCCCTACTAGCCATCGCAGGTGTAAACCCTGTTAAGGGACTATAACTTGTTATTGCACACATTGCCTAGGGAATGCAACTATTATACAACATGATTGGTCACACCTATGTTGTTTTGGAACCAATGTGATTGGTTATAAAACTTGTTTTGAAACTAATATGGTTGGTAAAACCCAAAGTTTAAATATTGCTATTTGTAATGTTATTGATTTAATACCATGTAATAGCACCGAACAGCCAGCAAAAGGTTTTTATACTCTTGAGGATTCAGCTAAAAACTTCATTTCTGCTGAAGACAATGAACTGAACACTAAAGACCTAAAGGCTCTTTTCAGAGCAGAAGATTTTGGCCACACCTGACAGTGAGTTGCTGACCCTGGCCACACTGGTGGCTGTGACCTGTTGAACTAGCTGAGGACCCCAACCATATCAAAAGCCATGAGAGGCAAAAGAAGGAGATGAGTTGGGATGCCAGGGATGAGTGAGTGTTCCCCCTATTAATGAATCAATATGTTGTGATGAATTTATGAATTGTGATGTAGATAAATTGTAATTAATTGTTTAATGCTTGCTATGAATTAATGGCGCATTGCCATGGGAAAGTCTGTTGTTAGGGACCTCTCCAAAGTACTGAAGAGCAATGGTGTCTCTCTGGAGACTAAGGTGTGTCTGATAGAGGTTATGGTTTTCACAATCACTTGTTATGCATCAGAGAGTTGGACAATGACCAAGGAGGATAGAAGGAAAATTGATGCCTTTGAGCTGTGTTGCTGAAGAAGAGTATTGAGAATACTGTGGACTGCTAGGAAAACAAACAGATTCATCCTGGAAAGCGTCAAACAAGGTGGCTCCTTGGAGGCAAGGATTCTGAGGCTCCCTCTAACATACTTTGGATATGTTGTAAGGAGAGACCAGTCCTTGGAGAGGGACATCATGCTTGGGAGGGTGGAGGGACAGCGCAGGAGAGGAAGGCCCTCTATGAGGTGGATTGATTTGGTGACTGGGATAATTGGAATGGGAGTGTCAGAGACAGTACGATTGGCACAGGACAAAGTGGAGTTTAGGGCTGTTGTACATAGGGTCGCTATGAGTCGCAAGCGACTCGACAGCACATAACAACAACAATGAATTAATTAATCAATATGTTGTGATGAATTAATGAATTGTGATGTGTTTTTGTTGTTGTTATGTACCGTTGAGTCACTTACGACTCATAGAGACCCTATGTACAACAGCCCTAAACCCTGCTCTATCCTATGCCAACCGCATTCTATCTGATTGATTTCAGCCCTTGTTCTAATTATTTCCTTCCTTGTAAAGGCTGTTAGCTTAGATTGTTGTTCTTTTTCTCATTTATGGGTGTATTGATCATACCTTTTCAACCTGTGTGCAGAATAGATTATCCAAGAGGCTGGGCTCTATGTGGCGTCAGGATTGGTGGAAGATCTATTAACAATCTGAGTTATGCAAATAACACAACCCTGCTTGCTGAAACTGAGAAGGACCTGAAATGCTTGCTGCAGAAGGTCAAGGACTTCAGCCTTCAGTATGGATTAAGGCTCAATGTCAAGAAGATGAAGATTCTCACCACTGGACCAATTGGCAGCATCAGGATGGATGGTGAGGAGATTGAGATTGTTAACAACTTTAGTCTGCTTGTCTCCAGGTCAACCAGCACTCATGGCACCAGTAGCCAGGAAATAAAATAACATATTGTGATGGAAAAATCTGCTGTTAGGGACCTCTCCAGTGTACTGAAGAACAATGATGTCATTCTGGAGACTAAGATGTGTCTGATACAGGCTATGATTTTTGCAGTCACTTGGTATGCATTAGAGAGTTGGACAATGAATAGGGAGGACAGAAGAATTGATTCCTTTGAGCTGTGGTGCTGGAGAAGAGTATCGAATGTACCATGGACTACCAAGAAAACAAACAGATTCATCCTGGAGAGGGTTAAACCAGACTGCTCCTTGGAGGCAAGGATTCTGGGGCTTCATCTGACATACTTTGGATATGTTGTAAAGAGGGATAGATCTTTGGAGAGGGACATCATGCTTGGGAGGGTGGAGAGACGGCACAAGAGGGGAAGACCCTCTATGAGCTGGATTGATTCAGTGACTGGGGTAATCGGGATTTTTGTGTCAGAGGCAGTGTGATTGGCACAGGATAGAGCAGGATTTAGGGCTGTTGTACATAGGGTCAGTATGAGTTGCAAGTGACTTGAAGACACATAAAAGCAACAACCCTTTTTATATGTTTGCCTATTCCTGTGAACTTCCCCCTGAGGACCACCCTAACTGCCTCCCATAGTTTTTGATATGCTGAATTTTCATTATCATTTGTTTCAAGAAACATTTTTATTTCACTCTTTATTTCTTCTTTAACACAGGTCTGTTCTAGTAGGGTGTTATCTCGCTTCCACATGGGTGGTTTTATAAATTTTATTCTCTTGTTATGTATTTCTATTTTTATGTAGTGTTTGGAGAAGATATTTTGTATTATTTTGATGTTTTGATTTATTGAAGCTTACTTAGTGTCCTAATTAGTGTTTAGTTCTGGAAAATGTACCGTAGGCACTTGAGAAGAAAAAGAATTTTTATTTGAGTGCAATACACTGAATACATAATTTAAAACTTTATCTAACATGGTTTGTGCATGTAGCCAGAAGATACCAGTCTTTGGAGAAGGATATCATGCTTAAAGTGTCGAGGGAGAGCTCAGGAGAGGAAGACCCCAAGTGAGATGGATTGATAAAATAACTGGAGTAATGAGGGTAGGTGTATCAGATACCATCAAATTGGCTCATGATAGAGCAGAGTTCAAAACCATTGTGCATAAGATCGCCATGAATTTTATTTGACTTGATATCACATAACAATGACAACAATAACACCCCTGAGTACATCCACAAGTTCAAACTGGCTGATTGCATATTTTAGATCATCTGCATCTTTGGGGTTTTTTTGTTTGTTTGTATTGTTTTTAGTTTACCTATCTTTTGGTAAAATCTCATACAACTATGTCTTTCTATTTAATTCTTAAATTCTGTTCATTATTATTTTATGTTTTTTATATGTCTAGAAGAGGTAACTCATGGTTGCTGTGATGCTGAAGACTGTGACAGTGATGTGCCAATCATGGTAATGGGTACCCATGGTGGACAGGGCTGGCTGGAGCTTCCCGACTAAATCAAGCCTGGAATCAGGAGCGGCATCCACTTCTGAAATGGCTTGCCTCCAGAAACTCTATTTACAAACAGTGTTCAGGCCGTTTCTTCATAGGGTCGCTATGAGTTGTCTACAACTTGACGGCATCAAACAACAATTACAACGTACGTCTAGAAGGAAAATTGATGCATTTGAGCTGTGGCGTTGGGGAAGAATATTCAATATACTATGGACCACTAAGATAACAAACAGGTTCAATCTGGAGAGGATGAAACCCATCTACTCCTTGGAGACAAGAATTCTGAAGCTTCATATGACATACTTTGGACATGTTGCAAGGAGGGACCAGTCCCTGGGGAGGGGAGTCATACTTGGGAGGGTGGAGGAACAGCACAGAAGAGGAAGTCCGTCGAGGAGATGGTTTGGTTCAGTGACTTGGCTAATAAGAGTAGGTCTGTTGGAGACACTGAGATTGGCACAGGTTAGAGCAGGGTTTAGGGCTATTGTACACAGGGTCACTATGAGTCGCAGGTGACTCAATGGCATAAATCAACAACATCATTTGATGCATAGATGTTGACGAAACTTAGACCTTTTTCATCTACTGTGTCTTCAATCTTTATATAACGTCATTTCTTATATTTCATGATGGTTTTTATCATGAAGTCCATTTTCTTTTAGGAGAGGTTAGCATTGTCACTCCTGCTATTTTGTGGATGCACTTTGCTTGGTATAATTTTTCCAGATTTTTATTTTCTAATCTGTCTTTATTCTCACATTTTAGATATAACCGTTTTATATTAATTTTAGTGAAAGTTTACAGAGACTTAGGGTTTCCAGTCATTCATTGTTGCACTTTTCTCCCTTCCCACCCCCCCCCGCTCCATTCACTTTTCTCCTTGATGAGTAAAAGAAAAAGTCTTTCATTGCTATGCAACCCCTTCCCCCAAGTCCAGGCTGCACCATGCAGCCTTCAATCTGGACTCCTGTCATGATAATAATACATAATCATATATCCCTTTTAAACAGTTCTCTCCCTCATCTGTTGTAATGCAGTATACATCATTCCTCCCCTTTTTCTCTGTCTTCTCTCAACCCCAATGTCAGTCTTGTTTTAGATGTTCCTCTTTTAAGCAACAATAGGTTGGCCTTAGTTTTTTCCATTCTGCTAATCTTTTTCTCTTCATTGATGCATTTAGTCCACCAAATTAAGTGTGAAAATTGACAGGGAAGATTTTTATTTATTTATTTGTTTGTGTGTTTATTTATTTATTATTAATTTCAATGAACATCTACAGAGATTTTGGATTTCCATTCATTCATTGTTGCACTTTTCTCTCAGCCCACCTCACTCCCGTGCCCACCCCCCACGCACAGTTCACTCTTCTCCATGAAAAGCAAAAGAAGAACTCCTTCATTGGTATAAAATTCCCCTGCACACCCCTATCCCCTCCCCCACCCCGAGTATACTCCACTCTGCAACCCTCATTCCAGACTCTTATGATAATCTTAGTGCCCTAAAATACATTACTTTTAAACTAATCTCTCCCTCATTGACTTCAATGCAGTAAACATAATTTATCCAGTTTTTCTCAGTCTTACCCCCACCCTAATGTCAGCCTCATTCTACAACAGTGGCACCATATAGCATTTGTCCTTTTGTAACTGAGATCTTTCACTCAGCATAATGTCCTTCAGGGTCAATCATTTTGAATAATATTGCATGAGTTCCTTGTTTTTTAGTACAGCATAGTATTCCATTGCGTGAATATACCACAGCTTCTCAATCCATTTGTTTGTTGATGGGCACTTATGTTGTTTCCAATTCCTTGCTGTTGTGTACAAAGCCGCAATAAATATGGGTGTGCATATATCTGCTTGGATGTCTGTTATGGTCTCTTTGGAGTATATTCCCAGTAGTAGAATTGCTGGGTCAAATGGTATCTCTATTTGCAACTTTTTGTGAAAGTGCCACACCACTTTCCACGGTGGTTGCACCATTCAGGGCAGATTTTGTCATTGCCATTTTGATGTGTTCCTTTTTCTGTTGTTTTGTTTACTATCGTCCATCCACTTTCCTTTGGTGTCTTTATGTGAAGAACTTCCTTAAAATTTCTTGTAAATTTTTCTTGTTTTCACAAATTCCTTAAGTGCATTCATTTTTGGGAATGACCTGATTTCTCCTTCACATTTGATGGAAAGCTTTCTCCTTCACATTCGATGGAAAGCTTTGTTGTGTAGAGGATCCTCAACTGACAATTGTTTTCTTTCAATTTTCTGTATTTGCCATCCCATTGTTTTCTTTTTTACAAAAATTATACAAGTTTCCCCATTCATTTTTGTTCATTGACATCATGTTTCATATAATCATTCCCATACATTTTGTTTTATAAAATTAGTCACCATTGGACTGTGACCAATATTACTTTGCCTTTTCAGATTCACACTGGATCTTTCCCATTTCTTTACTCTCTCCTACCACCCACCATATAAACACAGGTTATATACTTGGATTTCACCTGATGGTATGCATAGGAATCAGATCGATTACATCTGTGGAAAGAACCACTGGAGAAGCTCAGTATCAGCTGTGAAACTAGGCCAGGAGCTGATTGTGGAACAGACCACCAACTACTCTATGCAAATTCAAGCTGAAGCTGAAGAAAATTAAACCAAATCCAAAGCA
>NW_006399860.1:10218947-10246565 GCF_000299155.1 Elephantulus edwardii | reverse complement strand
CCTGGAAAGGGTTAAACCGGGTAGCTCCTTGGAGGCAAGGATTCTGAGGCTCTGTCTAACATACTTTGGACAGGTTGTGAGGAAAGAGCGGTCCTTAGAGAGGGACATCATGCTTGGGAGGGTGGAGGGACAGCGCAGGAGAGGAAGGCCCTCTATGAGGTGGATTGATTCAGTGACTGGGATAATTGGAATGGGAGTGTCAGAGACAGTGCTATTGGCACAGGACAGAGTGGAGTTTAGGGCTGTTGTACATAGGGTTGCTATGAGTTGCAAGTCGCAAGTGACTCGATGGGGCATAACAACAACAACAACAACCACCCACCAAATTTTAGGACCCTGTGATTTTCTCCCTATGCATCCTCATGTCTCTGCTCCTCCTCTGACCTCTTTAAACACTATTACATGTTTTACTACCTATTCTTCTATTTTTATAATTATAGATGTATATAGTTTGTGTCCTTAAGAGATTGAGTTAGGTCACTCAGCATAATGTTCTCAAGTTTCTCCCAACTTATTCAGTAGTTTTCAAAAGAGTTTCTCCTGAGTGATGTGTAATATTCCATCATGTGAATATACCACAATTTTTTCAATCCATTTAATTGTGGTTGGACATTTGGGTTGTTTCGTGTTCTTGCAATGGTGAATAATGTTGCAATGAACATGGTGCACAAATCTCCATTTGTGTCTCAGTTCTAAATTTATTGGAGTATATTCCTCTTAATTGAATAGCTGGGTCATACAAAATTTCTATGTTCAGTTATTTGAGGAAACACCAAACTGCCTTTCAGAGTGGTTGTGCCACAGTAGTTATGATTTTAATCTCTCCTGTTGTAAGCCATTTTAAAAATTTCTTCATGTGTCTGTTGGCTATCCACATGTTTTCCTCTGTGTAAAGTATTTCCTAGTATTTTGCCCATTTTTTATTTGGATTATCTATCTTTTTGTTGTGGAGGCCGTCTAGTATTCTGTAAACATTTGTTTTGAGACTCTTTTATGAGATTATATTGCTAATTGTTTTCTCCTATTCTCTTCTTGCTCATATACTATCTGTTGAAAAATAACAACTTATTCTAATTGTTTCTCATTTTTTATTCTTTTTGATTCTCATTTTGATTCTTGATGTTTTGTTTTTCTTCTTTTTTTGCTGCTTTTTGTATTCTTATCTTTAATTTTGGAGACTTTAACTATATGTCTTGGTGTTTTTCTTTTTGAGCCTAGTCTACTTGGTGTTCGCTAAGCTTCTTGAATGTGAATTTCTCCATTCTTCATAATATTTGGAAGTTTTCTTCTTGTACTTATTCCACAATTTTTTTGTGATTTCTCTGTCCTTCTCATATTCTGTAATTCCAATCATATTTATGTTGTTCCCTTTGATGTCATTCCATTTGATTCTAATATTTTCTTCACATCTCAAAACTGGCCTTTCTTCTAATATGTCCCCATTAAGTTTCTTGTCTTCCAAGAAGCTCAATGTTTCTTGTCACTGACTTTCTACTCAATCTCTTCTGTTCTACATTTTGGTCCCTTCAGTGTGTTGGACAATTCTTCCATTTCAGTCTTAATATTCTTGATTGCATTTTTGTGTATTTCTGTTATTTTCAGTACTTTTTTGGTTTCGCTCTCTCTGCCTTATGATGATTTTTTCAGTTTTGTACCTGTTTCTGTAGTTTTAATTTTTTCTTTCACTTCTTAATTTTTTTATAGTTGTTCAAGTTCCTCCTCAATGCTATATTTCTTTAGGCTCCCTATATCTGGAGTATTTGTTTTGTTAATTGTTGGTTACCCAATGCGGACAGTGTGGGCTGGCGCTACCCGATTAAAACAAGCTTGGAAGGAGAAGTGGCATCCACTTCCATAATACCTTGCCTCTGGAAACCCTATAAACTTTGAGAGAGGATGAAAGAAACACAAGTGTTGAGAACTCTCCTTCATAGAGTCCCT
Source organism: Elephantulus edwardii (assembly GCF_000299155.1). Classification (NCBI taxonomy): domain Eukaryota; kingdom Metazoa; phylum Chordata; class Mammalia; order Macroscelidea; family Macroscelididae; genus Elephantulus; species Elephantulus edwardii. The sequence goes on along the minus strand of NW_006399860.1, from coordinate 10,244,624 downwards.
ATGAGTTGCCTGTGACTTGACGGCACTTAACAACAACAACAACAATGTTTTCTAATGTGTGTGGGGTCGAAAGAAGACTAGCAAAGGGCTAAGAGCTAAGGCAATTAGCCTCAAGAATTTCTAGAACCTCTGCTTTTAGCATACAGAAACAAAGAAATAGTTTATAGAGAAATGAAAACTTTAAGGATTACTTCATAAGGCCAGTATGGGACAAGTACACTGATAGATAAAAGACATGTATACAAATAAGACTTCTTTGTATTCATAGACTGTATTTTCTTATATTCACTACAGCCTTATAAAAAATGGAAACAGTTGCTTCTACTCTCAAAGGAGTAAGTGTCTCAAAATGTATGAGAACTGCTTGCAATCTTCTTTCTGGAAATGCCTCATACGCAAAGCACATAACCAGGTCCCAATGACATATTTGCCCATTATAGTTATTGGCTTCTATAGTTTCTTCCATCATTTGCACTTTCTTGTAGCTGTTCAAGTAACTCCACAGCAATGTAGTTCCTCTTGTTCTCTTCCTCAAGAGTATTCCCTTTATTTCTGGTTTCAGTTGTTTCTTTCGTCATTTGTACCTTCTTCCGTAGGTGTTCCAGTGGAGCCATATAAAAATACACCTTTTGCCTGCCTGACTCTGAAGTATTCATTGGATCTGTAATATGCTCTGCTTTTTTTGAAGTCTTATTTTTTATTTAACAGTCTTTGTAGCTACATGCTGCTTTCTTGACATTATGTGAAGTTTTTCTGGATAAGTGTTATGCTGTTTCTATTGTGTCTGTGTAAGTTGCTGATATTTATTTTTATGATGTTATTGATTAGTTGGCAGCTTAAAGTGTTCAATCTATGGAGTGAGTGGACCACTCACTCTACTAAAATCCTTTCTTGGAAAAATGTGCTATCCCTAAAGTCCTTCAGGTTCTCACTGTTCTGCAATACAAGAATCTTGTCTTATTGTAGTCTCATTCCCCAAACTTTATTATTCTCCTTTGTCTGTGGAATAGCTGAGTGGTGCAAGACCAGGTCTTTCTGTTCTCTTTCTCACATCACAGATTACCAACTGAGAAAATGAGTCTTTCTCTTTCTGTAGCTCCCTGTCCTAAAGTCTATTGACCTGTTTGGCCCCGGGATGGTCCCATGGCAGCAGTTATCCCCAAATGGAAGGACCTTTCTGCAGAGGCGTTTCAGTCCCTCCTTATCCTCCACCACACCTGAAAGTGCTGGCTCTAGGGAAGAGCATCTCAGCTGAGGGTTTTTTTCTCTCCAGAAGCTTAACACCTTCCTTTCTCTCAACAGTGGATGAGATCATGGGTGCCAAGTTAAGCAGTTTGTGTCCAGGATGGTTTCAAAACAGTTCTCTTTCTCTCAGCTCAACATGCCAGCTGAACAATTGAGGTATTTCCCCTGCTTGTCACTCTGTGTCCCAAACTCTATTGTCTTGGTCCATGAATGGCCCCATCATGGCAAGGATCTCCAAATGGAGTAACCTTTCCCCAGAGGAATTTCAGTTCCTTCTCCTATGCTATATACTTTTGTAAAGAAAGTAAATTGACTTTATTTGGATGTGTGTTCTTCTTGTGTACTGCAGAGTCAGAATCAACCCATAGCTGATCCTCCATTGGGTTTTCAGAAACAATTCATTACAAAGGAGGAGATTGCCCATCATTTTCATGCAGAGGAGGCGGTTGTCTCAAACCACATGCCTTTGGATTGCAATATAGCTTCTTGCCACTAGGCCACCAGAGCTCCCATTAGTTGAGCGTGATACCCTGAATACATCCATCCACAAGATTGGGTTGGTTGATTTTATATTTTAGTTTTTTTCGTCTTTCTTAAGTTTCTTTTGAGTTAACCTATCTTTTGGGAAGATTAGTTTGTTAAAGTCTATTATTACTATCATGATGTTTTTTTTCTTTCTTCAATTCTGTCAATAATTGTTTTCTATATTTTGCAGATCTGCTATCAGTGCATAGATGTTGACCAAGGGCATTTTTTATTGATTCATGTGACTTTAATTATTATACCATGTTCTTTCTTATGCTTTAAGGTGCTTTTGATCCTGAAGTTTATTTTATCAGAGATTAGTATTGTTATTCCTGCTTTTTTGTAGGTAAAATTTGCTTTATGTATTTTTTCTACCTTTTGATTTTTAGTCTTTTCCCTCATTTCCTACTTGTAAATTTGTAGGTAATATATTGATGGGATTTGGTTTTTTATCTATTCTGCTATGCTTTTTCTCTTAATTAGAACATTTCGTCAATTCTCGTTAAGTGTGATTATTGATAGGTCAGATTTTATCACTGCCATTTAACTGTCTTATCCACTCTCTTATGTTTGTCTCTGAGCGAAGGACTTCCCTTAGAATTTCTTGTAGTGTTGGTGTTGTTTTCACAATTTCTTTAAGTTCTTGCTTTTTTCAAATGACCCAATTTCTCCTTCATATTTAATAGACAACTTTTCTGGGTTCAGGATCCTTGGCTGCCAATTGTTTTACTCCAGGCTTTTGTGTATGCCATCACATTGTCTTCTTGCTGCCATAGTTTCTGCTGACAAAACAGAACTTATCCTAATTGGTTCTCTTTTGTAGGTGACTTTCTGTTTTTTTCTAACATACCTTTCAGTATTCTTTCCTTATCTTTAATTACAGAGAATTTTATTCTGATATGTCTTAATGCTTTTCTTTGGAGGTCTAGTCTGTTTGGTTTTGCTGAGCTTCTTGAATGTGGATTTCCTTGTTCTTCATAGTACCTGGGATATTTTCTTTTAGTACCTCTTAAACAGTTTGCTCAGTGCTTCTTTGTTCTCATGTTTTGGATCTCTGATCATACGTATGCTATTTCTTTTGATGTTATTCCACATGATCTAAAGTTTTCTTTATTTTTCTCTGTCTCCTCTCTTTTTTTAATTTTTTTTCCTTCTAGTATGTTCCTGTTGAGATTCTTTTCTTCCAGTTTACTGAATCACTGTTCCACCTCTTCTGTCTGCTTTTTCGTCCCTCCAGCATGTTGAAAATGTCTGCCATTTCAGTCTTGATAATCTTGATTTCATTTTCATGCATTTCTATTAATTGTAGTATTCTTTTGGCTGTACCTTCTCTGTCTTATGATTCTTTTTTAAGTTATTGTACTTCTTTATCTATATGTTCAATTCTTTCTTTTCTCTTTTGCAATGTCTTCTGTAGTTTCTTTTCTCCTCTGTGTCACTGTATTTCTCTGGCTCCCTGTCTCTGGAGTATTTGCTTTATTACAGCTTTCATTCTTTCCCCATCATTTGCACCTTGTTCATAGCTATTCATATAAATCCACGTCAATACATTTCTTCTGATTTCCTGTCTCTGGGGAAAGTGCCTTAAGCCAATGTACTTTATTTATGGCTTTGATTCTTTCTTGTCCTCTTTGTGCCTTCTTCTTTAGCTATTCATATGAATCCATGTCAACATGCTTGTTTGGGTTTTTTTTTCTTCTTTTGTTTTGTTTTTACAATATTTGAAGCTACCTGCTGCTCTTTTGATATTGTGTGAAAGTTTCTTATTGTGTATATCATTTTTATTGTGACTACATTGCTTATTTACTTTTATTTATCTTTATGATGTTATCAATTAGTTGTAGATTTAAAATGTTCTGTATATTGGGCTGAGTAACTTGCTCTATTGAAAGTCATTTCTGGACCTGGAGAATGGGGAATCTTGTTTTCCCTAAAGATATTCAGAACCTCTGGTCTGCACTATAATCTTGCTAGAATCTCACCTTATTGTAGCCTCCCTCTACTAAAGTTTATTGTTCTTTTTATTCTGTAGAGTGATATAGCTAGGTGTACTATCTGAAGCAGTTTTTGTCCAGGGACATGGCAGGCTTTTCCCTCCCTAATACTTCATTGTGGTGGATCCAGTCATGACTGTCATGTCTGATTTTAGCCCCCTCTCTTAAATTATATTCTCTGCTTTGATCTGCCAGCTAGTCCTATGCTGTCAACGTATCTTCCCTGGAGCAGTTTCTTTCTTGGGGATTTTTAGGTTTCTTTCTGCCTAGTACCTCAGTTTGCTGGCACTAGGAGTGAATTTCTCACCTGATTGCAGCCCCTGCTACTGAAGTATTTATTTTCCTATTAGAATGGTACAACTATGTTCCTGACCTGGAGCAGTTTCTGTCCAGGGCTGTTGTTGCTCTAGCACTTCAATGTACTGTCTCTTGTAGTTGAATTTTTCCTGATTGCATTAACCTTCTCTTAAATTCTACTGATCTCTTTGGTCTGTGAGCTGGCCCTGTAGCAGGGGGCACCCTTATTGGAACAGTCCCCTCCCCATTTAGTTACAAACTTATCCTTCCCCAACATTTGTGTGTGTTTGCTCTGGGATTGAGTCTTTCACCTGATTATAGCCCCTTCTCCTAAAGTCTATTCTCCTCTTGGATCTGCAGAACAAACTATTTTTATTTACAACTATTCCAGGTTTTAAACACATATAAACTATATTGAAAATTTATCTTAGGATGTGTGGCATAATAAACTGTGTGGATAACAACAAATTATGGCTAACATTGAGAAGAATGGCAAATCCAGAATACTTAAATTTGCTCATGTGACACTTGTACCAAGATCAAGAGACAATTGTCTGAATAGAGCATGGAGTGCTGTATGGATTACAATCAATATTGTATCCTTTCTCCATACCTGTTCAATTTGTATGATGAGAAAATCATTTAAGAAACTGAATTTTATGAAGAAGAATATAGCATCAGGACATGAGGAAAACACATCACCATCCTATATTAATCAGATGGTACAACCTTACTTCTTGTAAGTGAAGAGAACTTGAAACACTTGTTGCAGAAGATGAAGGACTTTAATATGGATTTTATTTCAACATCAAGAAAACAAAATTCCTTGCCACTAGACCAATAGACCATGACAGATGGAGAAAAGATTGAAGCTGTCATGGATTTCATCTTACTTTGAACCACAATCAACACTTTTGATGCTGGCAACCAAGAGATCAGAAGATGTGTTTTGTTGGGAAAATCTGCTTTTAAAGATTTCTCTAAAGCACTAAGGAGCAATAATATCCATTTAAAGACTAAGATACACTCACTTCAAGCCACGGACTTTTCAGTTACTCGCTATGTAACTAGAGTTGGATATAATTGAGGATGAGACAAGAACAATATCTTTCAGTTATGGTGCAGGAAATTACAGAGTATCTATGGACTATCAAATGAACAAACAAATACATAATTAAAAGATTGTAGCTAGCGTTCTTTAGAAGCAAGAATGGAGAAGTGTAATTTCACATACATTAGGCAAGTTTTAAGAGGGCCTAATCCTTGGTAAAGAACGTCATCCTTGGAAAAGTGGCGTCAACAAAATAGAGGAAAATTTCAAGAACTGTAACAATTCAAGTATATCATAGATGATGAGAATGGCAAGGTTCAGACCAGTTGTTCATATATTTGCTATGAACTGCACTTGACTCTATGGCACCTAACAATAACAACATATTTTTGTTGTGGAACAAAAGAAAAATAAATAAGTTCAATTATACTCTAAGAAATAAATCTATGAAAAAAAAATTAAGTATACACTTAAATTTAGATAATTCTTCCTGCATTTACAGATACTTGTACTTTAGATGAAAATGAATAAGATAATGTTCTTGATCCTACATAACAAGTTTAAGTACATAGAGAAAATGAGATTTTTCTTTTGTGTACTATGAAATTGACTACTGTGATGGAGAAATCAGATAGAGAATGCTCACTTTTACTATACACATTTGAGTGTTTTGAGTTTCAAATAACAGACAAAATTAGAACCTAGTTACTAAATTTTTCACACAGGTCTTCACCAAGTAGCAGAATGCCAAAGTGTAGAGGTAGCGGGAAAATAAAATTCTCAGAGATCTTTCATTCTAGATTCAAAATCAAATGACTCATAGCATTATTTGAGTAATACTCAAATCTCTTGACAATTAATTTATACTGAACAAATAAAAACTATTTTAGAGTGAATTCCAACTGATCTCAATCTTCCTTCTATCTTTTGAGGCTGTAAATCTTTATGAGAGGAGACTGTGCATTTCCCTACTGTGGAGCAGCTAGTGGATCCCATTATTGTCCTTTCATTTAACAGTACACCACAGAATACACAACATCATTATTATTCCTTCAATTAAATAGTAAAGAATACTTAATTAACAATTTAGATTATGTATTAGTAATACTACTTGGAGTAAAGCAATAATTATCAATTTAGATATTTTGAAGAGAATCTCTAGAACCATAGGCTTTTAATTTGTTTGTTTTGTGGGTTAGTGTTCCAATTTTCAATTTTTAAGCAGTAGACATTTATCTACTTCTGAATAATTGTTCCTCAAATATAATGACTGCTTATCTGTCAGTGGAGATTTATTTATTTCTATAAATGATAATCAACAGAGCTTTTAGGCTAGGAAAGACTCAGACAAGAGTGCTGGTAATCTAATCCCAAAAATTAGCAAGAAAAACAAAACCAAACCACAAAACAACTCCACAGATAACAGATTTCCATGTTAAATGACTATAGGTTGAACAATCTTCAGATCTAGAAAGCTAATAAAAAGTACCTTCTTCTAACAGTACCTTTTCTAAAACCTAGATATTAAAAGGCAACAAATTGTCACATTAAATTAACTCAAACAAACAAAAACGGATAACCATGTAAACACAAATAATATACTCAAATGATACCATCAAACTCAAGAATCTAGCCTTAAAAATACCCCTCAGGTCAATGTCACCAAAACCCACCTATTATTTTAAAATATTGAAGGTATCTTGACAGATATTCGTTTTTATTTTATTGTCATTGTAGATCAAATAATAATATCCACTTTTCCCAATTAACTTATAAAAAGTAAATTCTTAAATTGTTATAAGACCAAAATAGAAAAAAAAGGTTTTCCCCAAGTCATAACCGTGTACATATTTATTATGTTATACAGATTTTCAAATACTTAGTTCTAACTATTTTAAAGTTTTTTATTTTAGTCTTTTGGTTTAATTGTAATGACTGGCTTCTAATATTTTTCAAGTGTATCAAAAGGCACAGAGTCATGAGCCCCTGTTGTGGACTTTCTCTGTGCATGTTAAATCTGAAAGTGAATGAAGGATGTGTCATTTTACATGTTAAGGATGACTGGACATAATGTCTGAACAATGCATCAAACTGTATTTCAAACATCTTTGGGTCAGCAAAATTTCCAGTGAATTTTTGCAAAAACTTAATGTGTCTTAACTCCAGAGGATCCTAGAGAGATTTATGTAGCAAACTTTCAGAAGAGGTAATTAAAGGTACATATAAAAACACCACACACCAGTAAGTAAAGAGAATCCATAAAACGAATAAGCAAGAATATTGTAATTTATAATGCTCTTCATGTGTGAATTGCTTACAAAGTTAATCAATAAGGTCATTAAATTTAAAGCACTTATCCTGCCGACCTTAAAAGGGGGAATCTCCCACAAATGGAACAAAAAGCATTGTCAAATTAAAGGAAAACTCAAGAACAAATTTTTACATGTTTTATTTTATTTTATTACTAGTTTTATTTCATCATTCTAAAAGAAATTTAACATGAAACTCAATATTAATTAATTTTATTAGATGGTGTTGGTCTTGAATGATATACATCATCAGAAAATAGTGTGTAGATGTATTAACAAGGTGTAAGATTTATTTTCTATATTTTATAAAGTAATATGGTAATAAATCTAGTTTATTAAGGTATATCTATGTCTATACTTTAGATGTATGAGAAATTTGACTTTTATATTATTTTGTATCTATTATTCCATAAAATCATTTGGTTAGTATAATTTTTTTATTTACTAGTTTGCTTATGAAGTTCATATACATTGTGTTTCACAGTCTTCTTAATTCACATTGTGTTTTACACACTCATTCTCATATAATACACTTTACAAAATTAATTATGATTGGACCTTACTCATCATTACCCTGTCTTTTCAGCTTGATCTTTCCCATTTCCTCCCCTTCTCCCTCCACCCACCAAACTGTGCAAACCTGTGGTTTCACCCTTACCCATCTTCATCCTTCCACTTCTACTCCTTACCCCTTTGAGCTCTCATGCATGTTTTACTAGTTGTCCTTTACAATAATGGTCTTATACAGTGTTTATCCTTATGAGACTTAGTTCACTCAGCATAATGCTGTCTATTCTCTCCCAATTTATGTCATGTTTTTCAAAGTCACTGTTCCTGAGTGCTGCATAGTATTCCATTGTGTGAATGTACCATACATTCGTAATCCATCCAGTTATGGTTGGACATTTGGGCTTTTTCCATGTTCTTGTTATGGTGAATAATGTTACTATAAAAACTGGTGTATGAATTTCCTTTTGTTTCTCAGTTTTAATTTCCTTGGGGTATATTTCTAGTATTAGAATAGCAGGGTCATATGGAATTTCTATGTTCAACATTTGGAGGAAATGTCAAATGTTTTTCTAGAGTGGTCGTACCATTTTACAATCCCACCGATACAGTATGTGAGTTCCAACCTCTCCACATCCTCTCCAACATTCATTGCTTGCTCCGTTGCTAAACTGTCACTGTTACTGAAGTAAGATGGTGTCTTATTTGTGGTTTATATTTGCATCTCTCCAAGTGCCAGTTATTGTTTTCTTGTATTTGTTGAATGTCTTCTTCTATTGAAAAATTTTTCCATATATTTTTATAATTTCAAAATATCAATCTTTTGCTTCATATGGTACCCTTGTCTGAGATGGTATTACTGAGATGGTATTACAATGAAATTGTTCCTAGTGGGTAGGCTTTCCTTTCATCCTGTTGGGAAAAGATTTTGATGAACGCAGAGATGTAATCGTAGAAAATCCCATTCATCAAGTTTATCCTTTCCAGATTGTGCTTTTCTGGCTGTATTTGGCAATATCTTTATATCATAAACTAAGTGTTCTAAGCTTGGTTTCATTTTGTCTCTTAAGAACTTTACAGTTTTGGTTTTTGTTTCCATCTCTGATCCACCTTGAGTTTATTTTTGCATAGGGTGTAAAATGTGTATCCTTTTATGCTTTCTGCAGGCAATAGTCCAGTTTTACCAGCATCTTTTGTTGAAGATGTTGTCATTTCTCCATGTGATAGTTTTTATTTTCTTGTCAAATATCAGTTAACTGTGGATAGCTGGGTCCATTTCTGGATTCTCAATTATGTTCCATTGGTCAATATGTCTGTCATTGTATCAATACCATGGTGATTCGGTTACTACTTGTATGCAGTAGGTTTTGAGGTGAGAGAATGTTATGCCTCTCACTTCATTTTTGTTTCCCAGAAATGTTTTGCTTATTTGGGTCTCTTTTCTCTCCAAATTCCTTGAAAATTTCCCTTTTGATCTCTTTGAAAAATGAGTTTGGTATCTGTATTCAGATTGAACTGAGCATGTAGATTGCTTTTGGTAGGATTGTAATTTTTAAAATATCGAGTCTTACTACCAATGAGCAGAACACATATTTCCATTTATTTAAGTCTTTTATTATGTCTCACATAAATTATTGTATAATTGTTATCCTTTCATTTATTTACTATGTATGATTATTTAAAACACTTATTGATTTGTTTTCTTCTTTCTAATATTGAAAGTTTTTCCATTCTTAATTTACTTAGATCATTAACTTACAATAATTAGGTATAAAGTAGGACAAGATTTTTATCAGTAAAATCATGTAGATTTTACTTTTTCTAAATAAAATATATAATAAATCCTACAACTTTTAAAAAAATACAGATTTAGACAGATTACTGACCATTGCTTTAGACAGATTACTGACCATTCTGTGAGAGTTTCAAGAAAATTGCATCATTAGTGTTTTAAAATTTAATTATGAAACAAGAAATTAAATGTAAAATTAAGAAATAGAATAAAGGTACAGTAACTATTAGGCAAAATTATATCTGTTGTTGTAGTTAAGTGCCATCCAGTTGCAGGCGACTCACTGCTACCCTATGAACAAAGTCCTCAACACTTGTGTAACTTTCATCCTTTCTCCAGGATCATAGGGTTTCTGGAGGCAAGCTATTACAGAAGTGGATACCACGCCTGCTTCCAAGCTTGTTTTAATCAGGGAGCTCCACCAAACACTGTCTGCCATGGGTAACCATTAACACATTTGACACATCCGTGTCACAGTGTTCAACTTCACCGCAACCACCAGTTACCTCTGTACACAAGTGGACACTCCAGGGCTACACTGCCTAGAACAATGTTGGAACAAAAACACTGAAAAACAGGCCTGAGGGCTGAAGATTTGAAGTGACACACCTTTGGCTTGGTAGCATCCCTTTCTCTCCAGTAGGCCAACTGATCTCTCTCTTTGTTGATGTTGTTGTTAAGTGCCATCTCATAGTGACCCTATCAACGAAAGTCCTCAACACTTGTGTGACTTTCATCCTTTCTCCGGGTTCATAGCGTTTCTGAAGGCAAGCTATTGCGGAAGTGGAAGCCACTCCTGCTTCTAAGCTTGTTTTGATCGGGGAGCTCCACCAAACACTATCTGTCACGGGTAACCATTAACGCATTTGACACGTCAATTTTAAATAAATTGTATCTACGTACTCTGAAATATGGATTAAATGTAAGATAGTATATTATACTATTTAAGCACAATTTTATTAAAATACCTACTTGATTATTTGTTGCTGTGTATTATAGTTACCCTACATACAACAGCTATGAAGCCTGCCCTATCCTGACCCAGTCTCGCTATCTCCAACATACTTAGGCCCATTGCCCCAGTTACTGTATCAATGTATCTCATCAGAGGTCTTCCTCTCCTGTTCTGTCCCTCCACCTTTCTGAGCATAATGTCTTTCCCAAGGTCTGGTCCCCCCTGGGCCACATGCCTAAAGTAAATGAGACAGAGCTTCAAAATCCTCACCTCCATGGGGTTGCAATGAGTTGTGCTTTCACTCAGTGGCAATCAACAAAAACAACAACGTTTCCTTGCTCTGTTCTGAGGACTGCTTCTTGGTCTGAGTATAGATTTTGCATGAGCACAGCCAAGTATTCTGGGATTCCCATTCTCCTCAAGGTTGGCCACAATTAGTTGTGATCCACACAGTCAAATACCTTTGCATAGTCGACGAGACACAGAAAGTCATTCTTCTGGTATTCTTTGCTTTCTGCCAAGATCCAACTAGTTGTCATGGCCTCTTTTAAACCCAGAGTGTATTTCTGGTATCTCTCTGTTGATGTACTATTCCAATTGTCTCATTTGAGCTTTAGTTCAAATAAACAGCATTATTCCGTGAAAACAGATACCCTGTTACATTTAATTGAGCACACAATTACACAATTTAACATTGCAGTTAAATGTTAAGAATGAAAAGCTCAATAAAAGAAACTTTTAATAATGCAGACAATAATCTTTTATTATTTACTTCAAAGTAAATATCGTAATTCACCAAATAATAAGACTATTCTCTTGAAAAAGTCTGTGAATAACTATTCATTTATTCATAAACTATTTAAAGAGTTATATTATAGTGATAAAAGTTTACAATATAGCCTCAAATGTAACCATACTGGTATATTGTTCACTGAGATGGAATGGAAATATCGAGGTTTTGTTTATGTTTATCAAATCATTTCCATAGATAAGGATATGATTGTACCAAAGTTTTATAATGTAGAACGGTTGAGCATTTGTATTGGATATATATTGACAGACATTTTCCTGTACATTGTTGGACAACTCTGACCTCTATCTGCTAAATACCAATAGCTTTTATAGCTTTATTGTTCCAATCAAAAGTGTTTTCAGACATTTCCAAAGGGACTTTGGAGTAGGTAAAATTGTTTTTACTTGATTACCACTAATACTGTTATTGTTGTTATGTGCTATCGATTCAATTACTACTCATAGCGAACCTATGAACAATAGCCCTGAACTCTGCTCTATCCTGGGGCAATCTCATCATCTCTGACACACCTGCCTCTATTGTCTAGACTTCAAGTTATTGATAACTTTCAGTTTAGAGTAACTGTTAATAAAATTATTCAAAATGAACACATGTCATCTATTCAGCACTCTACGAAATAGAGATGAAAATAGTTCCTTTTCAGAGTCAAGTTGAACAGTCACAGCTTGAAGTTTAGAAAATTGAGATAACTTGAAATCTATTATGTTGCACTAACAATTGAAGTATTTCTTTGACATACACACACAGGAGAATAAGCATGGCTAAAAACTGAAATCTGAGTTTCAAATATGACTATAGTTAATTACAAAAGACTTTGCATTGCAAGTCTCCTGGGAAAAAGTTTCCTGTTTACACTAGATTTGATTCACAACTCTTTAAGAGAAATGTAGTCAAAGACTCAGGCTGGTAAAGTTCTTTCTTAGACATCACTCTCACTTCAGTTTCAATCTAGTGTTCCTCAGGTTAGTCTACCAAACTAAACTTAAATGGAGAGTAGGAGGGAAACCTTGAAGACTCTTCCACCATTCTGAATCAGTACTCAATATTTTCCATTAATAACCCTTACCTCTGGACTTAGATTCTTTATACTGTTGAAGACGGTTGTTTAGGACTTCCTTGACAGTGAAAATAGTCCAGAAATCTGCACTAATCTGTCTGAGCTGTATACACGTACCATTGTATTGGAGATAAATGAAATAAGAGAAAGTCAGTCCTTTGTGAGGAACTTCCTTGCTCATATTATTGCTGCTAGCAATTAACATCTTAACTGTTCATTTCCATTTATTGTGTTGATTGGCTGCTCAGACATTTAGCGGCTAACCTGTGGTCTCTCAGCTCATTTTGGCTTCCCGACAATGAACATGTTGACATTTTCTAGGCCAAAGCATGAAAGACAGATTATGAAAATAAAAAAAATAAAATAATCTAAGCCACTTACTATGTAAAATAACTGAAATAATATGGATATAATAAAATTATATCTTAAGGTTACTCTATATCATGCCTTGAATGTTTTTCTCCATACAGTCTAGTATTTACAAAGATATCTAAAATTAAATCCAAATCAAACAACCACAAAATGCTATGGTATAAAAAGTAGCTACAAAGTCAGATTTATAAAATAAATGAAAAAGTAATATTTATATTACCAGTTATGTCACAATCTTGATCAGAGAAGGAGGCAGTAAAAGCCAAAATATTAAAGGGTATGATATTGCCACTCAGAAAACTATAAATAGTGGAAGAGTATTGGTAGAATATAGCTTTATAAGTTGAATTGTTGTGACAGTGATACTCTTTTGTATCCAGTATTTTTATATTTATAATGTTTGTTATTATCGTTAGGTGCCATCGAGTTGAGTATGACCTATGGCAACTCTATGAACAGCAGATCTAAACCCGGGTCTATCCTGTACCATCTTCACATTTCCTGACATATGAGAGTCCATTGCAACAGTAGTCACTGTGTCAATCCGTATGGTTGAAGAACTTCCTTTCTCTCAGTGTCTCTCCACCTTTGCAAGCATGAGGTATTCATCCAAGGAATAACCTCTTCCAACAACATGCCTGAAATACATGAGAGGTTTTGTCATCTTTCCGCCAAGAAGCACTCTGGCTGTACTTTCTCTAAGACATACTTGTTCATTTGAAATTCCATGGATATTCAGTACTCTTCTCCAATACTGCAGCTCAAAAACATTGATTTTTCTTCTATCATCTTTATTCATTGTCCAGTTGTAGTATGTGTATCAAGCCATCACAAAAGCCATTACCTGAATCAGATGCATCTTAGTGCTCAAACTGACATCATTGCTCTTCAACAATTTTGAGAGGTGCCTCTGCAGAGAATCATAAAATCATTTATATATTTTTTCATCATACCACAGATCAATTTTACTATATACTTATTCAACCTATATGCTGAGTAAGTATTCTGAGAAGTTGATCTATATGAAGAAGAATGCATCATCAACATTAGTGGAAAAATCACTAACAACCTGTGGCCTGACCTTTTTTGTTTAACCCAAGAGGACTTAAACACTTAATAATGAAGATTAAAGTATATGTAGCAAGTGATTGAAAAGAGCATGGTTAGAGTCAGGCACACTTGAGCCATCAAACTGTCATTATTACTCTTCAATAATTTGTAGAGATCACTGACTGAAGGCTTTTTCAAGCAAAATATATCTCTTTCTCTCCATAGTGCTATTTCTAAGTGTATTGATTGTGGCTCCAAGTAAGATGAAGTTGATGCCCATTTCAATCTTTTCTCCATCTTTGATGATATTTCACATAATATAAACAATTTTGGGATGGGTATGAACATACAAATAGGGTGTGTTGGTCTATGCACAAGGACATTGCCTAGTCTCATCATTGAATTGAGTGGATTCAGTGGCAGAAATGGGGAATCTCAACACCAACAGGGAAGAGGAAACAACAATTGTCCTTTGGTGCCAGAAATTCATGTGCCTGACAGATTGAGATCTACAAAAGAGCAACAGAGTCTCAGCAGAGAATTAGAGACCAACATGAAAGAGTGCTGACTTGGGACGATTGCCCTTTGGGTCTCAGAAGTCTTCATCCAGCTTGTTGGAGTACTGAGGGAAGACATCATACGTGACAAGAAAAAGAGAACACTGACTTAAGCTGTAAGGCTGAAGGTCAAAAGGCCTGTAACAACACTGGAAAAGCCGTCTGGACTGAAGAATTGTATCCTGGTGACAGCCTCTAATCTTCTCTAATAAACCCCAAAACAGTGAGTACGGTTCTCTATGGCCTGTGGAGTTATTTCAATGGACTTTGTACCCTGCAGATTAGTAATATCGGTTTTAGAATTAGTAAAAGTAAGGGCAGGAGTGTAGAGGGAAATGTCTGAATTTACAGGGATTAGCTTTTTACTGTGGATTTTGTTAATGAGGATATTCCTCTTGTGGATTGAGTAGAAGTCAGTCTTGACTGTACTCATGTTGCTTATCCTATTTTCTCAGTGAGAAACTAGCTTAAGGTTACATGATTAAAGACTAAAAACAGAAAGCCTTTGGTTTGAAACTATTGACTGAGAAAAGACTTAAGTTTTTGTTTTTTAAAGTTTAGAGCCTTGGAAACTCTGTGGGAAAATTCTGTTTATTGTAGCCTTTTGAATATCATGGACTCCAACTCATAACAACCTTAAACACAAAAGAATGAGACCTTGCCTGATCCTGTTCTCTTCCCACAGTCTCTACTGTGATTCTGTGTGTTTCAGATACTGTATCTTTTTGAAGGTTTTCTTCTCTTGTTTAGATTCTCTATTCCTAAAGATTCAATATTTTTATTATGAATTTGAATGTACTTGATTGTTGTTGTTATGTGATGTCAAATCACCTGCAACTCATAGCTACCCCATGTACAACAGCTCTTGAGCCAGTCTCATTGACTGATACATCCGTTTCCATTGCCCTAGTTACTGTATTAATCTATCTCATAGGGTATCTTCCCCTCATGCACTGTACCCCCAGCCTTCCAAGAATTATTTCTTTCTCCAAGGATCCATCCCTCCTGGCCACTGCCCAAATTATGTGAGATGGAGCTTCAAAATCCTAGCCTCCAAAGAGAAACTTGGTTTTACCCTCTCCAAGACAGACCTATTTGTTTTCTTGGCAGTCCATGGTGTGTTTAATACTCTTCTTCAATACCACAACTCAAAGGTATAGAGAATAGCAATACTGGCACATTTAAAAATATTCTAAAGTGAGCTCTAATGTAAAACTATCCTTGAAAAAGAGTACAAAGATAAAGTCAATAGGACCAGAAACAATGAGAGAACATTTAAAAAGAGGAAAGGAAAGTGTTTTGGCTTTTTTCTTTTCTAAAGATTATTATAGAGATAATTAACACAAGAAAGATAACCTAGAAAGATAAATAATTTAGTAGGTGGATATAAATTTAGTTTGGGACATTAATTTTAAATACTTGAAAGAATCTTTATGGTACAGTGGTCCAACACTTGGCTGCAGAGTGATAGATCAGTCATCAATTCATGGGAGAAGGATGTGGCAGCCTGGCTCTATAAAGATTACAACTGTCTGTGAGGCGGTTTTATTCTGTTTCAGAAGATTGCTATGCATTGAATTAACTCCACAGCAGTTGTTTTTCTTGTTAATGTTTTTCCTCTCCTCTCAGGTTGAATTCAGTTCCAGGCTTATAGGAAAGCTAAAAGCTATATATAGTCTTGGAGTTCCACCAATCTCTGTGAAACAAGAAAATAAATCATGCTATTATTGTGATTTTTAAGTTTTGTTTACATATATTGTTCACTCTGTCCAGGGCATTCTATTGTTCTCCCTTTCAGAGCAGTGGTGATGGTGACGGCATCAAGTTCTTGTGGTCATAAAGTCATGGAAAAGTTTGCAAGATTTATGGACTAATCGTCTTTCGTGTTTTTTATTTTCTTCATCCTTGTTTGTTCCACACAAGGAGAATCAAATGTTTCTTCAAATGACAACTTATAAATATAAAATACTTTTAGTAATGACAAATAGAAATCATAAAAACATCTACTGTATGAAGAAAGAGAAGTTATTTTGTTTGAAGACTATCTCTCCTTTACTCGTTGTTTTCTACTTGGAATAGATTCATTCACAGGCTCTCTAGCAGGTTTCTGAGGTTATAACTTATATAGGAGGAAATAGATCATCTTTTCCCACAAGATAGAATTAAGGCCTCCTATAAAAACACAATGCTAACTGATTAGTAATGTGAGTGACCCTGCTTGGAAGTGAGTCTTTCAATCGCTTTTGTGTCTTCAGAAGAACATAGCCTCAGATTACAAAATTGTCTGCAACCATATGAGTAACAGTTATCTAGAAACATAGTAGAGCCACCTCTGAATTCTAGACTCACTAAAATGGATAAAAATGCATGATTATTGTTATAAGGCACTAAGCTTTAAGGTACTTTGTTTTCACAGCAATAAACAACTGAAGCAGTAAATTATTGATGTGTATGTGAAAGATTAAGCCACTAGCACATAATTGTATGCTAAAACAAACATGTATGTCACATGTTGAAGAAAAATTAAAAGTATAGACTTTTTGGTACATATATTTGACACATATTCTTTGATTGGGAATTGGTACTCATTTGACCCTCCATTGTATTTTCAAGGTTGTAAATCCCACAGGAGCATATTGTCCATCTTTCTCCTTTGGAGTTCATGGTGGTTTTGAACAGCTATTGAGGCACCACTTATGGATAAGTAGTGTAACTCTCAATGGACTATTCCACCTAAGCTCCCTAGTAGTGCAACAGTTGATCATAACAATTGGAAGGAAATACTTTAAATTGTTTTAAAGAAATGACACACTTAGAAAGAAAAAGAAATATACACATTAAATAACACAATGAGAAATGAAGTTTGAGTAAACTGGCATAGAGTGTTTCATTATTTAACAACAAACAAACAAACCCCCCAAAACCTAAATCTCAAGTCTTCAAAATTTTAAGACAATTAACAGTGTCATTTCTGCTAATCACGCTTGACACATAACAATTCTGTATGTTAGACTAAAACTGCTAAACTGCTGAATAACATTGCAGAGGCTATAATCTTTATAGAAGCAAATAATTAGGTTTTGTGGTTTTTTTTTCACTAAAGAGACATAGAATGCGTTAAAATTGCCATTCTGTTAGGAGTTGAATGCTTTAACCATTGAGCTACAAGGATCCTGATAGTGTCCTTTGGAAAAGGAATTTTAGAGGAGTAATGTAGATATCAACACACAGCAAGCAATTAGAAAGAAATAAAGGTAAGAATGTGGAGAAATTTAATGCATACTCATTGTGCTTAGACTCAAGTTGCTTGGTATAAAACAGTTTTATAGTGTCACATTGAAAGGTTGAAAGACATAAATATTAGTTGCTAGCTGTTAACACAGATAATAGGAGATATTTTTAACTTGAACGATTCACTTGAAAGTAACATTAGTGTATTTTGTTAAGTAAGTTGTGCGGACAAATGAGATTCCAACAAGGTAATGAAAAATTATAAAAGAATAGTCAAATATTAGTATATGATTTTCTTAATTTCTATTAGATTATTGCTGGTACTGTTTTCTCTCTCTCTTTCAGTTAAATGATCATGAGATATACAGAATGTAAGAGTAAGTGGTTGCACTAGGTCACAAACTAGGATAGAGACAGGACAAAAATTGATTTGAATGTTACACTTAAATAATTATCATTTTCTCATTGTAGTGATTATACATTATCTCTGCAAAAAAACACAAGATAATGGCAAGCAGAAAAGGTTATCATCTATAAAATTTTAAAAATTTTGCATTTTTTCCTTACTGATAGAATGTGACATTCACCCTTCCCAAATGTTAAGTTTGTTTCTAGGAAATGCTAGGATTTAAACATTTTATAGACTTTCAAAAATCCATTAAACTTTAAAAATGT
Organism: Elephantulus edwardii; assembly: GCF_000299155.1. Classification (NCBI taxonomy): domain Eukaryota; kingdom Metazoa; phylum Chordata; class Mammalia; order Macroscelidea; family Macroscelididae; genus Elephantulus; species Elephantulus edwardii. The sequence goes on along the minus strand of NW_006399860.1, from coordinate 10,226,193 downwards.
TTTAACTATTTGCACTAGAAATAGCAACTTTAAGTTTTGACTGGCATTTGCATCCTGTTTAAAAATTTTGGGGTAATTAAATGTAGGCCACGAAGCCATAAAACTGTAGATTCCAACAAAAACATTATTTAATTATATTAAATTAATGAAGTGCTTAGATATTGCAAAAATATTGAAAAAATGTACCTTAATAATGGCAGTGATAAATATATTCAACTATATGAACTATATTATTCATTGGAATATTTATGTTCCCGATAATGCTATCAAAGGTAATACTACAAGGAGTGTTTTAACATAATTTTCCAAAAGATAAAATACATGCATATATAATCTAATGTCATTCTTAATGAAACTTAGACCGGGTTGTTTTGTTTGTGTTTTTTTTAAAGTGACTTAGAGCTTCTAGAGTTGTTCCTGGGTTTTCACCAATGAATTTTACTGTCTTTGGTTTTTTTTCTAGGTCCCTGATCCACTTTAAGTTTTTTGTTGGGTTTTTTTATGGTGTGAAGTGTGGGTCTTGTTTAAGTTTTCTGCCAGTGGTTTTATAATTTTGCCAACACCATTTATTAAAAAGGCTGTCTTTTCTCTACATAAGTGATTTTGTTTCCTTGTAAAAATTTAGTTGACCAGATGAGCTGATTTCTTGATTCTCATTTCTTTCCATTAATTTATGTATCTTTCACTATACCAGTGTTATGTTGTCTTGACCACCATGAGCATGGGTAGAAAAACTATAGTATCCTCGTCCAATGGAATGTTGTGCAGCATTGAAAAGTAATGAGTATTACTTTTTTTACTATGTTTTCCTAAAACATTACACAACATGGGTGAACCATGAAGATATTATGTGGAGTGAAATAGCTCAGTCACAAAAGGACAAATACTGCATAACACTACTGTTATAAAATAGGATTCACATAAGAGGTTGGAGGGAGAATAGGAAAATGATGAATAGATAATAGCCATTATATGTATGACAACAGTTTAGAATAAGAGATGCATTGCAAAGTGGACTGTAGGAACAGGAAGAGAAAGGAAGGGAGGAAAATGTACAAAAATGAACAAAAAAAGAAAAAATCCGGTGACTTAGGAAACAGACTTATGCAATTTTTACTTATTTCGATAATTATATTAGGTGCAAAGCACTTACATTCCATATGTGTTTTCAGAGCTGCCATGATTGCCTGACTACAGTACCTGAGACTATCTTCCCTCAGCTTTCTTCATGTACTATTGTTTGCCAGAGGGGCTGAAATTTTGTTCAAGCTCCAAATTTCCAGTGTGAGTATAACTAACGTCAACTCAATTTCTTGTAAATATCTGAGACCTAAATCCAGGATTTCCTGTGCTTTCGAGTCTATTGATGATCTTCTGAAAAGGTCACTTACTTACTTTCTCTGATTTGCCCTATAAAAAAGGTAAACATAACTAGGTCTGGAAGGCCCTTTTCTTAAAGAATGTGTTAGGTCAAGCAGAGGGATAAAACTCTAAGATATCTTCCCTTTGCTGAAAATGAATTCATTTCTTCAACCTTATTCTCTTGCTTATGATTTGCTTTATAATATTTCTAATAAAATCTATTTCTTAATTTCTATGTTACGTGCTTCTTCTCTTGCTTATGATTTGCTTTATAATATTTCTAATAAAATCTATTTCTTAATTTCTATGTTACGTGCTAGAATTTATCCTTGTTGTAAGAAAATTGTATAATCAAAAGGAGATTAAGATGGAAAATTATTTTATTCTCTTCCAGCTTTAAAAAATAATTTATAGTTTAAAAACTCGCTATAGATATTAGCACCACATAGTTCTTTTAATTACATGCATACTTAATTTTGAAATTTTAATAAATGTAGCTTTAAATACATTTTAATAAGCATTATTCAGTAAAAGGCTAAAACTTTCCAAATATATCTGTAAGCATTTTAATGTTTTTCCCTGTGGTGTCAAAGGTATACCATTCAAAATGTCTTTCCTAGCCATTGATTTAATACTTATTTTGGATAGAGGCTTATATAAGTTCATGGGAACTCAAATGTTAGTTCTCTTTTTTGGGATAACTGCCATCCTGGGCCACTGGGATACAATATCTGGCTACAACGCTCACCAGTCTCTATAACAGGCCTGCATCATCTACAGTTACATGAAACATTTTTCTGGAAGGTCTAAGTCTGTGGGAGACCTAACAGCAAACTATCAAACTCAAAAGACATGGGAAGGAACTAAATGAAGGAGTTGCTGCTGATATCAGAAATCATGGAATTATACAGTAGTTCAAACATTTGGAACACTGGTGACGTCCCATTTCTTGTAACTGGTCTATTATTAATCTAAGTTAAATGAATTATGAATTGTTGTTGTTGTTATGTGCCGTCGAGTCGTTTGCGACTCATAGCAATCCTATGTACAACAGCCCTAAACCCTGCTCTATCCTGTGCCAACCGCACCGCCTCTGACACACCCATCCCGATTACTCCAGTCACTGAATCAATCCACCTCATAGAGGGTCTTCCCCTCCTGCCCCGTCCCTCCACCTTCCCAAGCATGATGTCCCTCTCCCAAAACCTGTCTCTACACTCCCATAAAAATACCAGATGATTATTAATTTTAATAAAATTGAGTGCAATGGATTTTAAGATAAATGAAATTATGTTTACCATATAATTTATAAACTTGAAGTATAATAATTGTTGACATTTCACTCCAGGTGCAACCATGGGTCCCTACCTGACCAGATCAAAGGAGAATTAAAAGAATTAAAGAAATTTGGAAAGCATGAACCAATCAAGTCACAACCTCAATGACCGTGTGTAACAGGACTACATAGGGACTTTTATCAACTTCACATAGGGGATAGTCCCTATCCACAGCATCAATAACACAAAACCAATTCTCATGAGGTCAGATATGTCCCTTATAGTTTTATACCTCTTTCTACTCCTCTCAACACCAATCTTACTGTTTTTTTGCGTTCAAAATCCATTGTGATAGCTCATAGACCATACAGAACTGTATGGGAAGTACATGTAGGCACCTTAGCTTCAGGCCTTGCAGTTCTAAGTCAGTGTTCCAAGGCCCAGCCCCAGTTTTTTCACAAAATTCTCAGTCCTGCCAATATTAGCTCTCTCCCTTCTAGATCCCATCCATCTTTCATTAGTTCTCCAGTTCAGCCATAGGTGTTGCTGCCATAGGTGTGACTGGAGCAAGAAGGACATTCTACATTCACTTTCTTCCTCTCAATGGTGCCAGAAGATCTATCTCTGTTACTAGGACTGTTCAAAATGTATTGGTGAGATTAGCCAATCCTCTTACAGATTGCTGAGATTAGCCAAATGGTAGATAGCCAATCCCTTTGTGGATAGTCTAAAACACCCCATTAACATATTCTTGCCCTTAAACATAGTGAAGTCAAACAATGGCTAGGAAAAGTCATATGGAGAGATAAACTTCATACCTTGAGACCTAAGAACTATATTATGTTCAGCTTTCATGTCTTACTACACTGAAAGATATTTAAAGAAATTCTGACTAGAGTAGGGACGGAGGAAACATTCAAAATGGGGGAGGGAAGAACGGACTTGTTTGCCAAATAGAGGGTTGTGAAAATCCCGAGAACAGACCAGGCCAAATTTAAAGGCCAGGCCATAAAACAATTACAATCTCCAGTCACAGGAAATGGTATGGAACATGTCTGCAAGGGCCAGTTAAAAGACTGCAACTTTTGAAATATTATGTGATAAAATATGAATCTTGTGGCATTCTTTTCATCCCAAGTGGGTGTCAGCAGAGGGGACTATCCACATGAATTCAGAGTCTCTGGCACAGAGTCTGCCAGCACTTGGGCTTGCTGGAATTGTAAAATACTAAAGGGCCCTCTGGCCTGTTGTCTTCATGCCTGTTTTTAATTGTTTTTGGTGAAACATTTTTCTAGGGTATATAGCAACAATGACAGAAGGTGGTTGTTGTTGTTGTTGTTGTTAAGTGCCTTCAAGCCGCCATGCAACTAACTCATAGCAACCCTATATACAACAGCCCTAAACCCTGCTCTATCCCTTGCCAATCTTATTGTTTCGGACATGCCCATCCTCATAGATAGACACCCCTCTGGTGTTATCTGCTTTCAGCCAAGATCCAGCTGCCATTAGGGCTACAATATCCCTAGTGATTCAGCCTCTTCTAAATCCAGCCTACACTTCAAGCAGTTCTCTGTTGATGTGCTGTTCCAGTCGTTTTGGGATAATATACAGCATGATCTTGCTTGCATGCTTGCATCAATGATACTGTTCAGTAATTTCCACACTCTGTAGGATCATCTTTCTTTAGAATGGGAACAAATATAGATCTCTTCCAGTAAGTAGGCCAGGAGGTTGTTCTCCACGTTTCTTGGCACAACGTGGTGAGCACATCCAGTGTAGCATCTGTTTGTTGAAATATGTCAATTGGTATGCCATCAATTCCTGGGGTCTTGTTTTTTGTCAATTCTTTCAGAGCAGCTTGAACGTCTTCCTTCATCACCACAGGCTCTTGCTTATATGTTATTTCATGAAATTGTGACTACTGGTTGATACCTTATGACTATTATAGTTAACTTTTTTGCAATACTATGAGTTGATTCTGGCTCGATGGCACAAAGCAACACAACAACCTTCCTTTAGACTATATATCAGTAAAATATCTTTATTTTCTCCAAACATTATGTAAATAAATTATATTGTTACACATTCTCCACAAGGAACTCTGTTGATGTAAAGCATAGCATATTGTACTACTACCCAAAAGATTAACAGTTCTAATACACCAGTTGGTTAACAGAAGAAAAATGAACTATCTCCTCCTGTAAGGATTTATAGTCCTAGAAACCCAATTAAGGGTTTTTCTGAGTCAGAACTGACACAGCATGAGTTTTGAGTTTTTAAATTTTTTCTATAAGAGTTATAGTTTAGAAGTTTTATTACTGTCATTATCAAAATAAATAATGAAAGCCAAGCACATGCATGAGCACACAAACACACAACTAAGCAGGTAAAAAATCAACTAGACAACCACACAAACACACACATCAAAAGCTAATCAAGCCAAAACCCAGAAACTTTTAAAGTCAAAGTATTGGCATAACATATAATCAACAAATAATATGCAACTCAAAGTTATTTAAAAATTAGTCAATATAAATAAAATGTATATGATAAATGGCTAAATAATACTAATAAGCTTTAAATATCACCAAAAGATCAATTGTGAGTCTCAAATTAAGTATTAAAACTTAAAACATAGTTATACAAAGCAAAGTTTGCTTAATTGAAAATTAAAAATAACTAATTGTATTTCCTAGTTATTGTAAGATTCTCTAGTTATATTTATTTTTAATTTAAATTTATGCAACATTTGATAAAAAGTAATTTTCAGAAAGTATAGTCTTTTTCTTCTAACATCTGAGCTAATTTTGAGAATTATCCTCAAAGAAGAATTTCATAAGATATAACACTGTTTGTAAATAGAAGAAAATTCTTTAATCATGCATATTCAACAAATTTAATTAGATGGAGAAGAGATTGAGTTTGTTAACAATTACAGCTTGCTTGGCTCCACATTCAACACTCTTAGCACCAGCAGTCAGAAAATCAAAAGGCGAATTTCATGGAGAAAATCTGATCTCAGGGACCTCTGAAAAACAACAATGTCAGTCTAGAGACTAAGGTGCACCTGATCTAGGTGATAGTCTTTGCAATTACTTGCTATGCGTCAGAGAGCTGGACAATAACTAAGGATGACAGAAGGAAAATCAATTCCTTTGAATTATGGTGCTGAAGAAGAATTTTAAACATACCATGAACTAACAAGAAAACACTCTCTTTCCTCTAAGGAGTATCCTGTGTGTATTTTGTTTAAGACATAATTGCTGGTCCTTTTGGAAGACCATTCAACACCCTTCTAGAAAACGGCAACTCAAAAGCATTGATTTTCTGTCATATTTTCCAAGATCCAACTTTCAGGAGCATAAAATATCATTGAAAAGGCGATGGATTGCATCAGGCAGGCATACCCTAGTTTTTAAACTGACATTATTGCTTTTAGAATTTGGGTGAGATCTCTGATGTAAGACTTTCCTAATGTAACATGTCTTTTGATTTCCTGGCTGTGGGTGGAAAATATGTTGATTTTGGATATAAGCAAAATTAAATCATTGACAATTTCTACCTTTTCTTCTGCCATGATATTGGTTAATAACTGGTTGTGAAGAATTTTATATTCTTAATATTAAGACTTAACCCGTTCAAATACTGTAGTCTTTGATTTTCTGCAGTATTTCAAGTCCTTCTCACTTTCAGTAAGCAAGGTTGTGTCATCTCCATAACGTAGGTGATCTTTTTCCTGGTGACATATTCTTCTTCATACAGTCATGAGAAAAGAGCAAGGGATACTTCTTGTTGTTCTTGTTGTTGTTTATTGTCTTCTAGTCGACCACAACTCATAATGAACCTATGAATGAAAGTCCTGAAGCCTCTCTACAACTATTAACATTTATCAAAGTTCATAGAGTCTCCGGAGGCATGTTGTTTAGGAAGTTAATGCCACTCCTGCTTCCCCAGGGATACTTAGGCATGCCAAAAATGACTTTTAACAACTTCACAAGGGGGACTTTCTCTATAAACAACACAAAACTAATTTCCATGAATGATATCAGATGTGTTCCCAGCACTCTTACATGCCTTTCTCATCATCTCAACACCAATATTACTGCTTTTTGGTAAAAAATCTGATGTGATATCTCACAGATCACACATTACCATATTAAAGAAGTCAAACGAGTATAATTCAGGTTACAATCAGAATATAATCAGTCAGGACAGCTTCCAAAATGTGCTCATGGGCATCTCATCTTTGCGTCTCGGTCTTTAGGCTAGTGCTACATACCTCTCATGCCTGCAATATATATTACCCTACTCCTTTCCATTCTCAAAAACACTTGAGCAAATGCTCTTAGATCTGATTCTATGGGAGGGTAGCAGTCTCAAGGTCAACCCCGTGTAATATCAGTTCCTTTGTCCTCTTCTTTGGCCACGGCTGCTGCAAGTAGGTATGGCTGGTGCAAGAATCTCTGGAAACAAAGAGAGTGCACTACATGCTTGCTGCTTCTTTGCTGGTGGTGAGACTCTCAAATTCTGCTGCTGGATCAGCTCAATTCAATGGGGACACTAGTCAATCTTCTTGTCATTTGGTGAGATTAGCTAATCCCCTTGTG
>NW_006399860.1:10216085-10218582 GCF_000299155.1 Elephantulus edwardii | reverse complement strand
TATGTGGTTTAGGAAGGGGATGCCACTCTTGCTTCCAAACTTGGAGCTCCACCAAACATTGTCCATGATGGGTAACCATTATATTTGACACACCTATGGCACAGTGTTCAGAATCACAGCATCTCCAGGCTATTCCTGTACAGCAAATAGACAGACCAGTGCTATACCACTTAAAAGAATGTTCATCTCAAAATCAATTAACACTAGTATCTAGGCCCAAGGGCCTTTTAGCTTTTTGACTGTTAGCTGGTTGACTATAAACCAAGAGACCAAGAGACCCTAAGCGCAAAGCTCATTGTTAGCTAAATCTGACAAGTCCAATCAGTTGACATACTGTCTTTAAAATAATATTTTTGCTTTTGTTTGAAACCCTTGGACAGCAAATTTTTCCATTGCAACATATTCTTTTTATTTCCTGACTTCTACTATATTATTGGTTAAATGTGAATCCAAGTAAACTAAAATTGTTGGTAGATTCAATCTTTTCTCAATCTTGTAATGGTGAGGATTTTTGTTTTATTGCTATTGAGATATAACTCATTGAAGGCTGAAATCAGGTTAAATGTGAATCCAAGTCAATTAAAATTGTCAGTAACTTCAATCCTTTATCTAGTCTGATATTATATATTGTTCTAATGGTGATGGTTTTAGTTTTATTGATATTGAGTTATGACCCAAATTGAATGCTGTGGTCTTTAATCTTCTGCAGAAGTCTCCAAGTCTCCTTCAATTTATAATTTTTTCCAATCTAATTCAAATTTTCTTCAATTTCTTCAAGCAAGGTTGTATCATCTACACAATGCAGATTGTTGAAAAGTCTTTTAATCCTAGTGCCACATTCTTATTCGTATATACAGTTTCTTAAATTGATTGGCATACAGATTGAATATGTATGGAGAAAGGATTCTCACATACTTTGTCCATGTAGAAAGATGAGCAGTCTCCTCTGGTTAGGATATACTGTTACAGAAACTGCATAAAAGGTCAACTTGAGTGAGTTCTGACTTATGATAGTCATTTGGTTTTGCGTACTTATTTGTGTTTTGTTTTATTCAGTTTTTATTTATAAAACTATAGTTATATAGCTATGATGTTATAGTTTACTAATATTTACACATATCAATGTAATTAGTATGTGTGTATGTGTTCATAGCTCTGTTCTTAGTTACTGTTGTGTCAACTGCAAGCCATAGCAACCCTATGAACAACAAATTTGAACCTTTCCCTATCCTGTAATTTCATCACACTTTCCATTATGTTCATTATTGTAGTCAGAGTATCAACCCATCTCACTGAGGTTCTTCCTCTTTCTAGCTGACAGTTTTTACCATTCCCAGAATTATGTCTTTTTTCAATGACTGATGTCTCCTGACAGCATGCCCAAAAGGGAACAAATCTGTCCTGCTTGAATTACAGCCAGACTATTTCTTAGAAAAGAGGATGTCGAGTTCTTGTCTCACTTACTTTGTGCATGTTACAAGGAAGTACCATTCCCTGAAGGAGAATATAATGCTTAGTAAAATAGAGGTTTGTTGAAAAAGACAAAACCCTCAACAACATAGGATACCATGATTTGCAAAAATGGAAGTCTTTCCAAGGAATAGAAATATGATCAAAGTTTGTAAAACTAAAGTTCACCTTTTTTGCTTCGAAGGAGCATTCTGGATCCACTTTTTTGTAAGATAGCTGTTTGGATTTTTTTTTGCATACTCTTCTCTCACACCATTGTCTGGCTCTCAAAGGCAGAATAAGTGAAAAGTTCATGGCCTAAATCAGTTGCACTTTAGTCTTCAAACTAGTATCACTGTTTCTCAGTATTTTGCAGTGTTTCCTGACAGAGAATTTGTCCATTGCAATATACCTCCTGCTCTCCTTACTGCTTGTACTAAGATTGTTGATCATTAATTCAATTAATATAAAATCGTTGGCAATTTCAATCTTTTCTCCATCTATCATGGTGCAGTTTATTGGTCTGGTATTTAAGGTTTTTGCATTCTCAATATTTATATGCAATTCATTTTGAAGGCTGTAGTCTTTGATCTCCTGCAGGAAGTGTTTAATGAAGGTTGTTGATGAGCCTTCCTTTGATCCTGATACCACATTCTTCTTCATAGAGACCAGCTTCTTAGATGATTTGCTTAGGTTATACATTGAATATTGGAGCTATGGTGGCTGAGTGGCAAGATGTTTTGCTGCCATCCTAAAGGCACATGGTTCAAGTTTTACCAGCTGCTCCATGGGGGGGAAAATGGGCAGTTATGTCCCATATGACTAACTAACTTTAAAAATCCACTGAAAGATCAGCTACGAGTCAGTTCTGACATGATGGCAAAAACCAACACATTTGAAAAGGCATGGGAAAAGGATAAAACCATGACAAATATCTTTTCTGTTTTACAACATGCAGTGTTCCATTGGTCTGTTAGGACAACAGCTTCTTGGTCTAGACACAGGTTTTATATAAGCATCACTAAGTGTTCTGGGTTACTCATTCTTC
>NW_006399860.1:10209260-10210805 GCF_000299155.1 Elephantulus edwardii | reverse complement strand
CATCTGTGGAAAGAATCACTCAAGAAGCTCAGTATCAGCTGTGATAAACCAGGTCAGGTGCTGATTTTGGAACAGACCATCAACTACTCATGCAAGCTGAAGCTGAGAAAAATTAAATCAAGTCCACAGAAACCAAAATTTTACATTGAATCTATCACACCTGAACTTCAAAACCATCTCAGGAACAGGTTTGATGCCTTGGATATTAATGATCAAAGACCAGATGGGCTGTGGGAGGATATCAAGAATATCATTGAGGAAGAATGCAAAGGACATCACAAATACAGGAGGAAGAAAAGACCAAGATGGATGTCAGAAGAATTTCTAAACATTGCACTGGTGAACCCAGACGCCAAAGCAAAAGGGAGAAGTCAAGATATTAAGAAACTGAACAGATTTCAGAGAGCCATGTGGAAGACAAAGTAAAGTATTATAATGAAATGTGCAAGGAGCTGGAGCCAGAGTCAGAAAAATCAAAAGAGAGGAACTCACTCAGCTTTCCTTAAGCTCAAGGAACTGAAGAACAAATTGAAACCTCAAATTGCAATACTTAAAGATGCTTTGGACAGAATATTAAATGATGCAGGAAGCATTAAGAGAAGATGGAAAGAGTATACAGTTATTGTTCCAAAGGTTTTGGTGAACACAAAATAATTTCATGAGACTATTTATGAACCCATGGTGATGAAGGAAGAAGTTCAAGCTACTCTTGAAGAATTGACAAAAAACAAGGCCCCAGGAATTGATTGGCACACGGATTAACATATTTCAACAGACAGACACTTCCCTGGATGTGCTCACCAAGTTGTGCCAAGAAATCTGGAGAACCATCTGAAAGAACTGGTGTACTTTCTGGAAGAGATCACTCTCTGTTCCCATTCCAAAGAAAGGTGATCCAACAGAGTGTGGAAATTATCGAAGAGTATCATTCATTGATAGCACATGCAATCAAGATTCTGCTGATGATTATCAAAGAAATGACTGAACCAGCACATCAGCAGAGAACTGCAGGCTGGAGTTAAAAGAGGCACTAGGGATATGATAGCTAATGTCAGATGGATCTTGTGTGGCTGACTCTGAGAAGAACGGGAATCCCAGAACACTTGTTGTGCTTCTAAGAAACCTATATTTGGACCAGGAGGCAGAGCAAGGAAACACTGCACAGTTCATTTGTGCATTGGGAAGGGTGCATCCTATTTCCATATCTTTTCAATCTCTATGCAGAACAGATTATTCAAGAGGCTGGGCTTTATGAGAAGAAATGGGTGTCTGGATTGGAGGTAGACTCATTAATAACCTGTGTTATGCATATGACACAACCCTGCTTTGCTGAAACTGAGGAGAATTTGAAGTGCTTCATCCAGGACTGCAGCCTTCAATATGGGTTGAAGCTCAAAATCAAGAAAACAAAGATTCTCATCACTGGGCCGATTGGCAGCATCATGATAGATGATGAATAGATTAAGATTGTTAAACGACTTTAGTTTGCTTGGCTCCACAATCAACGCTCTTGGTACCAGCAGCCAGGAAATTAAAAGATGATTT
>NW_006399860.1:10206643-10207920 GCF_000299155.1 Elephantulus edwardii | reverse complement strand
AGGAGACTGAAATGTGTTGTTCAAATTATATGAAATTGTATACTTTAGATTACTAGTGTGGAATCTAAAAGCACATTTTCAAAATTATTTTTAATAAATATATTTGCACTTTATTTTAAAAAGATATGATATCGATTTGATTTTGCTTTTTTCATCGATGATGTACTTGATGTCATCACATAACTCCTCTGGTCATTTTTATTGGTCATCAGTATTCAATGTGTCCAATATCTTTATATATATTTTTTTTTCAATCTGATGTTTTATTTTGGAAAGTCAAGGTGTGATTTTACTTGCAATGCATTACTTTCAGATCACTGCATTTGATTTATTTTGTTATCTAAAAATATGAAGTATAATTTTTTTACTCTTTAGTAAACTTCTAATTATCAATCAAATCAAATATCAAATCAGAATGTATAACTAGCTGATACTCCAACAGGTTTTTAGAGACTGTAAATCACTGTTTTTATTATTCATTTTGCCAAGATTAGTAGCAGGCCAGTTATAGGAAGTCTAGAGTCAGCATGGCTTCAGTTGCTTAACCTGTAGTGTTAAGTCCATGATTTCTAACATTAACAGCTTCATCTTTAGCTAAATTCCCCAGCTCCTCTATGTCTCTTTGGTCTGATGGTTCACTGAAAGGCCCTCTATATACTCAGACCCATCAGGGTAATGACTCATGTGATGAAAACATAATGGCAAGTTTTGCAGAAACTGGTTAAAAATGGCCCAAACTCGATGTAGTTGGATCCTTAGTCCATAATACATGATTTCTCAATCCACAGAATTTCCAGCAAGGTTGGGCTCAGTCAGTAGGTTATATTGCAGCTCCTGTGTTAATGTTTTCATATACGACCACAGTGTGGAAAGCATTCCCTTAAATTGGTCTTACAGCTTGATAATTGGCAAGACCATGTGTCTGCAGTTAAGTCAGCTGTAGATCATTCCCTCAGTGGGCTAGAAGAGGTTTCTGACGCCACAGTCACAAAGTCGGAAAACACCCATCTTCCTCCCATAGAGCAGCTTGTGAATGTGGACCACCTGCCTTTTAGTTGACAGCACAACTCCTTACCTACTAGGCCAGAATTTCCAAATTCATAAAGATATTTTTATCAGTTATTTATCTATTATTAATGCCAGCATGTATAATTAAACTTCAATATGCTTTTTTAAGAATTTAGTAATAGAAGGACTTGTGCCTTCTATTTCTAAAAAATAAAAATATTACAATGAAATGTGCAAGGAGTTGGAGTTGGAAAATCAAAAGGGCCGAA
>NW_006399860.1:10205363-10206102 GCF_000299155.1 Elephantulus edwardii | reverse complement strand
AAAAGTTTCTAGTCAACAGATAATGTTCAGTCCTTACATAATTAATTCAAAGTAGATTAATAAATATGTGTAACTGGCAATGAGTTGTTGGGTACCATCAAGTCAGTTCTGACTCATGGTGTCCTTATATATGACCGAATGAAATATTGCCTGGCCCTGTACCATCTTTATGATCATTGGTATTACTGGGTTTTGTTTTATATTTAATTTCTCTCCAAACACCCCACCTTCACAATTTAAGGAATTTCTCCTTAAATTTTTCACTCTTATTTTGTTGAGTGTTTTTACCTGGAAAGTATGTTGAATTTTGTCAGGTGACTTTTCCGATCAGTTAAAAGGAACATGTAGTTCTTTCCCTTTGTTTTGTTGGTGTAGTGGATTACACTGATTGTTTTTCTAATGTCAAACCATTCTTGAATATCTGGGTATGAATCCCACTTAATCACAATGAATGATTTTTTCTTTTTAAACATGATGTTGGATTTTATTGACTTGTATCAAATATCTTCTTATAAATACATTAAATATTAGTTGGAATAGACTCAAGATCATATTTTTATTGTCATAGACTTAATTTTCTTCAAATTCAGTTTGAATATGCATATAAGTAATTGATTATCAATTCCAAAGTCAGCCTTCAGTTTGGTGTTTTTGTTTTTTGGGTTTTGGGTTTTTTTAATGGCTGATAATAGGCTTCACCAATGACTCTACAGGCGTAGTCAATCTGATTCCTGAATAG
>NW_006399860.1:10202723-10203910 GCF_000299155.1 Elephantulus edwardii | reverse complement strand
CTAGGGAAAGTCTGCTGTCAGAGACCTCTCCAAAGTACTGAAGAGCAACAATATCAGTCTGGAGACTGAGGTGCACTTGATGTCTTTGCAATTACTTGCTATGCATCAGAGAGCTGAACAATGACTAAGAATGATAGAAGGAGAGTTGATGTCTTTCAGCTATGATGCTGGAGAAGGAGTAGGAGGAGGAAAAAGAGGAGTAGGAGGAGAGGGAAGAGAAGGAGTGGGATGGAGAAGAGTATTGAATATACCATGGACTGCTGGGAGAACAAATACATTTATCCTGGAGAAGATGAAGACAGACATGGAGGAAAGGAGCCTAAAGTTTTGTCTGACATACTTTGGACATGTTGCAAGGTGATATCAGTCCTTGGGGAGGATTTCATGTTTGGGAGGGTAGAGAGACAGCTCAGGAGAGAAAGACCTTTGATAAGATGAATTGATTCAGTCACCAGGATAATGGGGATAGATATGTCAGAGACAGTAAGATTGGCAAGGGACAGAGCAGGGTTTAGGGCTGTTGTACATAGGGTAGCTATGAGTCACAAGCAACTCAATGGCACATAATAACAACACCTCTTTGAGTTGAGCATGACTCATAATAACAACATGAACAAAAGGTCTGAAGCCCCTCTACAACCACTGACATTTATCAGAAATCATAGGGTTTCCAGAGTGGATGCCACTTCTGAGATTATACACACACACACACACACACACACATGCATATATGCACACATTTATACACATACTTACCCACATACACATGCACACACACACACACACACGTTTTTGGTTGTTGGGTTGTTGTTTTTGTTGTTGTTTTTAACCAGGAGTGGCATCCACTTCCTAAACAACATGTCTCTGGAAACTATGAACTTTGATAAATGATGATGGTTTTAGAAAGGTTTCAGACCTTTTCTTCATAGGGTCGCTGAGTTGAGCTTGACTCGACGGTAATTAACAACAATAACAACTAAATTTTAGTATCAAAGTGATAACCATAAGTTTCAAAATAGTATGGAATAGGCAGAGATCTGTAATTAAGGGAAATAGTTGGAAAACTTCAAAGTAATATTGTTGCTCTGGTTCTCAAAATGGGTAATTAGGTCATAGTTGAATGATTTTTCTGCTTGAGATTCCTAGGTGGTTTTGATTATATAATTGCACTTGAGTAGTGTGACTTG
>NW_006399860.1:10199588-10202168 GCF_000299155.1 Elephantulus edwardii | reverse complement strand
TTTTATACCTAGAATTGACTTTATAGTTTTGAAACCTTAATATGGTAATTCAATGAACAAATGGTCTGGCTTGCAATATTTTGGAGATATTATTTTTCTTACTTAACATATGATATTGTTTACCTATTATTGTGTTGCAAATAAACCTGAAACTGTTGTAGTTGTGCAGCATCAAATTGGAATTGACACACAGCTGACTCTCCAGAGGGTTAACAGAGACTATAAGTCACACTGGAAGAGATTGTTTTCCTTTCTCCGGTGAATCAGCTAGTGAATTGGAACCAACTTCCTTAGGTTGGCAACGCATCTCCTTACCCACTAGGCCACCAGAACTTCTTATTCTAAAGCTTAATGGCTTAAAATAAAATATACATTCATTATCTCATAGCTGTGAGCTTTGGTGGCTTGGCTTATAAGGAGTTGCACTGTTAACCCAAAGTCTACACATCTCTGGTTGTTTGAATCTACCAGTTAGTCCACAGGAGATAGATGGGCAATATCTTCTTGTGCAATTTGCAGCCTTGCAATTTATCCCCTAGTGGAGGGTCAGCTATGAGTAATTTTCAATTTCATTCCAATGGTTTGACTCTAAGTTTGTATTGATTGTGAATCTGAACTTGGGTTAGCTATAGTCTTCTGCTTTATGCTAGATTAAAAATCTACTGTTTATAATACTACTACTTCATGCCCTCAGGCCTGCCTTTAATTGTTTTCGGTGAAATATTCTTCTAGGGCATATAACCCTGGTATGGTCACTTGCTGTACAGAGGTAACTTGTGGTTGCTGGGAAGCCGAACACTGTGAGACTGATGAGTCAAATGCTGGAATGTTACCCGTGGTGGACAGTGTTTGGTGGAGCTCCCTGATTAAGAGAAGCTTGGAAGCAGGAGTGGCATCCACTTCCATAATTGCTTGCCTCTGGAAACTCTATGAACCTGGAGAAAGGACGAAAGTTATACAGGTGTCCAGGACTTTCATTCATAAGGTGGCTATGAGTTGCCTATGACTCAACGGAATTTAACAACAACAACAACAATTATTAAATTGTTAGCCCTGAGTTTATAGGTTCATAGAAGACTCATCTGTGGAATATTTGCATCTAAACTCATTTGTTAGCAGCATTTAGTTCACTGTTTTTCACAGGATTCTTTTAGTTGCCAAATGCTATTGTGACACTAAATATGAGTGAATGGCTAAGATATTAACTTTTCAAAAATAACTTGCCTAACCATTGCCTAAGCCCCCTCTGGGTGCATGTTATCCAGTTGCCTCAACTGTGTACACATACTTTGCCTTCTAATCAGTGTCTTCTACCTCAGCAGCTGTACGATCAACATAAGAGAGAGAGCAGGCCACATTTAAGGAGGAGGTGGTGAGGTGTAGCTTGACAGAACCCTGGAGACAAAGCTAAAACAGCTTACTTGAGACTACTATGAGATGAGGTTTGCTGGACAATTGAGGAAATCAAAGATTTATTTATTTGCTGATCTAAACTTGAGGCTCCTGCATAATATCCTTTGCTTTTCCTTGCTCTCCACAACTGATTTCCATAATATACCTCAAAACGTTTACAATGAGTATCAGACCTGAGGTGATTGGAAGCAGATGCACCAGTCTGGAAGACTGTCTTATCAAGGGATTGATTTTATATACTGGATGTTGTTGAAGGAGATAGCTATCCTTTGTGGAGTTAGGAGAAGTCAGACTCAGCTTTCTTTATTGTTGTTGTTATGTGCCCTCGAGCCACCTGTGACTCAGAGTTACCCTACGCACAATAGTCCTGAACTCTATACTATCCTGAGTCAATATCACCATCTCCAACACACCTACTCCTATTACCCCAGTTACTGTGTCAACCCATCTCATCCAGAGTCTTCCTCTTGTGTGCTGACACTTCACTCGTCCAAGAATGATGTCTTTCTCCAAGGACTATTGCCTTCTGGCAACATGGCCAAAGTATATCAGATGGAACTTAAAAATCCTTGCCTCCAAGGAGCAACTTGACTTCACCCTCTACAGGACAGATTTGTTTATTCTCTTGGTAATCCATGGTTCATTCAATGGTCCTTTCTAGCACCACAACTCAAAGACATTGAGTCTTCTTCTGTTATCCTTAGTCATTGGCCTCTGATGCATAGCTAGCAATTATGAAGACCATGACCTGCATCAGGAGCACTTTAGTCTTTAGATTCTGACCATTACT
Source organism: Elephantulus edwardii (assembly GCF_000299155.1). Lineage (NCBI taxonomy): Eukaryota > Metazoa > Chordata > Mammalia > Macroscelidea > Macroscelididae > Elephantulus > Elephantulus edwardii. Next base: position 10,199,965 of record NW_006399860.1, on the reverse strand, counting down.
CTTTAGCACTCTGGAGAGGTCCTTGACAGCAGAGTTTTTTCTTAATGCAATTTATCTTAGCTGAAGCTAAGAGTGTTGATTGTGGACTCAATCAAACTGAAATAGTTAACAGGCTCAATCTCTTCTCCATCTGTCATGGTGATAACCAATTGGCTCAGTGGTGAGAATCTTTGTTTTCTTGATGTTTAACTTCAATCTATATTAAAGACTATAGCCCTTGACCTTCTACAACAAACACTCCAGGTTCTCCTAAGTTTCAGCAAGCACAGTTGTATCATCTACAGGACGTAGGTTCTTGATGAGTCTTCCTTAAATCCTGATGCCACATTTTTCTTAATTCCCTGTTTCTATAGCAGGAATGTTTCCTATGGTTTTTT
>NW_006399860.1:10184313-10199268 GCF_000299155.1 Elephantulus edwardii | reverse complement strand
TACTAACCCAAAGTCTGCATTTCTCTCCTGTTTCCTAGAATTCACCAACCACTCTTCTGAAGAAAAATAGAAAGTGTTTTCTTCTTGTGATTTAAGTCCTCACAAATCTAGTGAAGTGTCGATATGAACCAAAACCATCTCAAAGACTGTGAGATTTGTGGGTTTTGGTGGTGGTGTTGGTTTTTTTGTTCGTTGTTTTTCTCTTCGTTAATCAGAAATCATTAGGTTTAGAACTCACTCTCATTAACCAAAGGAAAACCTTAGTTGAAAAGAAGGTTTTTTTGTTTGCAAGGGTTGGAATTGCAGGAAACTTTTGAGAGAACACAATTCAGTCCATAACAAAGTATAGTCATCTTCTCATTGCTTGTTAGAGGAAGGTCACTTTTCATCTCTTACAATGTGAGTATCCCCTAAATGACAAAAAATGTGGTAACAAACATCTCCTTTCAAGAGACATAACCTGATCATAGGAACAACAGCTTTCTTGTTTTGTCGTAGTATATTGGTTTCCAGCATGAGCTGAAGGGGGAAGGACAATTAACGGGTTCCAGTATTTCAAAGAACTTAAAAATGGTGCAGAATAGAAGGATGTTCTGCTCTGTTGAGTATAGGGTGGCTATGAGTAGTAGTCAACTTAACAGCACATAATAGCAGCAATCTACCACACATAGGCCAGACAATGCAATAGTTACTCTTTGAGAAAAAGCAATGGTAAATATATGGGTAAATTAAAAAAAATATTACTACTAGGCTCTCACCTGCATGAGTTTACTCCAAATTAAACTTTTTGAAACATATTCCTAGGATACTTGGAGGGCCAAAGGCAAGTTCATTTATCAGTACACTTAGGGTAACTTCTTAAAAAAATTATATAAGATCTACTAGCTCAAAGGGCTGATATTTTAAGCAAGGTTAAAACTAACATAAATGATATAAAACAAATACTAAACAAGAATGAAACCTGGATTTACCAATACTATCCAGAGAGGAGAAGTTGTTGTGCTAACAAAGCAAAGGAGCACCACAAGCTTTAAAATTAATATGTGTGCTTAGGTTTGTCCTTTCTTCATTTCTACTTAACACACATGCTGAGCAAATTATTCAAGTAGCTAGACTCTATGAGGAAGAATGTGGCATAAAGCGTAGAGAAAGACTCTTCAACAAACTGATTTATGCAGATGATATATAACTTTGATTGCTGAATGCGAGGAGGACTTGAAGCACTTGCTATAGACGATCAAAGAATGCATCTTCAATATGGAATGTTTCTCAATGTCAAGAAAGCAAAATTCTGATCTTTGACTAGGTAAGGCAACATCATGATAGAGAAAAGACTGAAATTGTTATGATTTCATCTTAGTTCCACAATGATCACTCTTGTTACCTGAAATCAGGGAATCAGGAGATGTATTGAACTTAGAAAGTCTGCAGCCATTGATCTTTCCAAATTATTGAGGAGATTTGATGTAAATTTGCGGAAAAAAATGCATCTGATTCAGGCCATGGCCTTTCCAATTACTTGATATGCATCTGAGAGATGGACAATAAATACGGATGACAGGAGAATTGATGTCCTTGAGCTGTGGTGCTGCAAAAGAATATTCCATGGACTTCCAAAAGATGAAGAGATTGAGATTGTAAACAGCATTAGTTTGCTTGGCTTCACAATCAACACTCTTGGCCTCAGCAGCTGGGAAATTAAAAGATGTATTGCTTTGGAAAAGTCTGCTGTTAGTGATCTCTCCAAAGTACCGAAGAGCAATGATTTCAGTCTAGAGACTAAGGTGCACCTGATATAGATCATGGTCTTTACAATCACTTGCTATGCATCAGAGAGCTGGACAATGACTAGGGATGCTAGAGGGAGAATCGATGCTGTCGTATTGTAGAAAGTATTCAATATACCATGAACTGCTAAGAGAAACAATACGTTCATCCTGGAGAGAGTTAAACCAGGCTGCTTCTTGGAGGCAAGGATTCTGAAGCTTCATCTGACATATTTTGGACATGTTGCAAGGGCGGGGCAGTCCTTAAAGAGGGGCATCATGGTTGGGAGAGTGGAGAAACAGTGCAGGAAAGAAAGACCCTCTATGAGATGGATTGATTCAATGACTGGAGTAATGAGAGTATTTGTCACAGAGACAATAAGATTGGCACAGGATAGAGCAGGGTTTAGGACTGTTGTACATAGGGTCACTATGAGTTGCAGGTGACTCGATAGCACATAACAACATAGCAATTGAAAAGACCAGGGCTTTAACCAGATATAACTTAGTCTCTAAACTATTATCATTGTTTGTGAGCACCTTAGAGAAATTCCTGAGAGCAACATCTCTTTTGACTTCTTGGCTCCACGTATGAAGAATATTCATTGTATATTCAAACAAGATGTAATCATTGACAACTTCAATCTTTTCTCCATCTATGATGGTGCAGCCTATTGGCCCAGTGGTAAGGAGTTTTATTTTCTTGATGTTGAGATATAATTCATATTGATAGGTATAGTCTTTGATCTTCTGCAGTAAGTTCAAGTTTTTTTTACTTTCAGCAAGCAAGGTTGTGTCATTAAAATAATGCAGATCGTTGACAAGTCTTCTGATCCTGATGCCACATTCTCCTTCATAAAGTAAGCCTTTCTAATGATTTTCTCAACATATAAAGTATTAAGAAAGAATACAGTCATGATGCATATGTTTCTCGATTTTGCTCATGCAATGTTCCTTCACTGTTCAGACAATACCTTCTTGGTCTAGAGTGAGCATAATTAAGTGTTCTGGAATTCCTATTTTTTTCAATGCTAGTCATAGTTTGTTATTACCCACATAGTTAAATGCCTATGCACAGTCAATAAAACAAATATACATTCTTCTAATACTATCTACTTTAAGCCAAGATCCATCTGACATCAGTAGTGATATTCCTGATGCCATTGCCAACTCTAAACACAGCTTGAATTTCTTGTACTTCTCTGTTGATGTGCTGTTATAGTAATTTTTGTAGAATCTTCAGCAATATTTTATTAATTTAGTGCTGTTTTATTTAAATATTTTATTAATTTAGTGGTCGTGTTTGATAATTTCCACATTCTATTGGAAAATTTTTTGTATAGGAATAAATATAGATCTGTAAAATCCGCAAATAAAAATATTTGACAGTTACTGCTGTAACCACAAAACGTTTCAGTAGATGAAACATTTAATCTGTATTTTATAAAAAAAGTATATGATTACAAAACATTCAATGATTCCTAATTATCTTCTATGCATTTAGATAAATGTTAGCACATATTGTTTCCATAACCATACTGCTGCAATAAGCATACATATTCTGTGAACATTTTCATATTGGTAGTGATTTTTTCTTTTATTTCTTCATTAGGTTGTAAGCTCACGCTTTGATGACAAAGGCTTTGTCTTTTATCCTTATTCTCCTAGTCATTGCCTCATATACAATATTTAATGAGTGCTTGAGTGAAGGAGAAAAGAAACAATAATTTTCTTCTATGCTGGAAACTATCCAGCCTCTCTATTGTTTTTACTGTTAATTGCCGTTGAGTTGACTACAACTTGAAGCAGCTCCATATGCCATAGAACGAAACACTACCTGACCCTACACCATCCTGTGTTTCAGTTTATTGCTTCAGCTACTGCGGCATTCTGTCTTGCTGAATGTCTTTCTTTCCTTTGCATACCCTTGATTTTATCAATATAATTCCATTTTCTGGTGACTGGATCCTTTCCATTCATCTTTTTAATTCACATTACATATGGTGAGATAGCATTTTCAGTCCATCTGGCAAACTAAAAAATAAAATTTAAAAGAGTTAACTTCCTTCCAAAAGGTCACAGGGCTAATAATTACAAAGCAGGAAATTGTTGCTAGACCTGTCTGCTTCTAAAGTTCATGCTCTTTTCACCACCTTCTGCCTGAGTGAAAGCTGTGACTTAAGTTGCATATAAAGAAGGATGCTTGGTATTACTGTGCAGTATATGCAAGGTCCTGAAAGGGATATAGTTTGTCTCAGAAGAAGATATGGCTATTCAGTGATGGGATATCCTTCAGGGAAAGAGTGTAAGATTGAAGGTAAATTAATGTCATAGACAAATCGACTAGAATATAAAATAGTGGTGTTGATAAAACAAGAAACAAATGGTTTTAACACCTCAGTAGTTAACGCAGATATTGTTTACTTAAGGCTATGTGGAAATTCACCTCTTTGGCAAACAAAAGGACCTGTAAAAATTTACTAAACCTTCAAAGGGAATACTCACAGACAGATTTAATGATCAAGTCTTCAGGGTAAAAAACTTATAAGTATGACTATTTTTCCATATTGTTATACTATAAAATTAGTAGTATCCTTGTTGTTGCATAGCGACCCTATGAACTAGAAATCCGAAACCTATTCTATCCTGCACCAACCTCACACTTCCTAACACACAAGAGCCTATTGCAGACGTCACTGTGTCAATCCACCTAGTTAAGGGTCTTCCTCTTCTTTGCTGACCCTCCACCCTTCCCAGCATCATGTCCTTCTCCAGGGAATAGCACCTGCTAGCATAATGCTCAAAATGTGTTAGATGAAGCCTTATCATGCTTGCCTCCAAAGAGTACTCTGGCTACACCCTCTTCAAGGCACATCTGTTCGTGACAATAATTTTGTTAATATATTGAACATACCTTGGGCTATCCAGAGAACGAACAGGTTTGTCTTGGAGAGAGCAAAACCAACTTTCTTCTTGAAAACAAGGATATTTGAAGCTCTGTCTCACATACTTTGAGCATGTGGCCAGGAGTTGACCGGTGTTTGCAGGACATCATGTTTGGAAGGGTGAAGGGACAGCGCAGGAGAGGAAGATACTGGATGAGATGGATTGACACAGTTACTGGGGTAATGAGAGTAGGAGTGTCAGGGTCAGTGAGACTGGCTCAGGACAGGACTGGGTTCAAGGGGGTTGTACACAGGGTCTTTATGACTTGCTGGTTACTCTCTGGCACATAACAACAACAAAACCAAGAATTTTATGTTGCTATTATGTACTGTTATGTATTGTTGAATCAGAACCAACTTCTAGTTGAACCTTTAGCAGGGTGTTAGAGGCAGTAAATTGCATGGGAGGAGACTCCCAACCCTTCTCCCATGGAGCATCTGGTGGATTCAAATCAGGTACCTTTTATTTGTAGCACAATTCTCTACTACTAAGTCACAAGAGTGCCAAGTAAGGAACAACAAAGTAAGATTAACACCCTAACAGTTTAAAGAAACAGCTTCCTTTGTGAAGGTTTAGGACATTCTTGGCTCTTGTTAATACATTGTATAATGGCAAATAAACTAGTTAATAAGCCACCAAGAAGTATAAGACATTATTCTTGATAGTTATTATTAAAAGGCAAAGAGTCCTGGAAAGTACTTGAGGAAATTCAGTTTAATTTTTGTCCTTTGTCATTTGGAGACATGGTCACTTTTGGATTATCTGAAACCATGAAGAAAAATAATCAAATTTTCATGGCTTTAGAGAATAAAATTAGTATGGCTTCACGTAAAATTAAAGGAAGAATAGAATAATGACACCCCTTCTAGGCACAACATTAGAATATAATATTTTATTTACACACAACATTATGACAAATTTATTTAGAGTCTTGTTATGAAAATATAAGATCGACTGGGCAAGAGTGCAACAAAACATACGCATACACACGCACACAGACATATGAATACACACTTACACACATGTATCTTTGGGATGAATGAAAAACTAATTTTTACAGCACATTTCTGGGTCAAAATATTTTTCTGATGTTATTATTTCAATAATTGAATAAATAAATTTGTCGACACCTTGGAAATAATGTTACGATCTGTATACAATTTAAATAGCTAGTTTTTATTTTCAGAAATACTGATATTAACAGGATGCTTTTATCCATTATCCTGTTTAATGATTCCGTTTATAAAATTAATACATTCCATATATAACACTTTATTATTTAACATTTAGGCCATAGAACAAGGCTGTGTGCTTTATAATATTTGAAATATTTTAGGTTATTCTAGGTTTCATCAGCTTTTTTGAAATTTTTCTATTATGTTGATAAATCTCTATGTATATTTTATCCTAGAACAATTTTTTAAAAATCTAGAATTGTCTTTAAAGCTATGCAAATTATATTAAGTAAATTAAGAAATAGTTAATTATTCCAAGGAAAAGAACTTTTTAACTAACAAGGTATAAATATCAAAGAAACTTACAATAAAGAGCCCAGAATTTAGTGCTTGTTATCCATATAACTTTTATCTTGTTCCCTATGTACCTGACCTAAAATACAAACAAACCATCCAAAATAAAAGTGTAAGGTTTAGTACTTTTTTGGTGTTTTGTTGTTTTTGTGTTTGGTGTTTTTTTTTTTTTTAATGCAACTTGAAATCTTTTCATGGAATAGAGTTACAATCACTCATCTAAGTATACTAACATCTTAACTTTAAGGATTTTTTTCAGCAATGTGTACAGAAGCAGTTTCTCATCGCACAATTACTAAAATTCTTTCCCCTGTTAGGAACCAGCAACTTATTATGTTTATTTTCTGAGGAAAGAATTATTTTCTTTTCCTCTGTTACCTGGCTTCTGTTTTTTTTTTCTTTTTTTAATTAATATTAATGAAAATTTACAGAGAGTTTGGATTCCAATTTATTCATTGTTGCACTTTTCTCCCTGACACCCCCATACCCCTTTTTTGTTTGATTTTGAACAGTCATTCTATTGTAGCTGTTGATTGCCTTTGAGTAAATCATAACTCATAATGACTCTATGAACAAAAGACCTGAAGCCTTTCTGTAACTATCGAAATTTATCAAAGTGTGTAGAGTTTCTAGATATATGTTGTTTAGGAAGAGGATGCCACCCCTGCTTCCAAAGTTATTCTATATACACATAAAACTCTCCAACATTGAATCAGAATCAGCACATAGATGGCCCTTTATTGGATTGCTCAGGGATTGCTGGACCAACAAAGAGATCTTTGGGTTACCTGTGCTGTTCCCTACAAATTATACCACCAGAGTACCTTCTCAACATCAAGAAGCCCTGTAGGATGGTCTACTCTATCATGCAGGTTTACTCTGAATTAGAATTAACTTCAGGGTACAAGCTAACTGTGGTGTGAACTAAGAGAGCAAACCCAGATGATTTATTTATCTCATATCCTGTTGGTATCACTTCATGAATCACCTTTAGAATGAGGGATGACATTCTCATATTTCTTGATTTTCTAACATGATTTAAGTTGTGACAGTTTATTATTCATTTTACCTTAACACTTTTTTTGTCCCTATAAATTACCACTGTTTAAACCAACTATCCTTTTAATCATTGTTAGGTTTTGTATTCTAGAGAACGAAACTCGAATTCAGTGGTTAAAAACAAAACAAAACAACACAACAGCTCTCCATCAATTTTTTTTTTTTAAATCAGAAATTCCTTGTTCTTTCCACAGTAGCTAGAGCTGGAAATTATTGAAAATTTTTCTGTCTATGCAATCTTTAGGGAGACCTGATGACACAGAAAGCAAAGTTTTGGGCTGCTCACTGAATGATCAGTGATTTGAACTCACTAGCTTCATCAGAGAAACACAATAGTGTCTCTGAAAAAAAAAATATAGCCTAGGAAACCTTCTGTGGCAGTTCTACTCTGTTCTGTATGATAGCTGTGAGTTGGAGTCAACTCAAGGACAGTCATCTTTAACTGCTTCTTGATGCTTCTCAGTAATATTTGTGCGATGTTCATTACAAATTGGAGGAATTAGAGTAGCTAAATTTGGTATACGGGATCTGAAGCTTCTGTGTGAATATTTCATCAAAAAGAGAGGTTTCTTACTCTTTACAACTCACTACTGATTGTCACATCCTACTGATTATCAGAAATTACAAATCCGTCCATGTTCAAACAGAGATGTCATACTCCCCAATTGTCAGAAGAGTAAAAATCACTTTATTGAATTGTATGTGACATAGGAAAAGGTTATCATAGTTGGAAAGGCAGAGGACAAGCAAAGAAAAAGACTCTCACGGAATGGACTGACACAGTGTCCATGGCTATGAACTCAAATGTTTCAAAGATGATAAGGACCGTTCAGGATAGGGCAGAGGTCATATCTACTATTCATAGATTCACTATGAGTCGTACTCATATTTTCAGCATTTAACAACAGTAAAATGGCATAAGAGATATTTCTGAGTTTTATTTGTTGTTGTTTTTGTTAAGTGCCGTTGAGTCACAGGCGACTCATAGCGACCCTATGAAGGAGAGTCCTCAAAACTTGTGTGACTTTCATGCTCTCTCCAGGTTCATAGGGTTTCCGGAGGCAAGCTATTATGGAAGTGGATGTCACTCCTCCTTCCAGAGTTATATTTAGAAAATATAATAGTCCACTTCAATTCTAATTTTTAGCCGTTGTTTATCATCTATTATGAGCACTTATTAGAATAAAGTTAAAATATTCAAGGATGGTATTGTTTGTCTGTAGTGTTCATCAATGTAACTTGCACATCTAGAAATATGCCAGACAGTTGATACTCGATAATTACTTGTTACATGGCAATTCAATGAATCTGACAAAATAGAATTTTATTTCTGTAAATAAGAAATCATTTACATAACACATTATATTGAAAATTCTGTATTTGTTATAAAAATTAACTTTTAATTTTTTTGTTCTTTGAGTCTGAATTATCTTTTAGTGAATATGAATTCTTGAGCATAAATACTATATGACTTTTATAGATTTATTTATTTCATAAAAACACTCAATTTTTTTCTTTGACTTCATGTTTTTATAAACTTGTGACTTGTTTTGTTAAGTTTAAAATGTGAATGTTAGTGAACCTAGAATTGGGGATCATGTTGAACTTAAATACTGTATTAAATTTAGAAGACTTTTTAAAAAAATGGACCACTGGTGGAACATTAGTTAAGTTATTGGCTGCCAACAGAAAGTTTAGTGATATAAACTGACCAGCCACTTCAAAAAAGGCAGATGTATCGGTTTGCTTTGATAAAAATGTATAGCATTGTAAGTCCTAGAGGGCAATTCTGTTCTTTTCTTTATTGTCGATATGAGTATATCAACTTGATGGCAATGGGAATACACTAAATATAACAGTGCATGCAAAACTATCCAACAATGTTCCTGGCACATAGAAAATTCATTTTATATAAAAGCTGTTGTATTTTGGGTTGGTGTTTTGTTTTGTTTTGGTTTGAGCCTTGGTTTTTTGGTGTGTTTGTGTGTGTGTGTGTGTTTTGTTGGTGTTTCTTTTTTCTCCACACATTTATAACAATCTAAGTGTCTCAGTTGTGCTAAGGAATTGATACACATCAACGAATTGAAATAAGATCCTTGCAATCATATAGGCAAGTAATGCATACAATTATCATTTCCCTCTTATATAACAGGTATGTGGTTCAAATCCACCAGCTGCTACACAAAAGGATGGACAATCTATTCCTGCGTAATTTATTGTCTCTGAAAATGCAAAGAAGAGTCAGTTTTGGGTTGTTTCTAACTCGTTGGTACACAACAAAAACATATGATACAAAAATACAAAAAGAATTCATGGTGTTTACAAAAACCTTGCAATGTGTATATAATTTGTTAGAAAATATATTTGTTTTGTACTTAAGGTAATTTATTTCTATCCAAATATTTATGATGTAGTAACAAAGATTACATAAACAACAAAGAACCGGAAATCAAAGATCAAATAAACCAGTATAGACACTTTTAATATTATAAGTTAGGTTATCTGGTGTTATTATAAAGTAGGGAGCTCTTGGCATAGTCTTTACAGAGTTGCACTGCTAACTCAACAGTGTTGCCTGTCTGGAAGTTTGAATCCAGTAGAAGCTCAATGACAGAAGGAAGGAAAATCTTCTGCTGTGCAACTAACAGATTAACAGCCTTGAAAAACGGCTGGAGGGTTAGCTACGAGTTAGTGCTGACTTGACAGCCATGAGTAAGGTCTGAGATACTAAAAAGTAATATTTTATCTTTAAAATAATTTTTTTAATTTTATACTGGTGTACAGAGACAATTAACATAAATTATTTTTCACACCAAATCTTTCCCATATCCTTTATCCACCCCTCACTCCATCCCATCAAATTGTGTGACATTATGATTAAACACCCCCATACGCCTGCCCATCCTCACCCCTCTTCTCCCACCCACTCCTTGGAACCTCATACATGTTCTATAATAATGGTCATATACAGTATTTGTCCTTATGGGACTGAATTAGTTCACTTAGCATAATGTTCTCCAGTCTCTCCCAAGTTAGGTAGTAATTTACAAAGTCATTGTTCATGCATTCTGCTTAGTATTCTATCATGTGAATATACCATTAATTCCTCAATCCATTTGATTGTGGTTGAACATTTGGGCTGTTTCCATGTTCTTTCAATGGTGAATAAGAGTGTTATGAATATTGGCTAACACATCTTCATTTGTGCCTCAGTTCTCATTTTTCTCTAGGAATATTCCAAGGTGTGGTCATAGGGATGCATTCAGCTGGATCATAGGGAATTTTTAACTTCAGCTCCCTGAGGATATAATAAACTGCCTTCCAGAGTGATTGTGCTACTCTACAATTCCGCCAACAATGTATGAGTTCCTATATCGCCACATTTTCTGTTTCAATGTTTTAGTCAATGTGCCAGTAAATCTCATTGAGAATTTGTTTTTATGTGTTGACCCTCTACTTTTCAAATATGCCTTTTTTTTTCCTCAGGAATTGACCCCTCTTGATATTCAAAGTTTATGGAAGCTGCTATATGTTCTCTAAGATTTTTCCATCTCTCGCTTCAGAGTAAAACTTTATTTTAGCAAGGCAAAATCCAAAATAAGCATGAAATTCTAAATTTAAAATCCCCTTGTTATTTAATGGTCAAGAAGTTCTGGTGGCTTAGTGATAAAGAATTGTACTTCCAATCCAGGGATGCATGGTTTGAATCTATGAGTTGATCCAAGGGACAAAAGTAGGAAATCTTTTCCTATGGGATTTACTGCCTCTGAAAACCTGCTGAGAGTCAGCTGTGAATTGGTTCTGATTCAGTTGTACGTAACAACAACATCATATTAATCTGATAAATTTCTGGTTAGTAGAAGAGAAATACAAATTTAACAATAAAGATTAAGAATAATTTGCTGGAATAATTTTGGCTTCAGCAAATTTTTGAACTATCCTTTTAATCCAGGACTTTCTACCAGAAAACTTTTAACTTGTTTGCAGTGTTGTTGCTTTGGTAACCTGTCATTCAAAGAAATCTAACACTTATCAATTCCAACAAGGTGGCATAGAGATTCCCTGAGGCTAATTCATAAGAGATTATAAAGTACAGGTTCTGAGTCGGAGAAAAGTTGTAGAGGAATAAAAACAAAACTTGATACGATATAAAAAATGTCAGGGAAGTTTAGAGCTAAAAGAACTAAAATAGGATTAAAGTGAATGAAAATGTGAAGAGATGGAAAATATTAAACTGAAAATATTAATGTTGGTCACAAAATTATGTCTTTGGTATATAGGTATTTATTCCTTACTGTTCTAAATTCAAGTGCTTTAAGCTCAAAGGTAGAATGAGGGAAGGGAAAGAGAGGGAGAATGTGTGTGTGTGAGAGAGAGAAGCAAAATGAGGCTAGTAAAGTCACAATGATTATTACACTTCAATTAAAAAGGAAGATTAAAAGATAAGCAGATAAGTAGTGTTACAGGCAGTGTTATAATCCTATTTGTGGGGTGAGGAAGTACTTTTGTTTCATTAGAAAGCTCTAATGACATAATTCTTAAGTAGTTAAGAAGTTCTCATGAAGAAACTGATTATTATGAAAACGTGTTATATCTTGTATTATGGTGAAAACAACAACACAACCTCATCAGCATGAGTAGGAGAAGTTCAAAGAACAGTGCTGAAGGTGCAGGTATGCTGTTTTAGAATCACAATCACTCCTGCCTAAGTAGCGACCAAAGGGCCCAAAGTAAATTGTATGCCTTGGGGGGAAATGATTGGTCTCAAAAAACTCAAACCTTGTGGAGTTACCTCTGTGGCACAAATATGGATACTACTCATCTGTCAAGTCAGAATAGACTCACAGTTGACCCTCCAGTAAGTTTTAAGAATCTGTAAATCACACAGGAGGAGACTGCCCATCCTACTCTGATGGAGCAGTTAGTGGATTCAAACTGCCTGCCTTTGGTTTGACATTACAACTCTTTACTCACTAAGCTAGCAGAACTATTCAAATTTATGATCAAATGATGATATCTCCACTGAATAGAGGTAATAAGTAATATTATCCATGGGGAGATGTTTTTCAAATTACCATTTTCTCTCCATTTTATTATCTCTTTATTATCTGTTTGTTATCTTTCTTTTAATTATTCTATGTATAACACATAAATATGGCTACTTGCTAGAACCTTAATGCCAGAAACTTTGGTATTCTTCTTCCAGAATATAAACTGAGGCATCCATGGATGTCATCTAACAATGAGCCTCATGCTGGGAAAACTGGACTAAAGATATTATTTTATGATACAGTCATCCTTGTCCTATTTACACTATGGAAAATAAGTGATTGCTGAATACACTTTTGAAACAGTGCATAGACTGAGCTTTGTCTCAATATTCTACACTAAGACCTTATGACTGTGGGACGTTACAATCAGGATGGAAATACATGTTAATGGAAGGAATATGACTCATGGATCAGATAGGCTTGCTTAATAATGGAAAAGATAGTAGCTCTTATCTAATTATTAGAGAGAACTAAATCCTTTCTCCATACTATTAGAATATGTATGTTGGGAAAAGTATTAGAGATATTACACTTATTAAGAAGAATGTGGCTTAAAGATTGGAGGAAGACTCTTCAACACCTTGCATTTTACTAGTTAACACAACATTGTGATAACACATTACTGGCAGAAAGAGAGGAGAACCTTAGGCACTTGTTGCAGAGAATCAAGGACCAAAACATCTCAACATCAAGAAAATTAAAAGTCTCATCACTGGGACAATAGGCAACATCATGATAGATGGAGAAAACATTGACATTTTCAACAATTTCATCTGGCTTGGATTCATAATCTAAATTCTTGTTACCAGCAGTCTGGAGATCTGGAGATAGGTAACATCAGGAAAGTCTGCTGACAGGGATCTTTTCGAAGTCCTAAAGAGCAATGATGTCAATTTAAAGATGAAGGTGGACCTGCTTCAAGCCACAGTCTGATCACCTGCTTTACGTCTGAAATATGAACAATGAATAAAGATGAAAGGAGAAGAATCAATGCCTTTGAGTTGTAGTGTTGGAGAAGAGCTGAATATTCCATGGACTGACAAATTAACAGATGTATCTTGGAGAAAGTGCAGCTACAATGTTCCTAAGCATGAAGAATGATGAAGCTTCATCTCACATGTTTTGGGTAGTCTGTTAGTAGAGGCTATTTCTTTGAGAAGGACATTGTGCTTGAAAAGGTGGAAAGTCAACGGAAAGAGAAGAAAACCCTCAATGAGATGGATTGATACAATGTCTGTGGAAATCAACTAATGATGGATGCTGAATGCAGATTAACATGAGCCAGAGGAACTTTTCAAAGCTACAACCATGCTTTTGGGAGCTTTTCTGTTGGAATCCTACCAAATTGTGAAAGGGGAGCATCCAAACAAATTTCCCACGTGAAATTTCCAGCGGAGAGGGAAAAAACAAGCCTCCTCAAACCTACCTAGATCCTCTTCCTAATAAAAAAACTGTGATCTCCTGAGGGAAAATTGTAATCAAGTTACAATCTTTTTTTTTTTGTTCACATGGAAGAATGGAACTGCTTATCAATTCAGCTTTCCCTAAGTTATTTTGGTCTCAAAGGAAAAAAAAATTGTAAATCATACAGATAAAGGATTGGAGGGAATTGAGGAAATAGTTTGAGACCACTAAAGGCAGGAAAGAGATCGGAGGACGGAAGGTGGGAAAGGTGGTCTGGTCATACAGAAACAGAAACATTTCTGGAGGACACATTCCTGAATCACAGGCCTTAATCAGAAAATTACAGAACAGGTCTCTCTCAAACAATTTACAACCAAACTGACAAGCCTTCAGGACTGATAACAGTGCATTACAGCTGAAAGTCACAGATGTTCTCTGAGGAGTAGTACAAACAGAAGCATCAAAGCCAAGAGGGGTGGAAAAAGCCAGATCACTAAAGCAACTTGAAGCTTATGGTTCCCATCTCACAAGAAATATTTAATATCTTCTGACTGCTGGAAAGATTTCCACAGTCCTTACTTTAAATTTCTGTTTATGTGCTACACAATACAAATCTTTATGTGTATTTCATGGTGTATATTATTAAAGGAAATAATTCATTAGGTAGCTCAATATAATATCTATAATAAGAATCAGTTTGATGTAACTGATTGAGCCTCAGTGCAATTTAATGAATAAATTAATCAGCTACTTAATTTTTGTGTAACAAATAGGATGTTCTACGTATTCAAATCTGCTGCTAGTATATCAAATGAATGATGCAAACCAAGTCAGAAGTAACACATAAGTAACCCTGCATTGATTTTCTGAGGCTGTAAATTGCACCTGATGGCATTGCTTATCTTTCTTCCTAAGAGCAATTGCTGTTGTTATGTGCCGTCGAGTCACTTGAGACTCATAGCTACCCTATGTACAACAGCACTGAACTCTGCTCTGTCCTGTGTCAATTGCACTGTCCCTGATGCACCCATCCCAATTACCCAGTCACTGAATCAATCCACTCATAGAGGGCCTTCCCCTCTTGCACTGTCTCTCCACGCTACCAAGCTTGATGTCCCTCTCCAAGGACCGGTCCTTCCTTACAACATGTCCAAGGTATGTTAGACGAAGCGTCAGAATCCTTGCCTCTAAGGAACCACC
>NW_006399860.1:10172053-10182388 GCF_000299155.1 Elephantulus edwardii | reverse complement strand
AGAAAATGAAAACTGAGGCACAAATGGAAACTTGTACACCAATATTCATAGCAGCATAATTCACCATCTCATGAACATGGATACAGCCCAAATGTCCAACCACAAATAAATGGATTGAGAAATTATGGTACATTCACACAATGGAATACTATGCATCATGCAGGAGCAATGATTTTATCAATTATTATCTATCTTGGGAAGGACTGGAGAACATTATCATACTTAGTGAACTAACTCCCACAAAGATATATATTTTATAAAATGATTATTGTAAAATGAGTATGAGGATCCAAGGAGGGAGTGGGGTGGGGAGGGTGAAAGCAGAGGGATGAAGGGGAGGGGGTCTGTGTGTGTGTGTGTTTGTGTAGGATTAGTCATGGGGTTGTACAATTTGATGGGTGGGTGGGGTGAGGGAAATTGTCAGCATCTAGTTTGAAAAAAACAATGTATTCAAATTCTGTAAATAAACTAGTATTGAAAAAATGTCCTGAAAGCTTTCTATAACTATTGTTTCTCAAAGTTCATAGAGTTTCCAGAGGTGTGCATTTTAGGAAGTGGATGCCACTCCTGCTTCCAAACTTGTCTTGAACTGTGAGCTCTACCAAACACTACCCACCCTGGGCAAATGTTATGACATTTGACACCCCAGTGACACAAGTTTTACCTCACAGCAAACCCAGATTACCTCAGTAGAGCAAATTGACAGAATATTGCTATACGACCTAGAAGACCGTTCCTCCAAAATATCCACAAAAGCATTCTATATCACAAATAAGAAAAGAAATATCAAAAAAACTATGGAAAATGAAAGTTTAAAAGTTCAAACTTGGTATAGTTTATCTATCAACTCAGTGAAAGATTTGAGTAGGTTTGCCCAGTCAAGCTAGGTTTTTACTTTTCTGAATGTTGGCTGAAGCTTTAACATATGATAAAATAGATAAAATATATGTCAGGAATGCTATGAGTTGCTGAGTTGCCTTGTAGCAACTCCATTATGTTTAAGAGACTATAACTCATTACAGTAGACCACCTATCTTTCTTCTGTACAATGGCCACTGGCTTCAAATTTCTGACCTTTTGATTATCAGCCTGGTACACTATGCATTATGCCACTGTGGCACCTTTGTATAGGTATAACTCATTCACTGCCTTCCAACTTGTGAAACTCCATCAAGTCTCAAGGATCTAAATCATAGTGGAATAATATTTTCCATTTTTCTCCCATGAAACTACTTTTTCTGTTGTTATATACCACTGAGTACAAGTCAACTTATGGCTAACTCTCCAGTGGGTTTTGGAGAGATAATAAATTACACAGGAGAGGATTGCCCTTATTTCTTTAATAAAGCAGCCAGTTGACTTTAAATGTATGCACTTGGTTGGTAGTGTAACCCCTTACCATTAAACTGTCAGAGTTCCCTCATAGAATCATTGATAGATTAAAAAGGCTAGAAGTACTTGGGTTTTGGATTAACGTTGCATATCCTTTGGACTCTGCCAATAGAGTTCCTTGGTATGTTGTTGCTTTGTTGGGTGTACTTGAGTTGACTCATATTCATGTTGTTGTTGTTAAGTGCCGTCGAGTTATAGGTGACTCATAGTAACCCTGTGAACAAAAGTCCTCAACACTTGTGTGACTTTCATCCTTTCTCCAGCTTCATAGGGTTTCTGGAGGCAAGCTATTACGGAAGTGGATGCCACTCCTGCTTCCAAGCTTGTTTTAATCGAGGGACGCCACCAAACACTGTCTGCCATGGGTAACCATTATCACATTTGACACATCAGTGTCACAGTGTTCAGTTTCACTGCAACCACCAGTTAGCTCTGTATGCAAGTGGACACACCAGGGCTATAAGACCTAGAAGAATATTTGAACAACAACAATAACAATAACAATGACAAAAAAACAAAACACATGACAAAACAACAAAACAAACAAACAAAAAAACCTGGATGGCTAGAGCATTCTATCCTGGCCTCTCTTCCAGAAGCCAGAGGCTCCTCCAGCTGTCACTGGAGGGGCCTACTCATAATGACCCAAAAAACAATAGATATGAATGGTACTCTGTTTTGCACTGTCTTTGTGTTTATGCTTACACCTATTATTGGAGTCACAGTGTTAATCTATCTCTTTAAAACAGGTTAAGAATTTTCCTTTTATTCACTGACTGTATGCCTTCTCAGCATTTCTTTTTCCAAAGAGTGCAAAAGCGGTGGTTAGGGTTTACATCACATTTTGTATAAGGAGACACAATTCAGTACATAAAAGCACAACACAATAGCTCATCATAACTTCACTGAAATAACTTAAACTAAGTTATTAAAAAGAAATTCCCCTTAACTTTTTAAAAATGTCATATGCATGCTTCCTCTAACAAATTTAGCATTAACTGCTGTGTATGCATATCAAAAATGTGCACAGAAATAGTGTTAATGATTTTTTACTATTTTTTAAAAATATAAAACAATTGAATAAAATCTAAATACAGAGGACTAAAAACATAAATAAAATACAAACTATTCTTACAATGAAATATTTCTCTTGCATAGCAGCCAATGGATTAGAACTATGTATTTTCGCTTTGACAGGAAAATTTCTTACCACTAAGCTATCAGAACATGTTTGCTTTAGATTGTTTTTTAATTACTCCTCCCCTTTAGGGTTGGTTCCTCGATGCTCCAGTGCAATCTTTAGAGTCTCTTCTGACATCTGTTTCATTTTTTTTCTCCTCTGTTTTTGTAATGACCTTTTTCTTTCTTCATGGATGATAACAAGGCTAACACAACTCATCCAGTCTTCTATCATTGGTGTTCACTGTCTCAAACCTATTCTTAAGATAATCATGAAATTCAGATGGAATTGATTCAAGATCATATCTTGGTTCCAGTGGACTTATTTTAATTTCTTCAGCATCAATTTGAATTTGCATATGAGTAATTGATGATCTGACCTACAGTCTGCCCCTGGCCTAGTTCTGATGGCTGATACTGAGCTTCTTCCAAAGTTTCTTCCGCAAATGTAGTAAATCTGATTACTATGCAACCCATCATGTGAAATCCACTTGTAAAGTCATCTTTTGTGTCTTTTAGAAATATACTTAAGAAATACTTTTAGGAAAAGTATTTGCAATGAATAAATCACTGTAAATACAAAATTCGATCGTTCTATTTCCAGCTTCATTTCTATCACCATGCCCATATTTTCCAACTACTGTTCCTTCTTCACGGTTTCCTATTTTCATTTCAGTCACCAATTATTATTAATGCATCCTGATTGCATGTTTAGTCAATTTCAGCTGCAAAAATTCATAGAATTTATCAGTTTCTTCATCTTTGACTCTAGATGCAGGAGCATATATTTGAATAGTCATGTTAACAGGTTTTTCTTGTATGTGTGTGGATACCATTCTATCACTCACAACATTGCATTTCAGGATAGAACTCGGAATTTACTTTTTCAATTAGTCTTTCCAGTTATTAGTTATGCATCTGAGACCTGGAAAACAACCTGAATAAGGATGACAGGAAAAATAATTGATGTCTTTGAGCTGTGATGTTAGAGAAGAGCACTGAACATCCCATGGATGACCAAGAGAATGAACAGATACGTCTTGAGACGGTGAAGCCTAAGTGCTCTTTGGATGCAAGAAGGATGAAACTTCATCTCATATTCTTTAGACATGTTGCCATGAGGTGCTACTCCTTGGAGAGAGACATTATGTTGGAAAGGGTGGATGGTCAGCAAAGAAGAAGGAAACTCTCAATCAGGTGGATTGACATGGTGACTGCTGCAATAGGCTCTTGTGTGTCAGGAAGTGTGAGGAGGATGGCACTAGACAGGACTCGGTTTACATCTTTGTTCACAGAGTCAGTATGAGTTGTACTTGATTCAACGACACCTAACAACAGTAACAAGCCATCAGAGCTCCCTATTAACAAAGATTAGAACTATTTAAATATATTACCACAAATGATAATAACAACATAGTAAATTTATGTTCTAAAGTTAACTTTGCTTCAATAAAAGCTTGTATTGTTAATTTTATGCCAAAACATATAAAACCAATCCAGATATTTTAAGTATTAAAAGTTTTTTATATTTTTGATAGACACACATGGGAGAGCTTTGAATATTTGTGAAAGATTTCACTAAGCTTAAGATAGATTCTATCTCAGTATTTCAGTAGCGTATGTTATAAAATCTGAAAGATAAATGTAAAATATAAATGTTATTTGTGTGTAAAGGAAGTTTTAAGCAATGACAATCCTAGAAGCAGTGAATCAGTAGGTATCTTTCAGCAGTTACACATGATGGTTTTTTGCAAGTGATCATCTGTGGGAAATGTGAAAAAGTTGAGGATCTATTTTGTAGTTATATAAATAATTTCTTTTCAATTCAAACTATATATTAAATCTGTAAATCCAAACCCACCTGACTCCCATATCTTATAGATTTTTATTCTACAGTAATGAATTAGCTGTACTTTGTGAGGAAGTAGGTTGCTGGATCTTTATTTTATAACACCTTCAGGTAGGTTTGACCTATTGATTAATAAACAGATGTAAGCTATTTGTCCCATCACCCAGGTATCTGTGATTATATCAGATAAGTTTATGCTTTGTTACTTACTATTGCATTAAAATCCCTTCACTACTTGAAATATTTACTTCTCTCACACTTATTTTAACTACAGTATTATATATTTATTTTTGTATGTGTTCCCAGAACTTCTTAGAACAAAGGAAAATTAAGTCTTCAGTTGTACTAATTTTTTCAATATTTTTAAACCTAGCATTAGCAAGTAAGGCCAAAAACAGATATTGTCATGAAAAACGCACCAATCAATCAATGAATAATCATTATCATCAGTATATTTTATATGTTTGTACAAAGTCATTCTCCAACATAAACATTATTTCTTAATTGTGACATTCAGATGCAGTATTAACACATTTTTAAATATTTATGCAATTAAAATATAACTAAAATTGCACAACAGATCTAAGAAAATGGAAAAAAGTTATATTGGCATAAATATAACAAAGATTTCTTGATTACAAGTATTCAAGGAGGCTTGTATAATTGCATAATTTTGAATTGGATATATTCTAAATCAAAGCCAATCCATTGATTTTTCACAGACACTTAAAGAAAAAGGATTTTGAAAGTTTGTTTAAGCACACACTTTTCATAATGACATTTCTGGGGCAAGGAACTAGGGATCTTGATTTACAGTTCTGTGTTCTTTTTTTCTGCAATACATTATTCTGAATTTAAGACCCATTTGATATATCACTCAAAAATATTATAAAATAATCCTCAACACTGACAGAGGATAGAGTACAGACTTACTTTATGTCTTTGTCTAGAGCAAAAGATACCTAATTAGGCTATTAATTATCACTTCTTCTGTCATCTTTATTCATTGTTTGACACTCAGATGCATTGATTGAAAAGACCATAGCTTGAATCAAGTGCAACATGGTCTTTAAATTATCATCACTGCTCCTTAGTATTTGGAGAAGTTTTTAACATCGAACTTTCTCAATGCAATCTGTCTTTTGATTTCTTCACTGCTGTTACCAAGGGTATTGAGTATAGATACAATTAAGATAAAAGCAATAAAAAAATTCAATCTTTTCTCCATCATGATGTTTTTATCTATAAACCCAATGGGATGATTTTTGTTTTCTTGACTTTATGATGTAATCCATAATGAAGGCCAAAGACCTTGATATTCTGTAGCAGGTGCTTCAAATTCTCGCTTTCAGCAAGCAAGGTTGTGTCAATTCAGGTTGCTTATGAGTCCTCCTCCAATCCTGATGCCACGTTCTTCTTTATGAAGTCCAGTTTCTCAGATGATTTGCTCAGCATACAGACTGAACAGATATGTAGAAAGGATAAAGCCTTGATGTACACCTTTCTTGATTTTCCATGCAGTGTTTCCTCTTTTTGTTAAGTCAACAGCTTCTTGGTCTAGGTATAGGTTTCAAGTACTTGTTATGCATCTGAAAACTGGACGATGAATAAGTATGTCAGAAGAAGAACCTATGTCTTTGAGTTGTGCTGTTGGAGAAGAGCACTGATATTCCATGAAGTGCCAAAAGAACAAATCTGTCTTGGAGAATGTGTGATCAGAGTGGTCCTTAGAGGTAGCATTGGTGGAACTTTGTTTAACATACTTTGGAAATATTTTAGAAATGGTTATTCCTTGGAAAGAGACACCATGCCAGAAAAAGTGGAGTGTCAGGAAAAGAAAAGAAGATTCTCAGTCAGAGAGATTGACACAGTGACTGCAGCAATGGGTCCAAGTATCTAAGAAATCATCGAAATGGCACAGGACAGGACAAAGTTCAGATACATTGTTCATAGGGTCCATGAGTCATAGGTGACTCGGTGGCACCTAATGACAACAAAGGCAATTAGGGAGGTAGGAATGATTTTAAGTGATGATCACAGTGGTGATAGTTACACAATATGAGGTATGAACTCAGTGCTATTGAATTGTAAAAACAGGCAAAATGATAGTAATTTTTCTATGTATAATGTTCTGTCACACAAAAAAATGGAAAAGAACTTAACTAGATAAAAAAATTGATTAAATATATTGACAATAAAAGAGAAAATATATCATGGTCAAGAAATACAGTATTTTGTTGTATTGTGCATAATGTTCTTATGAATGGGAATTGACTTGAGTGCCACCTGTTTTTGTAATTAGGTGGATCACCAAGAGACCAAGCAGGTCTTTCTTGGAGAGGATGAAGTCAAGTTTCTCCTTGGAGACAGGGATTTTGAAGTTCTGTTTTACTTGCTTTGTGCACATGTCCAGGAAGAAGGACATCACTTTTGGAAGAGTAGAGGGACAGACAGTACAGGAAAGGAAAATCCCAAGTGAGGTAGAATGACACAAAATAGAGTAATGAGGATAGGTGTGTTGGAGTCAGTGAGACTGGCTCCAGATAGGACAAAATTCAGAGCTACTGTACAGAAGGTAGTCATGAGTCATGACTGAATGGTACATAGCAACAATAATAGCGGGTGCCATAGAGTAGAATATGGCTAACAACAACTTTATGTACAGCTAGAATATCGCTAGCAGCAACCTTATGTACAGCCAACCTGAAACTTTCTCTACACTGTGCCATCCAGATAATCTCTGAGATACTACAGTCCATTGCTGAAAGTGATCTCTTTCTCTGACCCTTCATGTTCTCAAGCATGATGTCCTTTTCCAAGGAATAGCCTCACCTAGCTAAATGTCCAAAGTACGGAGGATGAAGCATCACAATCTTTGCCTCCAAGGAATACTCTGGCAGCACTCATTCCAGGACATATTTGTTTGTTCTTTGGGAAATCCATATGATATTCACTACTCTTCTCCAGCTCTGCAACTCAAAGGTTTGTTTTCTATTTGTCAAAACCCATTTTTTTCTCTTGTTTCATCATTTTTTCAGAGAGTATTCTTTCTCAAGCATCAATAAAAACAAACACCAAACCCCAAAACCTTGCAGTATTAAAAAGAAAATCAGAATATAATTTGTATCTGAAAAGTGGATCAATTAGCTGACTTCCAAAGAAAATGACAAAACTGCCTAGACTTAAGATATTACAAGCAGCAAACAGAATGGATGCAGTAAAAATAAGCCAATGTAAATATTCCTGGAAATTTTCTTTCTCACTCTTTTGTTCTATCCTTTCTAAAATACCCACATGCACCCACACAAAAGAAGCTGAAAATAAGAGTTTAGAAGGGACTTATTTTTAAATTCTTTTATAAATTACATTACTGTTTGAAAACACAATGAAAAATTTTATTTGCCTTTTGTAAAATGGAAAAATATGTACAAATGATATAATCCAACTATGGGAGGAAAGACCATAAAAATAAAGGAGGTAAAACATTGTAAATTAATTTAAATTTCCTAGAAAAATGAAACAAGGGCTTTCTAACTTAAGAAACCACTATCTAGAAAAAATGCACTCATATATATATATATATAATCACAGAGGTTATTATGTAGTTTAAAACTCTATACATTAATGAAAAGTGTAATCCATAAAGTTTATCTTATGAGCAAGATGCATAATATGGAAAAACTTTACAAGACTACCTCTAAATATTTTTCCATTTCAGGATTTATATTACAATATTTTCTGGGTGACGAATGGCACTGGAAGAGATTGCCTATCCTTCTCCTGCAGAGCAGCTAGTGGATTCAAACGGAGCACTTTTGAATTGACAGCCCAATGCATGAGAGCCCTTAAGTCATGAGAGCACCCTCATGATGTAGGAGAAGTCAGATAATTCAAAACTCATACAGCCGTTCAGTCAGTTCTTGCTCTTAGTGCCTTCTCCATTAGCTGTGAATCAGGGGTGGAAGGGATAGCTCATCTTTTTTCTGGAGCTGTTTATGCATTCAAACTGCCAGTGACGCATGGATTTTGGGCTAGCAGCATAACTTTCTGTGGAATATGCCAGCAGACTTAACTCTTGCTGTTGCATCAGCCATATTGTAGCTGACTCTACAATATGTTTTGGGGGGCTATAGATTGCATGGAAGGAGATTACCCATCTTTGTCTCACAGTACAGGTGGTGGACTTAAACCACCTTTTAGTTGGCAGCACAACTCTACCTTTTAGATCACTAGAGCTCCTATGCCACCAGAATTCCTCATAATTCCTCAGAGCTGCTGTAAAGAACATTTTAAGAAGGCAGAGGGGCTTTGTATTTAAAAGTTGGTGGTTATATTTTGGAAGAACATTCTTCTTCTAAGTGATATAGCACTCTTCTGTCAATTTACACCTGAGTTAGGGTATAATCTTTGCATTTACTTGTCATGCATCAGAGAGCTAAAATGATGAGGGAAGATAGAAAAAAAATCATACCTTTAAGTTAGATACTGGAGAAAAGTATTGAAAATATTATGGACCACCAAGAGAACAAATAGGTATGTCCTGGAGAGGGTGAAACCAGACTGCTTCTTGAAGGCAAGGATTTTTTAGCTCTGTCTGACATACTTTGGGCATGTGACCAGAAGGAACTAGTCTCTGGAGAAGGACATCAGGCTTGGAAGAGTAGAAGGCAAGAACAAAAGAAGATGACCCCAAATGAGATGGATTGACACAATAACTGGAGTAATGGGTTAGGTGTGTTGGAGATAATGAGACTGAGTCAGTATAGGGCAGAGTTCAGAGATATTGTGGATAGGGTTGTTATGAGTCACAGGTGACTTCATGGCACATAACAACAACATATTTTTGAGTAATCAATCGTATGAAACACAATGTGAATGAGGGAATATGTGAGATACAAATTGTTACTGCTTCATTGAATAGATTTGAACCTACTGATAAAAATTAGCTGTTCATAGATGGTTGGATTTACTTCTGAATTCTAATTTTATATATTTGTTTACTGTATCTATCAAACAAGAAATGTCAGGCTCTTTTTAGTAGAGTAGTTGTTATGTGTCATTGAGTCAGAAGGGACCCATATTTGAGTGTCCAGTGAATTTTTAGAGCCTATAAATTACTGGGAGATTACCAGGCTTTCAATACTGTAGCAGCTTGTGGATTTGAACTGAGTACCTTTGCACTGCTAGTGCACCTTTTTCCTACTAGGTCAATAATCCTCCCTATCGGCTGTATTTGTTCTCATTAGATGCCATTGAGTTAAATAAAAAGCATAATGACCCTGTGAACAACAGATCTGTACCCTGTCCTAACAATACTCATTATTCCAGACATAATCAAACACATTGCAACAATCACTGTGTCAGTCCGTCTGGTTAAGGGTCTTACGGCTACACTATCTACTTTCCAAGTATGATATCCCTCTCCAAGTAATAGCATCTCCTAAAGCATGTCCAAAGGATGTGTCATGAAGCTTTGTCATCTTTGCCTCCAAGGAGCATTCTGGATATGAATTATCCAAGACATATCTCTTTGTTCTTTTGGCAGTACATAGGATATTTAGTACTCTTCTCCAAAACCACAACTAAAGGGACCAATTCTTCTTATGCAATCCTTAATCATTTTCCAGATTTCAGATGCGTAACAATACATTGAAAGGACCATAACATGAATCAAACACAGCTAGTCCTCAAACTGACATCTTCACTCCTCAATAATTTATCTGCAGACTTTCTCCAGTACAGTACTTACTATGATCTCCTCACTGCTGCTATCAAGTGTGTTGATTGTGGATCCAAGTAAAATGAACATGTTGACAGTTTCAAACTTTTCTCCATCTATCATGACGTTGCCTATGGGTTATGGGTTCACGGGTAAGAAAATCCACTGGAAGTTCAGCTATGTGTTAGTTCTGACT
>NW_006399860.1:10167014-10167618 GCF_000299155.1 Elephantulus edwardii | reverse complement strand
AATATTCATGATATTCCCCAAAAGCCTATCAAGGTCTGTGTTCATTAGTATCCAAGGCCTCAAACCTTCTTGAAATGATTTTTAAATACAAGTGAGATGGGCTCAAAGTAAAATTGTGTTTCTACTTGGCTTTGTTTTCATTTTCTTCGACTTCAGTTTGAAATTGCACAATAGTAGTTGGTATCTGTTTCGGTTAGCCCCTAGCTTAGTTTTCACAGTTACACTGAACTTCTCCAATGATTCTTTCCAATCAATCTGATTTTTGTGTAGCCCATAAGGGGAGGTTCATGTGTAAAGTCACCCTTGGTGTTTTCTAGAAAAGGATGTTGTTGGGATTTTTTTAATGAATAAATATTAAATCATTGATTTTACAAAATACTATCATTCTATCTCCAGTTTAATTTCTTTTGCCAAGTCCATTTTTCCAACTACCGATCTTTCATTCTTCTTCACTACTTTTGAATTCCAGTTATCAATTATTATTAATGAATCTTTGTTGCAATTTCAGTTGATTACTGAATGCAAAAACTTGTAATTTTGTTTCTATTTCTCGTTGAGTGTCTTCCTCTCCTGCACTGTCCTTCCACCCTCCCAAGCATGATAT
>NW_006399860.1:10162270-10165244 GCF_000299155.1 Elephantulus edwardii | reverse complement strand
TCTTTGTACCAGCCACCAAGAGATCAAAAGATTAATTACACTGGGGAAAATCTGCTGTCAAGGACCTCTAAAAAATACTGAAATACAACATTGTCAGTCTGAAGACTAAGGTGTGCCAGATCCAGGCCATGATCTTCACAATTATTTGGCTATGCATCAGAAAGCTAGACAATGACTGGGGATGATAGAAGGTTAATTGATGTCTTTGAGTTGCGATTCTGGAGAAGAGTATTGAATATATCATGGACTGCTGAAAGAATGAACAGGTTGGTCCCGGAGAGGTTTAGACCAGCTGCTCCTTGGAGGCAAGGATCCTGAAACTTTGTCTTACGTACACTGAGCATATTGCAAGAAGAGACCATTCCTTGGAGAGAGACATGCTTGGGAAGATAGAGGGACAGCAAGAGAGAACAAGATCCTTGATGAGATGGATTAATTCAGTGACTGTGGAATTAGGGTGTTGTGTCATAGACAATAAACTTGGAACAAGGTAGAACAGGGTTTGGAGCTGTTGTACATAGGATCACTATGAGTTGCAAGCAACTAGATGTCTCATAACAAGAACAACGCAGATGGAGACAAACAAGTACAGAACACTTGAACATATCATAAAAGCAGAAATTGAGTAGTTCATTAAAAAAAGCCCTCTTTGCTCCTATGACTTCATTTGAATTCTACAAAACATTCAGAGATTAACTATTACCAATTCTGCTTAATTTATTCTAAAAACAGAGGGGCAAGGAATACTCTCTCCCCAGAGTCATTCTACATAGCAAGCATAGCCCTAATACCAAAACCAGGCCAAGACATTAAAAAGAAAAGTTAAAAAATATAGAAAAATATGTCATGAATATTAATGAAAAATTCCTTGACAAAATCCTAAATAATAAAATTCAACAATATATAAAAATAATTCATCATGATCAAGTGGGATTCATAACAGGTAACAGAGATGGTTCAACAAAAGAAAATGTAAATAATCACATGATGTAGCAAAGAACAAGAACCACATGATCCTATCAATTGTCTCAGAAAGACCTTTGATTAAAAACCAACACATTCTATAGCACAACAAGAACAGCAATTTCTAGATTAAAACATTGAACAAAATAGGTAGAAAATTTCCCCAATGTAGCTAAAAGTGTATACTCAAAACCAAGAGCCAACATTATTCTCAATGGAGAAAGACTAAAGGCATTCTCCTTGTGAACAATGACTAGATAAGAATGTCCACCATCACCACATCTATTTAATGTTATATAAAAGTACTTACTAGTGCAATACGAGAAGAGAAGGAAATAAAAAGTTTCCAAATTAGCAAAGAGATGTTAAAACTGTTGGTATATGCAGATGATATGATAGTGTGCACAGAAAATCCCAAAGACTCAACAGCAATAACAAATAAATGTTTAGGTCTGGTAGACCAATTCAGTAAGGTGGCAGAACATAAAATCAATATACATAAATAAGTGGGATTTCTCAACAGTAACAGAAAGAAATACTTTTTATAATGTTGTTGTTATGTATCACCGAGACAGAACTGGCCCATAGCTGACCCTTCAGCAGGTTTTCACAGGCAATTAATTGCACAGAGATTGCTCATTTTTCTCCCATGTTGCAGCTGGTGGATTTGATCCACATGCTTTGGGATCAACGAACAGCTTTTTACTGCTATGTTATTAGGTCCTGTGAAGTTGAGTAAGACCTATAGTGATCCTATAAACAACAGATCTGGACACAGTCCTATCCTTTGCCATCCTTACACTTCCTGACATATCACTGTGTCAATCTACCTGATACGGATCTTCCTCTCCTTTATCAACCCTCTGCCTTTCCAAGCATCACGTCCTTCTCCAAGGAATAGCCCCTCCATGCAAAATGTTCGAAGTATACGAGGAAAAGCTTTATCATCCTTGCCTAAAGGAGCACTATGGCTTCACTTTCTCAAAGACATAGTTGTTTGTTCTTTGGCAGTCAACAGGATTTTCAATAACCTTTTCCAATATCACAGTTCAAAGACTTCAATTCTTGTTCTGTTATCATTATTCATTGTTCAGCTCTGTGACTGAGCGCTTTCTAAGTGATTTGAAAGACCATGGCCTTAATCAGATGCACCTTAGCCCTGAAACTGTCATCATTGTTCCTCAATAATTTGTAGAGGTCCTTAACTGCAGACTTACCAGTGCAACACATCTCCTGATTTCTTGATTGCTGTTAGGAGGGGTGTTAATTATGTATCCAAGTAAGATGCAGTGGTTGACAGTTTCAATCTTTTTTCCATCTCTCATGATGTTACCTATCAGTCCAGTGGTAAGTTTTTGTTGGTTCAACATTGAGATTCAATCTATATTGAAGAAGGCTGTAATCATTTATCTTTATGCAACAGGTATTTCAAGTCCTTCTCACTTTCATTAAGCAAAGTTCTGTCATCTGCATAATTCAGGTTATTGATTCTCCCACTGATCTTGATGCCACATCTTCTTCATGGTGTCCAGTTTCTTGAACAATTTACTCAGCATACAGATTGAATAAGTATAGGAAGAGAATAAAGCCTTGATTCATTCCCTTCTTAATTTTAAACCATATAGTGTTCTCTTACTCTGTTTGCACAACAGCCTCTTGGTCTAGATATAGGTTTTGCATGATCATAATTAAGTGCTCTGTGATTCGCATTCTTCTATGTATAAGCCATAACCTTTTGTGAACCACACAAATCAAATATCTTTGAATAGTCAGTAAAACATATATAGGTATTATTCTTGATTCTTTACTTTCAACCAGGATCCATATGACATCAACTTTTCGCAGTTCTCTATCTATATACTGTACTGTTCTAGTTGTCTTTGAATGACCTTTAGCAGTATTTACTTGCAAGCAATATTAATGATATAACACTATTGTTGTTGTTGTTGATATTGTTGTTACGTACCATGAGTTGTAGGTGACCCATAGCGACCCTATAAACAAAAGTCTT
>NW_006399860.1:10136046-10161560 GCF_000299155.1 Elephantulus edwardii | reverse complement strand
TTTTAATTTATTATTATTATTTTATGCTAGTTTATTACAAAATTCAAATACATTGTTTTTTCACACAAGATCATTCCCATACCACTCACCCCCTTACCCATCAAATTGTACTACCCCATGATTAATCCCCCTTGCACATTCTCACCCTTCTGCTTCTCCCACCTTTGATCCTCATACTTATTGTACAATAATGGTTTTATACAGTATTTGTCCTTGTGGGACTGAGTTAGTTCACTAAGCATAATGCTAATAAGTCTCTCTGAAGTTTGATAATGATTTCATAAAGTTCATATATATTGTTTTTCACACCAGACCTTTCCCCTTTCCTTTAACAATCTTTCCACAAATTGTGTGACCCTATGTTTAAGCACATCCTACCCTCCTTGGATCCTTGTACACACCCTACAATAATGTTCCTATATAGTATTTGTCTTTTTGAGACTGAGTTAGTCCATGGGCTATTCAGTGCTCTTCTCCAACACCACAGCTCAAAGGCATCAATTATTCTTCTCTCATCCTTATCCATTGTCCATCTCTCAGATGTTTACATAGCAAGTTATTAGAAAGGCATAGGCTGAATGAAACACAGCTTAGTACTTACACTAGCATCATTACTCCTCAATAATGTGAAGCAGTCCCCTACTGCAGATTTTCCAGGTACAGTGTATTGCCTTATTTCCTGAATGTTGGTACCAAGGGTATTAATTCTGGATCCAAGCAAGATGAAGCTGTTTACAGTTTCAATTTCTCCTCCATCCACCCTAACTCCACACTCCTCCATCCACATTAACTTTCTTTTATTGGGACAGAAGGTTTGCTGATGGGGAATGATGCAACACTGCACAGATCCAAACGGGATGGATAACAAATATTCTGCTAAAAAGGGAGGAAGCATATAATTATCGTACATACACAAGCAAACAACACCCAATAATAGCAAAGTTAAGACTACTTAGACTTATGGGAAATGCTAGCAACACGCAAGGTTAGTTTAAGAGAAAAATCTTTTACCTGCGTGATGTTTAACTACTTTTAAAAGCCTGTCTAAAGACAATAGAAAGAATTGTCAGTTTGCCTTTGGGAAGAAACTAGAAAAACTAGTCTAATAAAAACTGAGCTAGCTTAGTATAGTTATAGCCATTTTGGGGTATTTATATGATTTACCACACATATTTGAAGGGTTTTTGTTTGTTTGTTTTTTGTTTTGAGGAATCCTGAAAAAATGCTCGGAAATTTCTATATATAGTCTGTTGGCTTAATGGTAACAATCTGTGCTGCAATCCCAAAGGCATGCAGTTCAAATCTGCCACCTGCTCTATGAAAGAAGTATGGGCAATCTCCTCCCTTGCGATTAACTGCCTCTGAAAACCTGCTGGAGAGTCAACTATGGGTCAGTTCTGACTGGAGGGTACACAACATCATCAAAAAACCTTAGCACGCCTCTGTCCAACCCCTAAATTTCAAATCAATAGGCTTCAGTTTGCTTTTTGTCTCAATACAATTAGAAATACTGCCTTTGAACAAAAGGTTAAGTTAAGATCTCTAACCTATGTGGAGATTCAAGTGGCAGTTCTATTGGAAGCTTCACAGGAGGAATTTTGCCATATTTCTCATGCAGAAAGTTTATCATTGCAAGAATTTAGGACAGATTTGGGAGATCAGGGTTTCCCCTAGGTCACAAATTTGTCTTTCATGCATTATAGCAAAGCTTTACTTTTGCTCATATCTTTTGAATTAGAAGAGAACAATAAATCAGTTCTTTCAGTCCCAAAAGATGCATGATTTGAAACCTAAGACAGAAAATATTCTATCTGGCAAATCTGCCTTATTCTCTGCTTTCCTGGAGTCAGTTTTAACCTAATCTAACATCTTAATGTCACTGGTCTGTGCGTTGCTGTACAGAGGTAACTCGTGGTTGCTGTGATGCTGAAGCCTGTGACAGTGATGTGCCAATCGTGGTAATGGGCACCCATGGTGGACAGTGTTGGCTGGAGCTTCCCGACTAAACAAGCCTGGAAGCAGGAGCGGCATCCACTTCCGAAATGGCTTGCCTCCGGAAACTCTATGTAGAACAGTGCTCAGGCCTTTCGTACATAGGGTCGCTATGAGTCATCTACGACTCAACGGCACCTAACAGCCATGACAATATCTTAATTTCAGGACATATCTGAAGTGAAAGGAACCTAATTACATTCACAGGGTTTTTCAATTAAATTCCCTATTCATGCAAATTAAGCTGTTTAAGAAAAACAAAATAAAGGACACCTTGCAATACAGTGGTTAAACACTTGGCTACTAATGGAAGGAACTATGGTTCAAATCAACTATTCACTCTGTAAGAGAAGATGTAGTGACTTCTTAAATCATGAGGGCAAGTCTATTCTATAAGGTAGGAATTTATTTCAAGTAAAAAAAAAATAAAAATCGTAGTCAAAGGACTACAGAAATTAAAAAAGTAATATTCTAAACAGTTACCATAGTTTCAGGCTATACGTTATTGTTATTCATCCTAGGACTACAGGACTATATTAGGTTCTCTAGTGGCCTAGTCCATGAGTGTCTGTGCTGTTAACCCCCAAAGTGAAGCTCATCTGATCATTCCAATACACCAGTGGCTTCGTGGGAGAAAGATAAGTACTCTTCCTGTACAATATACAACCTCTGAAACCCCCCTTTTATTCACGGTGACAGGGCCAATTATGAGTCAATGATATCACCTTAATTTCAAGAATTTATTTTTAAGTATTTTTTCACCCTTTTAGAAATTAATGGCAACATACAATGAATTTGAACAGCAAAGAAGTATATGGGCTTATGAAAGTAAACCACTCCAAAGGCATCTTGTTTAAAGAGTCAATAAACTTTGGCTTCTTTTCCTCACTTACAAGACTGTAGCTGTCATTATGATCTTTTTCATTACCAAGCAGTCTGCATCAGTTCTGTACAATTGCACAACATATCATGACACCATCCACAGAAAAAACAATGTATTCTGAACACTTAAAAATAACCACTGTCTACCACCAACACCAAGATTGTATTTCTGACTGTTCTCTTTCAACATACTGTTCCCTTTGTTTTAGGATAATCTTTGGCAGGGTTTTGCTTTCATGTGATATTAGTGATATTGTTTGATTAATTTATATACTTGTTAAATCACCATTTTTTTTAAAAATGGGAATAAACATGGATCTCTTCCAGTCAGTGAGCTAGGCAACTGTCCTCCAGGTTTCTTGGTATTACCTGGTAAGCAGATCCAGGTTTGTTAATAAATTCCTGGAACTTTTTTTAAAAATTCTTTTAGAGGAACTTGAACTTCCTCCTCCATCACCATTGCCCCTTGAACAGATGTAATTTCATTAAATTCTTCTGTGTCAACCAATTCTTTTTGATAAAGTGACTCGGTATTCCCCCCATTTTCTTTTGCTGCCTCATGGATTATTCAATATTCTGTAGATACCTCCTTTAAGTATTTTAAATTCTGCCTTGAATTTGTTCTTCATTTCTTTCAGCTTGAGAAATGTTGAGCAAATTTGTCCCTTTTGATTTTACGAGTCTAGCTCTTTGCACATTTCATGATTATACTTTGCTTTGTCTTCCAAAGCTGTCCTTTGAAATCTTCTATTTATCTCCTTAACTCAGCATTCTAGTGCAATAGTCAGAGGCTCACTGACATGCATTTTGCTCCTCTGTCTTTATAATGACCTTTTGCATTCTTAGAGAATGATTTTCTTAATATCCTCCCATAGGTCATCTGATGTTCATTAATTAGTGTTCAAGGTCTCAAAACTATGCCTGACATGACTTTTCAATTCAGGCAAGATAGACTCACAGTAAAATTCTGTTTCTTGTGGCTATGTTTTAAATTTTTTAGCTTAAATTTGAACTTATGTATGAGTAGTTGATAGCGTGTTCCACAATCAGCACCTGGTCTAATTTTCACAGCTGATATGAAGCTAGATTTAGAAGAATCCATGGCAATAGGGACATCATTGCCACTGCCAGATGAATTCTGGCTGAAAGTAAAAAGTACCAGAAAAAATGTCTATTTGTGTTTTATGGATTATGCAAAAGAATTTGATTGTGTGTATCAAAACAAGTTGTGGATAACATTGAAAAGGATGGGATTCCCAGAATACTTGACTGTGCTCATGCAATACCTATAATTAGACTAGGAAGCAGTTGTCAAAACAGAGCAAGGAAACACTGCAGGCTTCAAAATCAAGAAAGAAATGCATCAGGGATGCATCCTAGAGAGGGTGAAACAGGTTGCACCTTGGAGGCAAGGATTCTGAAGTTCTGCCTCGCAAATTTTGATTATGTTGCCACGGGATTAGTCTTTGGAAAAGGACATCATGCTTGGAAGGGTGGAGGGTCAGTGCAGAAGTTGAAGACCCTGAATGAGATGGACTGACATAGGAAACGGGGACAGGTGGGTTGGAGTTAGTAAAATTGGCTCACAATAGGGTAGGGTTCAAAGCTTTTGTTCATAAAGTCACTATGAGTTGTAGTCAACATGGGAGCATATAACAACTTCAATAATCATAAATACCAAAATCTCCTCATATGAGCTTGTTCTAATCCACACTCAGCAATATTAAGCATTATTCATATTGTGAAGTAACAATATTATTCATCTTAAGCGACAGATGAGACCTTTCCTACAATATTTTTCTTTTTTCCTGACCAGCAAGAAATGGATTATCTCTCTTTCAAAAATATCAATTCATGTTCTTTACTACTTTACAAAGTAAAAAAAAAAATTATAAATATTTTATAGCTAATATTGTTGAATGCTTATTACATGCCATGGAAAACCATCTCAAAATGCATTTGATGCGTGAAGGGTGAGATGGGTAAAGGAAAGTGGAAAGATCAGCTGTGAAAAACAATGTATAGAACCTTCGTAAGTAAATCAGTATAAAATAAAATTTTATTTAAAAATGTATTTATAGTAATAAAATGTATTAAGTACTTATGATTATCATTAATTTGAAATTGTTGTTGTTGTTGTTATATGCTGTCAAGTTGCCTGTGAACCATAGCAATCCTATGTACAGCAGCTCTGAAGTCTACTCCGCCCTGAGTCAGTCTTACTGATTCTGACACACCAACTCCCATTGTCCCAGTTACTGTATCAATCCATCTCATCCGGGGTCTTCCTCTCCTGCCCTGTTCCTCCACCCTTCCAAGCATGATGTCCTTCTTCAAGGACTGATAACTCCTATCCATGTGCCCTAAGTATTTGATATGGAGCTTCAAAATACTAGGCTTCAAGAAGAAACTTGGTTTTACCCTCTCAAGACAGTTTTCTTGGTCCATTGTATGTTCAAGACTCTTCTCCAACACCATAACTCAAAGTCATTAATTCTTGTCATCCTAAGTCCAGCTCTCTGATGCATAGCAAATAATTGCAAAGACCATGGGCTGAATCAGGCATACTTTAATCTCTAGACCAGCATCATAGCTTTTTAGTACTTGGGGGTTGTTAAAAATTACATCTTGCTTGGCTCCACAATTAACACTCTTGGCACTAGAAGTCATGAAATCAAAAGATGAATTGCATTGGGAAAATCTGCTGTCAATTACTTCTCCAATCTCTTCTCCATATATCATGGTACTGCCAATTTGCCCCATGGTGAGAATCTTTGTCTTCTTGATGGTGAGCTTCAATCCATATTGAAGACTGCAGTTCTTGACCCTCTGCAGCAAGCACTTCAGGTCTTCTTCAGTTTCACCAAACAAGGTTGTGTCATTTACATAATGTAGGTTGTTGAGTCTTCCTCCAACCCTGATGCCACATTCCTCCATATAAAGGCCAGTCTCCCAAATGATCTGTTCTGAATATACATTGAAAACATATGAAGATAGGATACATCCCTGACACACTCCTTTCCTGATATTTAACCATGCAGTGTCTCCTTGTTCTGTTCTGAGAGCTGCTTCCTAGTCCAGGATATCACTAATAAGAATAGTGAGATGCAACAGACACATGAAGACATACTTAAAATTATTGGTAATAAGAGAGATTCAAATCAAAGCAACAATGAGATATCTCACTTCAGTAGCAGTGGCAAAGGACAGCAAGCAATAAATGTTGGAGAGGATGTGGCAAGATAGGAACTTTTATACATTGTTGGTGGGAATGTAAAATGGTACAACTACTCTGGAAAGCAGTTTGACACTCCCTCAAAAAGCTGAACATAGAAATTCCATATGACCCAGCTGTTTCACTACTTGGACTATACCCTGAGAAAATAAGAAGCGAAGAACAAATGGAGACTTGTACATCAATGTTCGTAGCAGCATTATTCACCATTGCAAGAACATGGAAACAGCACAGTTGTACAAACACAAATGAGTGGATTGAGAAATTATGGTACATACACACAATGGAATACTATGCAGCACGCAGGAGTAATGATTTCTTAAATTATTACCTAACTTGGGAGGGACTGGAGAGCATTATGCTAAGTGAACTAACTCAGGCCCACAGAGACAAATATTATGTAAAATGAGTTTAATGATCCAAAGAGGGGATGGAAGCAGAAGGATGAGGATGTGCATGGGGATGGAGGGTTAATCATGGGGTTATACAATTTGATGAGTGAGGGGTTGAGGGTAATTGGAAGATGTATTCAAATTTTGCAAATAAACCAATATAATAATTAAAACTAATTTTTTAAAAAAATAATAATGAGATACAGAGACATTATATAAATATCTAACATCCTCTTGTGTTGCTAGGACTTGATTCAGGGTTTTCTTGTAATGTAACTTCTTGTAATGCCTAATGAATTAAAAAAAACCACAAAAATCTTGTTCATAAATCACATGTATCATATAGCACTGACACTGGACTTGGGTTCTGGTCTGCTGTTAATTTATTTGTCGGCAACTTTTTTCCTACTCTTGTTTTGTCACATTAAATTTATAATAATCCAATTTTTTTCTGTCTTATTAAATTTCTACATTGTTATATTACAACAATTTTTACTTTTCTCCCTTTATCAAATGCATATAATTTTTTTCAAACTTAATAATTTATGCATTGAAATTTATTTGGTTTATGAATGATTACATTGACATTTTAAAATATTTAGTTTCATATCTATACCACATGAGCAATATTCTGTTATATAATCACAAAAACTCATATTCAATTTCTATTTATTACTGAGATTTCTAATTCGTATTATTTCCAGTAATACATTATTTTAATTACATTCATTTTAAATTATCCAAAAATACTTAGTAGAAGTTGTCTTGTATTGATTATGCTATTAAGAAAAAGTATATTTTAGATTTTTATTTTTATGTAATTATTTATTAAGAATAAGAACCATCTTTAGTGTTTCCTCTATTAACATAAAAATATTTTTATTCTTTATTTATTAAAATATTTCAGAATAAATTATATTGCCTTTCCAAGTTTCTTTATATTAATGTACATTTTATTTTATGAAAACGACTTATTACTTTTACTGAACATTGAGTGTCTTTTCTTTCTGTTTAAGAACATGTTATCTTTCTCACTAGAGAAATATTATTAAACTGTTCTTCTTTACATTTATAAACATAAATGACATGTAATTATCATTAAATAAAAGAATCCTTGACAGAAAATTAGTTGAACAGGATTCTTTAGCTATTCTTGCAAGTAATTTCACATGCACATAAATTATCTATCAAAAAATGGTTTACATAAAGCAAATACCTATTATAACCAATCACTCTTTTCTTTAAATCAATAATATAGCAATCTATTGTTTCATTTTCTGTCATTAAAATAGTAAAAACCATCTAAACTAAAAGTATTTGCTGACTCTTTATTCAACAAGTTGAATTAAGTGTGGTTCATTAGAAGACAAATGTAAATGGATGTTTTAAATCAGACAGACCATTTATAAAGCATCCTACGTTCCCTTTCAGCTTTTTTACAAGCTGGTTATTCATCTAACAGATTATTTCAAGGTCAGTGATCCTTAAGCAAAGCGTTTATTATGCAAACTTCCTGTTGAGAAATGTTAATGGTTGTACAAATAGGGAAAATTTATTGTTGTTGTTTACATTTTAACACAAGCATATTTCAGGAATTGACTCATAGCTGACTCATCTTTTGATGTCCTGACTATAGGTGCCAAAAGGGTTGATTATAAAGGCGAGGAAGCTTTACTTGTTAACAACCACAATCTTCTCCATTTATCATGGTGCTGCCAATTGGTCCACAGGTGAGAACTTTTGTCTTTTTGATGTTGAGCTTCAGTCCATTTCGAGGATTACAGTTCTTGAAGTGCAGCAAGCACTTCAGATATTCTTCAGTTTCAGCAAACAAGGTTGTGTCATTTACATAATCTGGGTTGTTGAGTCTTCCTCCAATCGTGATGCCACATTCCTCGTCATAAAGTCCAGCCTCACGAATGATCTCAATTTCAAAAAATGAATTGTTGTTGTTGTTATGTGCCATCAAGTCGCTTGCGACTCATAGAGACCCTATGTACAACAGCCCTAAACTCTGCTCTGTCCTGTGCCAATCGCACCATCTTCGATACACCCATCCTGATTACCCCAATCGCTGAATCAATCTACCTCATAGGGGGCCTTCCACTTCTGCACTGTCCCTCCACCCTACCAAGCCTGATGTCCCTCTCCAAGGACGTGTCCCTTCTTGCAACATGTCCAAAGTATGTTAGACGGAGCTTTAGAATCCTTGCCTCCAAGGAGCAGCCCAGTTTGACCCTTTCCAGGATGAATCTGTTTGTTTTCCTATTAGTCCATGGTAAAAGTATGGAGACAGAATACATCCCTGGGGGACACCCTTCCCGATTCTGAACCACACAGTGTTCCTTGCTCTGTTCTGAAGACTGCCTCTTGGTTCAACTATAGGTTTCACATAAGCACAATCAAATGTTCTGGGATTCCCTTTCTTCTCAGAGTCAGCCACAGTTTGTTTTGATACATATTTACCAGTAAAAAAGCAAGCTTCGAGTGGAGTTACTCCTTTATAGCCAGAGAGTTTGTATTCAGAACTTCCCTGGAAGCAGGAAAGGTTGATAACAAAATACATACAAATATTTAAGGAATTTTATACCCACAAATCTTAAAACAAGGATGTTTCTTCAGAACTAATGAAGACAGGTTTATAGAATTGCCTCGTTTGCGGGTGTACCTTTTTTTTTTGTGGGTGTTTTGTTTTTTTTGTTTTTCCTTCAGTATTTAGTTCCTGATACAGGCTATGGTCTTTGCAATCACTTGTTATGCTTTAGAGTTGGACAATGACTAGAGAGGATAGAAGAAGAATTGATGCCTTTGAGCTGTGGTGCTGGAGAAGAATATTGTATGTACCATGGACTGCTAGGAAAACAAACAGATTCATCCTGGAGAGGGTTAAACCAGGCGGCTCCTTGGAGGCAAGGATTCTGGGGCTTCGTCTTACATATTTTGGACATGTTGTAAGGAGGGACAGGTTCTTGGAGAGGGACATCATGCTTGGGAGGATGGAGGGACAGCGCAGGAGGGGAAGGCCCTCTGTGAGGTGGATTGGTTCAGTGACTGGGGTAATCGGGATTGGTGTGTCAGAGGCAGTGCGATTGGCACAGGATAGAGCACGGTTTAGGGATGTTGTACATAGGGTCTCTATGAGTCGCAAGCGACTCGACGGCACATAACAACAACAACAACAACAACATTTCTATTTAATCAATTAAATCCATTTGTAGATTTTAAATTTTCCAATCATTGCCTTTTTTTAACATAAATTTATCTCATTTTAATATATCTTAGATTTTCTCTTCTGCTTTTGCGGAATAGTAATAAAAACTCACCATTATAATATTCTTTTACCTTTCTTATGTTCATCTTTCTCCTGGGAAAGGAAGCTTATAAGGTGATGAAATAGGATTTTTAATCAACAAAATTTTAAAGGTCATTATACCCTCAGATCAACTGAAGAATAACATGAAAAGTCCAAGTGATAAATAAAAACTTTCATTAAAAAAAGAAAGGTCAGATTCTTTTGAATAGCTCTTGCAAGGTATTTTTACTTCCTGTCCATATGAATAAGGTTTGTAAGAGTGGGGAATATTTAATAAAAAGTACAGTAATCTGGATGAAGAAATGTCAAATTATCTCATATTAAAATAGTCTTTCAGAAAACATTAATATCTTAATGTGATATTGAAACTAACATTTAGCAGTTTCTGTATCTGGAGTATGTCTGAATTTAATAATTTTAAAATTGAATAATATTTTATATGATTATTTTGCCTTATAAAAACTAAACTACACATTTGAAAACTTCATAAAAATAAGTTTATATACAAAGAAAATAAAACTATGCAGTATATAATATAGGTATATATAATATAGGTATATATAAAGTAAAACTAATGTTGTTACTAGTACCATTTTTACAGTATTAATGAATGTTGTAGTCAAAAGACTCTAGCATAATTCATGGCCCAGTGGCATCCACTTCCTAAACAACATGCCTCTGCATACTCTATGAACTATGATAAATTATGATAGTTACAGAAAGACTTCAGGCATTTTATTCTTAGAGTCACTATGAGTTGTGCTCAACTTGATAGCAATCAACAACAACAGCAATATATTACATTTAAAAAGCCAGGTTTTCAACACGGCTCTGTACCTACTAGGAGATACAAGTAAGATATAGATGTAGATCAGGATGCACTTGTAGAAATAGACGTGTTTTTGTTAGGTGCCTTCTACTTGGCTATGATTCACAGCCACACTATGAACAACTGAGGTAAGCCTTGTGCTGGGGGTTTCTTATCATCTCTGCTATACTTAAGCCTATTGTCTCATAGTCATTATATTAATCCATCTAACTGAGAAATTTTCTGTCATCATTGACTCTCAACTTTTTTCCAAGAACTAATCCCTCCTGTCAATATGCTCACAACATGTAAGACAAAGTTCCTCCATTCTGGCTTCTGAGGAATGCTGGTTGTGCTTTCTCTAAGACATATTTGTTTGTTCTTTTGGCCATTTATGAGGCATTCAGTTTTGTTCTCCAACACCCAACTCAAAGGCATCAACTTTTCTGTCATCCTTATTCATTTTCCACTTACCAGATACACAAAAAATAATGGAAAAGACCATGATTTGGATCAGACACATATAAAATATGCATTTGCTATTTAAGCTAACTCATTGCAATCCTCCACTATGTTTCCTAGGCTGTAAAATTTACAGCTGGAAACTGCCCATCTTTCTCCTGCACTGCAAGTGCTGGATTGAAACTGCTGACATTTTGCTTAGTAGTTTCATATGTTATGGACCTTTTTTCACTAGGACACCTACTAGAGATAGAACTCATTATAAATGACCTCGAGTAGCTGCTTACTTGTAGAGATCCTCCTTTGTATTTCTGAAGCTATAAATCATATTATAAAAAGACTACTTATTTTTCTTTCAGTTACTGGTAGATTCAAACTACAAAAGACACTTGACTTTTGGTTAGTGGAGGAACTCCCTACTGATTAGGCCATTAGAGCTCTCTGGTTAAGTGGAGATATGTACATAGGTACGCAAATAGATGAGAACACATACCGTAAAAAACCCAATATGTTAAGGGTGATATCCTCTGACCTTTTTGAACATCAAGAAGAAAAAAGAATCAAGATTATCCCCAGCAGTCACCCAAGGATGTTTAATTCCAATGGGAAGCTTAGATATGATTTTAATTTCCAATCTTTTTTTTTCTTTTTTAATTAATTCAAGACTCAACACTCAGTACTTGCCTGTTGGATTCAATAACAAACCATTGCAATGATCACATATCCCTTGGCTTCTGACCTGCTTGACAAACATCACAAAGCTCTTTCAATCTCTACTGATCTAAGTAAGTGCTCAGAAGCATCTCTTTAATATCATTAAGCCTCCTGTCAAAAAGATACTCAGTTTCAGCTGTGTGTTGACAAGCCTAGTCCCATGGACAAATGCCTAGAAGTATATCTTATCCTGCTGCCAACCCTCCTACCCAAAAAACCCAGCTTTCTTGTTCTGTGGATGAGGAAATTCACTGCTTTATCTTGTACTGATCTCCTTTCCTTATCTACTATGTCAGCTACTGCCATTTCTTTGCTAATTTTTTTTTCCTGTAACATTATTTCTTCATTCTTACATCTATCCTTTGGTTAAGATGTTTTAATGTGAATGGTGCACTCCTTTTTTGACTCTACTAACCTTGATATAAGCAAAATTACCTTTGGATCTTTGATGGCAAAACTGACCAGTCCTCAAATTAGGGTACCATTTACAGAATCACTGTATCAAAAATAACAGAAGGATTTCAAGAGAAAAATATTATCAAGATGCAATGGCGATGAAGGAGGAAGCTCAGGCTGCTCTGAAGGACTTGGAAAAAAAACACACCAGGAATTGATAGAATAAAAATTGACATATTTCAACAAACAGATGATGTCCTGGACATGCTCATCAGATTGTGCCAAGAAATCTGAAGAATAACTAACTGGCCACCTGGCTAGAAAAGATCCACATATATTCCCATTCCAAAAAAAAAAGGTGGTCTACAGTGTAGAAATTATTGTACAACATTACTCATATCACATTCAAGCAAAATCCTGCTAAAGATTATCCAGAAATGACTGGAACAGTATATCAACAGAGGACTACCAGTTATACAAGCAGGATTTAGAAGAAGTCACAGCACTAGAGGCATTATCACTGCCCTCAGGTGCATCTTGATAGACAGCAACGAGTGCCGGAGGGATATATATCTGTGTTTCATTGACTATGCAAAGGCATTTGATTGTGTGTATCATAACAAATTGTGGTTAACCATGAGGAGAATGGGAATCCCAGACACTTGATTGTGCTTATGTGAAACCTGTACTTGGACTAGGAAGCAGTCCTCAGAACAGAGCAGAGAAATACTGCGTGGTTCAAAATCATGAAGGGAGTACATAAGGGATTCATCTTGTATTCATAACTTTTTTATCTATATGCAGAACAGATGATTCAGAAGGCTGGACTTTATGAGGAGAAACGTGGCATCAGGATTGAAGAAAGACTCATCAACAAACTCATTATTCAGATGACACAACGTTTCTTGTTGAAACTGATGAGCACCCGACATTCTAGCTGAAGAAGGCCAATGATTGTAGTCTTCAATATGGATTGAAGCTCAATATCAATAAGACAAAGATTCTCACCCCTGAGCTGATTGGCAGCACTATGAAATGGAAAAGAAATTGAGGTTAACAGTTACAGCTTGATCAGCACTAAAATCAACTCTTGTCACCAGCAGTCAGGAAATCAAAAGAGGAATTGCACTGGAAAAAATCTGCTGTCAGGGACCTCTCTAGAGAACTGAGAAGCAATGATATCGGTCTAGAGACTAAGATGTGCCGGATTCAGGTTATGGCCTTTGCAATTATTTACTATGTGTCAGAGAGCTGGACAATGACTAAGGATGACAGAAGAATTGATGCCTTTGAGTTCTGGTCCTCGATAAGAGTCTCAAACTAACCATGGACCACCAAGAAAACAAACAGTTCTGTCTTGGAGAGAATGAAATCAAGTTTCTCTTTGGAGGCTAGAATTTTGAAGCTCCATCTCACATACTTTGGGCATGTCATCAGAAACGACTGAGTCTTGGAGAAGGATATCTCGGAAGGTTGGAGGGATAGTGCACAAGAGAATACAGTAACTAGGGCAATGGATGTAGGTGTGTTGGAATCAGTGAGACTGTCTCAGGACAGGGAAAGCTTCAGAGCTGTTATATATAGGGTCAGTCAATATGAGTCACAGGTGACTCGATG
The DNA here is from genome assembly GCF_000299155.1 of Elephantulus edwardii. Lineage (NCBI taxonomy): Eukaryota > Metazoa > Chordata > Mammalia > Macroscelidea > Macroscelididae > Elephantulus > Elephantulus edwardii. The sequence goes on along the minus strand of NW_006399860.1, from coordinate 10,147,749 downwards.
GCACATGACAACAATAACAACATCAACATACCTTGATTGCATGCTCCGTGCCACAAGGTGCCATATACCTTATTGACATTGTTGGTAAACCATTAATCTTTTGTGAGTTCCAAGCACTTTATACTTGCAGAATTCCATCCAGACATTTCATAAGTTCCAATGGCCATGGCTAGAAGAACGATATTAAGTGAATATACCACACAAACAGAAAGAAGCACAAATACAGATTGGTTATAATTAAACAGTTTGAATTTAGATATCTGTGCTATAATTATGATGTTATTTTAAGTATTTTAAGTTTTCTTTACATAAAAATGTACAACCATTATATTTTAATGGATAGAGAGATAGAAAGGTGATGGATGGATGGATGGATGGATAGAGATAGATAGATAAACAGAAAAATAGGCAGATGCTCATGTACACACATATTTCAGAGATTGTAAATTTTTATTCAAGGAGATTCTCTATCTTTTTTCTGGCAGAGCATTGGTGGATTTAAATAACTAAACTCTTGAAAAGCAGAAAAGCACTGCTCTACTTCAAGAGGGTTTCTTTACAGTGCAGTCTAATTCTTTAAATCTATCATTTTTCTTAGTGTAAGATACTTATCTCTTCAGTATATATTTTTTTTAAAATCAGATCATAGGCACATTAAATTACTTGTTTTTGAGAATGAATAAAAATGGGGTGTTGTTGCTATTATTATGTCACATCGAGTAGTCTGCAATTTATAGTGATATTATGCACAGTAATTCTGAAGCCTTCCCTATCCTAAGCCAATCCCACTATCCCCAACACATTGCCCCCTTTTGCCCCAGTCACTATGTCAATCCATCTCATGTATGGTCTTCCTCTTCTGCACCATCCCTCCACCCTTCCAAGCATGGTATCTCTCTCCAAGAACTAGTCCCTCTGGGAAACTCAATATTCTATTGTGTTAATCTGAAACAATCTCTGCAGCTACACTTGATAAAGGGTCTTTATATAAGTACTTGTTCTTCATTTAACCATAAAGAGATGGTTCATAATTCTAAAGATATCCATGTTACCAGTGATGTTAAAAAAAGGTATAGCAATCTATTGAGTAAAAAAAGGAATATAATCTTCGAATAACTAATGAAACATTAATTTTGTTCAAATTCAGTATATGACTCTTTAAAAAGACTCATTCATCTCTAGGAAAAAATAAAATTCCATGATTTCAGATTCTACTTTTGGAGTATAATGTTCATCTTTAACCAAACACATATTGCGTATTATCTCTCATGCTAATATATGTAATAAGATTGAGATCTTTCTCATATATATATAATTTTATTCCCATTTGATCACATATTATGCAAACTGTTCTCCATATAAATAATGATTCTTTAAAAGCATACCAATGCATGGGTTTCTCAAATTAATATTAATATTAGTTCAATATTAGTAATGTATATGTACTGAAAATATATCCATGTAGATATATAACTATCTTAAACATAATAAAACATCTTGAATTGATAAGTTACTCTCATAGCCAGAGTCTCAAGAAAATTAATTATAAATAAATAAAAATGTGATTATCATGAGTGTGTAATACTCCATCAAACAACAAACTCTGTTTGCTTAGTTGTATTTAGACTTTGATAAATTCTTTTCCTATATCCAAAATTACAATAATATAATTTTATTTAATGTATTCTTAACATTTTATCTTAAGATTATATAGCTAGAAGAAAAAATGCAATATTTTAGGCTTTTAAAACATGATATTCTCAAAACAACTATGAGATGTCATCTCACTCCAGTAAGAATGGCAAAATTCAACAGGGAAGCATAGAAAAAATGCTGGAAAGACTGTGGAGAAACTGGGACCCTTACTCACTGTAGGTGGAAGTGTAAAATGCTGCAACAATTCTGTAAGGTGATATGGTGCTTTCTTTAAAAGTTGGAAATAGAAATACCATTTTACCTAACAATTCCACTATGAGGAATAAAACCTAAGGAAACCAGAACTGCCACCCAAGCAGATACATGCACACCCATGTTTTGCTGTGTTGTTCACAGTAGCAAAGAGATGGAAACAACCTAGTTGCCCATCAACAAATGACTGGATAAAGAAGTTGTGGTATATTCACACAATGGAATACTACAGTGCAATGAAAAGAAATGAACTCATGAATTATCATACAAAATGGGTGACCCTGGGGGAGATTATGGTGAGTAAAGATCTCAGTCAAAAAGGACAAAAACTGCATAATGCCACTGTTATAAAAAAGGACTGACATGGGTGTTAGAGAGAAACTAAGAGGGGATTAATAATGTACACTGCATTGAAACAGATGAGGAAGAGAACTGCTTAAATGGCATATATGATTAGGTGTTATTGGCATGACAACAGTCCAGAATAAGAGCTGCATAAGAGCTATAAAGTGGACTTGGATTGAAGAGAGGATTATATAACAATGAAAGAAATTTTTTCCTCCAAAGAGGAAAGTGAACTGAGAGAGAAGAGGCAGGCAGAGAGGAAAATGAGTAACAATGAATGAATGGAAATCCATGTTCTCTATAAACTTTCATTAAAATCTGGGGAAAAAACCCCAAAAAGTTACATTCTTCAGATAGATCTTACTCATATACGTGCATATCAACAGTGAAACAATACTATCTCTAATGGGTTTTTATTCTGAAGTAGGGGCTGCAAAAAATTATTATAATGTAACTTTATAAAATTTAGCAAAATATATTTTTAAATAAAATATGTTGTTGTTATAGAAGGATGATGTTTAATATTATACACAGAGCACATTACTAAATGCTAAAGAACATCATATATCTGTAATTTAATACACTTGATGCAATTATTAATAGATTAGATATAACCTTTATAGTAAGATAGACTTAGTAATAAAACCTGTTACTAGTTTTAAGAGCTCTATGACCTTGAATGAGGTTCTTAACATTCCTTGGTCTCAAGTCCCTCATTTGTAAAGTTAATTGTTCTAATCAATGTCACTAAGTAGTTGGCAGGATTAAATGAGAAAAGTTAGTGGCCCAAAGTAAGTCTTAAATATACTGTAGCTCTACCATATGTCACCACTGTAAATTATTCAATAGCAATAGGAAAATCAATCTATAAAATCTATCAATTTCTTCTGTGTAGTAAAAAAAATCATCACAATTGATTCTTAAATATTGTATTTAGCTCTTGCAGTATGATAAAAATTCATATATCATTTGATATATGATATATATATATATGATAAAAATTCATATATGTCAGCTTGTGAATTCCTTTTCCCTTTGAAATACGTAGCATGGCACAGGTGAATGTGCTACAAGTATATTTAACATTATGACAGAAAATTTGTTGTCTTTTTTTCCATAATTTTAGTAACTATGTCCAGAATTACTTCTAAGGCTAATGTGTTTGAAACCTCTGAATATATTAATTCAATGAACAATCACTCAATGTGAATAATTATCTTGTGAAGAATTGTTTAGTTTAGGCACCATTTATAAACCAATATTGTGTATAGATTTTGGTGTCCTAATTTTTATCTCACTTGTTAGCTAATGTGTATTCAATTGTTTATTATAACTATAGCTTTAGTATTCTAGAAATTTGCTAACATGTCAATTAAAAACTAAATAAAGATGTCACTTCCTAATTACTTATGCAATTATTGCATAATTTTGTTATTTTAAAGATATTAGAATGTTTTTTTAATATTGTCTACAACGTGGAATAATTTTTATTCAACAAAAATTTAATGTCTGTGGGATCAGGTGGCTTTGTGACAAGGTGTCTTTTTTTTAGGACTCTTTCAAACCACAATAAATTCATAGCTAACACACACACACACACACACACACAGAGAAAAATCTGTTATTGTACTGAGAATAGAGTAGTAATGAAGTAACATACATTTCCTTCACTTAAAATCTCACGTAAGAAACCCATAGGTGGCATAAACTGTTAAGAGATTGTTCACTAATTGAAATGTTGACGGCACAAGCTCACTTGGAGGTATCTTATAAGAAAACTCTGATGATCTGCTTTTAAAAGTTAACAGCCTTTAAAATCCTAGAGAGGAGTGTGGGTTTATTCTGAAGTATATAGAGTCTTTTTATGAGTAGGAACTGATATGAGAGTAACTGTAAATCTCCCAAAACATTTTTTATTAATTAATTTATTTATTTTTCATTTCGATGAACATCTACAGAGATTTTGGAATTCACAGAGTAAATTTAAAAAGATCAGCATAATAATTTTAAATTTTTATAGGTGAAATAACACAATTTAATATGGTTAGTCTGGTAAGTTGATCAAAAGTGTATTCTCCATATGGTAGCAATAATATAGAACTTGAAAACAGAGAAGCAGCCAGTTGATAGAAGAGCAAAGATGATACAAAAAGGCCTTGAATTCAGAGTGGCCATGAGTATAAAATGGTTTTGAATTCAGAGTAGACAAGTGTTGATTTAGAGGGAAAATAAGATTATTGTGATTAAAGAATAGTGAACAAAGGGAGCTCTAGGGGCCTAGTGACAAGAAGTTGTACTGCAATCCCAAAAGTGCATGGTTCAAATCCACCAGATGCTCCGCTATACTGTGCCAGTCAGATCCGATTCGATGGTACACAACAAGAAATTTTTTTAAAAAAGCGGACAAATGGATAATTTGTTGCTGTTATGTGCCATCAGGATAATTGTTTGTTATTATGTTCTCTCAAGTCACCTGCAACTGACCTATAGTGACTCTGTAAAACAGCCCTAGAGCAATCCTATGCCAGACATTGTCTCTGACACATCGACCTCCGTTACCCCAGTCACTGAATCAATCTGTCTCATTGAGGGTCTCTCTTGTACTGTCACACTCCTAAGCATGACATCCCTCTCCAAAGACTGGTCGTGCCTTGCAACATGTCCAAAATATGTCAGATGAAGCTTCAGAATTCTTGCCTCCAAGGAGCAGCCTGGTTTCACCCTCTCTAGGATGAACCTCTTTATTTTAGCAGTCCTTGGTATATTCAGTACTTTTCTCCAGGAACACAACTCAAAAGCATAAATTCTTCTATCATCCTTACTCATTGTCCATCTTTCAGCTGCATAGCAAATAATTGTGAAGGCCATAGCCTGAATCAGGTGCACCTTAGTCTCCAGACTGACATTGTTGGTCTTCAGTACTTGGAGAAGTCTCTCACAGCTGACAATTCATCTTTTAATTTCCTGGCTGCTGGTACCAAGAGTGTTGATTGTGAAGTCGAGCAAATTAAGCTGTAAATAGTCTCTATCTCTTCACCATCTATCATGGTGCTGCCAATTGGCTCAGTTTTGAGAATCTTTGTTTTCTTGATGTTTAACTTCAGTCTATACTGAAGGGCTGTAGGCCTTGAACTTCTTCAGCAAGCACTTCAGGCCCTCTTCAGGTTCAACAAGTAGAATGTAAAATTTCTAACATAGAAAAGTTGGAACAATATAGGAAATCTTGGCAAAAGTAAACAAGTTTGAACTTTATCCTGATTTCTAAGGAAAGCTAGGTTATTGCTGTAGTTATATGCCATCAAGTAAAGGATGACTTATAAAGACCATATGAACAATCCATCTGAATCCTGTCCTGCCCATGTTATCCTCACAGTCTCTGACAAACTCAAACACATTACTGTAGTCAGTGTGTCATCTCACTTGGTTGAAGGTTGTCCCTCTCTTTTTCCTCCCCTCCACTTTCCCAAGCATGATATCCTTTTCTAAGGAACAACATCTAGCAAGATGTTTAACGTAAATGAGATGAAGCTTTAATAATGTCTTTGCCTCCAAGGAGTACTCTGATTGCATTTTTATCCAAGACAAACTGTTTGTTTTGTTTTTGTTTTTTTTGCAATCTATGGGATGTGGTTTAAACTTTCCATGGAATTCCTTCAAGTCATTTTGTAGGATTTCGGAGGCAGTAAATCATACAGGAGAAGATTGCCTATTTTCTCATGTGGAATAGTTTATTGATTTAAATCATGTGCCTTTAGGATTGTAGTGCAGTTTCTTACTTCGAGGTCACCAGAGATCCCTATATATGTAGTTGCTGTTATTATGTGCCATTTAATCAGAATAGAACCATAGCTGACCATTCAGAACAGTTTCAGAGACAGTTAACCACACAAGAGAAGATCACTCATTCAAATCCATTTTTCTGGGGAACAGCTAGTGAGTTTGAGCCGTATGCCTTTGGGATGCAGGGTAGCTTCTTGCTAGTACATAACTCATTTTATTCTGTGGTAATTGTCCATGAAACCACATTACCCATGAAAACAACAAGAAATCAAACTATGAATTGCATTGGAAAAATCTGTTGCAGAAGACTCATTTAAAGTGCTACAGAGTGGGAAAAAAAAAATCCCTTGAGGACTAAGGTGAGTCTGACCCATGTCTCATTTCAACCATCTCAGATATATGTAAAAGTGGGACAATCAATAGGATAACACAATGATGACAACAAATGGTTATGTTTTGGATTTACCAATTGAGTTCAATTAGCATAAAAATAAGTTCCTATTTCCAAACATGACAGTATTTATAAAGGTTAGGATTTTCTATCTGAGTGACATAATTTAATTTATAATATTTCCTCATGTCAACATGGCTTCCTATAGGCACAGTCTTCAATCAGAGCATATATGAATCTTCACTATTTTTTCCTCCTAGTTTTCCTATATCAACTTACTCATTGCCCATTACTATAGACTCTGGTCTTCTTCATCAATTGTGATACCCACAGAGATCCCTTCTGACTTGCTGCTCTCAGTTTGTTGAGTGTAAGCCAAAATGTGTTTCAGGTTATCTTTCTCCTAATTGTCTCAGTAATTTTTTTCTTTGACACTAGATTTAGTATCTAAATTTTACCATGGGCTTTTATTTATTTGACACCCTTAGTAGAATCATTCTATCTCCTTTTGTTAACTTTTGGGGTTTCATTTTGTATTGAGTTTAAAAATGTTGCTTGACATAGGAAGATGAATCACAAGATAAAGCTTGGATATAAATGTTCTAAGTCAATTGTTTCTTAAAAAATAAATTAACTTACTTATCTAGAGTATTTTTACCGCTTGGTCTGGGTTTTGGAATTGAGATTTTAATGGCAAAATATTTCACAGGGACTACTAATAATTTTGTATTTTTTTCTAATCATACTATTCATAGTAAATGTCAGTTGTTTGTTCTATTGAAGATTCTTTCTGTGCAGCAATACTTTGTCATCAGATGGTGTCCGTGAAAAGATAATAGCAAATATGTTAAGAATATCTAACTGAATATAGAAATGAGTAAATAATCTCCAAGTGGTAAAGACCTTATTAAAAAATTCTGATCCACAATCTCTACAAAAATCATATCTTCTATAGAAATTGATCCAAAATAGTAAAGACTTCACCTCTTACCACCTGTTGTCCTCACTTTAATCTCAGACCAAGCAAAGGGGCATAAACAGGCTTCGCAAACCAGTTAGTTAAGATATTCCACTTCTATTTAGTCTGCTTCTGGTTTCCCACATCCAACCAGATAGCATATCTGGAACACTTATTTTCCAAGAAACTCCTAAGTTTTCTTACTTTTTATTATTATTATTATTATTATTATTAATTATTGTTTATTTAACAGTTTGAATACATTGTTTTTCACACAGGACTTTCCTATTTCCTTCACACATACATAAACCCTGATCTACCAAATTTTATGACCCTCTTCTTAACAAATATCCCTCCCCTCCTCCTATGCTCACCTCATTTTTATCTTTGAGATTCTAAAACAGAAGCAAGTAGTAGAGGGGTGACTGAAGAGGACTTGGAAACACTTGCTTCAGGTCAAGGACTGTAGTCTTCAATGTAGATTGAAGCTCAATATCAAGAAGACAATGATTCTCACCACTGGGCCAATTGTCAGCACCATGAAAGGGTGAACAGATTGAGGTTGTTAACAGGTGCAGTGTGCTCAGCTCTATAATCAACTCTTGACACCAACATTCAGGAAATCAAAATATGAATTGTACTGAGAAAAATCTGCTATCAAGGACCTGTCCAGAGGACTGAAGAGCAACAGTGTCAGTCTAGAGACTAAGGTGTGCCTGATCCAGGCCATGGTATTTGTAATTAATTGCTATGAATCACAGAACTGGACAATAACTTAGGATGACAGAAGAATTGATGCCTTTGAATTGTGGTGCTGGAGAAAAGTCTCAAATATCCCATGGACCACCAAGAAACCATACAGGTCTCTCTTGGAGAGGGTGAAGCCAATTTTCTCTTTGAAGGTTAGGATCTTGAAGCTTCATGTCATATACTTTGGGCAGTTGGCCAGGAAGGACCAGTCCTTGGAGAAGGACACCAGCTTGGAAAGTTGGAGGGACAGCACAGGAGAGGAAGACCCAGATGAGATGAATTGATACAGCAACTGAGGCAATGAGAGTACGTGTGTTGGAGCCAGTGAGACTAGGTCAGGGCAGAGCAGGCTTCAGAGCTGTAGTACAAAGTTGCTGAGTCACAAGCAACTTGATGGCACATAACAACAAGAGGCATGACTGATTTTGTTGCTATTAAAATCACTAAATATATGTCCTTCTTATTCTTGTACGAGTTATATTCTTCATTTGTTTCAACTACATGAACATACACAACTATTTTTGACATGATTTACATGCAAGGCTATGCATAGGTTATAACTCAGTTTGGAGTATAGTTTTTGAAAATAAGAGAAGCTCTAATCAGCTTTTTAAAACATCAAATACTTTTTTTTTTGTTGATTGTAATTATGTTTTATTCTGATGGTTGATTTTGATTTATTACTACTACCTAAAAATAAGGAAATTTAAACTCATAAAAGACATGATTCTTTACAAATTAGGAGCACATATAAGTATAAAGAACAAAATGGGTATTACTTAAAATATAACTAAACATAAGTTATTGTTCTTTATTTTCATGCTTTTGTTAAGAGATATTTCTAACAATGCATGATGACATCACACTAAACAAATTATTGGGTTGTGGGTTTGTTTCATTTTTTTTGTGTTTTTTTTTTTACTTTTCTAAAGGGTATTTAAATTGCATGTCGATGGAATTTTTCCTTCACTGGATTTTGTCAAATGTATACTACAAAAGTATTTTATAGCTTTCTACTCTCCAGCTGTATCCCATACAGAGATTTTTTTTTCCTCTCAATGAACAATCAAGCTATCTGAGTTTTGTTTTATAAATATCACTGGCAAGAATTCAAAGATATCTTGTAGTGAGGAGAGACAAGCAGAAAGAACATATATTAGGATGCCATGGTGATAGTAATGATAGATAAGAATCTTAACTGGCTAAAATAAAAATATCTAGCTTATCTGTATTTATTTCCTCATGTTATTAAGTGCCTTTATGTCAGTTCTGACTCATAGCAATCTTGTGTACAATGGAACAAACCCCTGCCTAATACTGTATCATCCTCAAAATCTCTGGTGTTTGTAAGATCATGTTGTAGTCACTGTGACAATTTGACACAATGAGAATATCACTGAGGTCCTTACTCTTTTTTGCAGACTCTTTATATTTCCAAGCCTGATGTCCTTCTTCAAAGACTGGCCTTTCCTGATGACATGTTCAAAGTACTTGAAGAAAAGTTTCATCATTTTTATTTCTTAGGAGTACTCTGGCCTCTCCATTTCCTCTGTTTTGGATATCTTTGTTCTTTTTACAGTCCATGCTCTATTCAGTATTTTTCATCAACATCAAAATTGAAAGGCATCAATTATTCTTTGATCATCTGTAGTCATTATTCTAACACAGCCTAGTCGTAAAGAGTTACACTGCCAAATCAAAGTTGTATGGTTTAAATCCACTTCATCCCCACCAGATGCCTTGCTCGAGAAAGATGGCCAATGTTATTGCTCTTTGTCCTCTAGTTGAGTACGACTCATAACAACCCAATGAACAACAGATCTCAACCCTCTCTTATTCTGTGCTATCATCATTATCACTGGCCTAATCAACCCCATTACTGTCATGATGGATGTATCATAACAAGGCTCTGTTCATGGGTGACATTCTTGATGTCATCCTACAACTCATCTGGTCTTCAAATCTTCAAACCTATTCTTGCAGTAATTTTTAAATTCAGATGGATAGATCAAGGTCATACTTTGATTCTTATAGATTTGTTTTCATTTTCTCCCTTGTAGTCTGATCCCTCTTAACAATATCCTCAAAGTATGTGAGATGAAGTTTCACCATCCTCACCTCTCTGGAGCACTCTGGTTGCACTTTCTCCAAGATATATTTGTATATTCTTTTTGTAGTTCATGCGATATTCAATAATTTTTTTTTAACATCACAACTCAAAGACCTTGATTCTTCTGTCATCCTTACTCATTGTCCAATATTCAGAAGACTTGCAGGTTGCTATGATACTGGAAGTTATGCCACTGGAATTTTAAACACCAGGTGGGTCACTCATGGCACTCAGGTTTCAGTGGAGCTTCCAGATGAAGACAGACTAAGAAGGAAGATTGGCTATTCATATCTAAAATAGCAGGCCTTCGAAAATTCCATAAAGAACAGATAAAAACAGGTAGATACTGTACTGGATATGTTGATGTTAGGTGCTACTGAGTTGATAACAACTACAAGTGGCACTATCCTGTGCCATCCTTTCATCTCTGACATCTCTTCAATGCTGCACTCACTAGATCAATCCATTTGGCTAGGATATTCCTTTCATTTGCTGACCTTCCATCCTTCCAAGCATGATATCTCTTTCTAAGAAATTATCTCTCCTAGTAACATGTTTAAATTATAAATGTTCACCACCTTAGCTTCCAAGGAGCACTCTGACTATACTTTTTCTAGATATATCTACTTGTTGGTTTGGTTTTTGTTGTTGTTGTTGTTTTTGGTTTGGTTTTTTTTTTCAGTTCATAGTATAATCAGTGTTTTTTTCCAACACTACAACTCAAAGACATCAATTATTCTGTTGTTATTATTCATTGTCCAGGTCTCAGATGCATACCAAGTGACAGAAAAGACTGTGGATTGAATCAGGCACACATTAGTCTTGAAATTGACATCATTACTTCTCAGTAATTTGGAGAAATCCCTGAATGTGGGCTTTCCCAGTGCAATACATTTCCTGACCTCCTGACTTCTGGTACCAAGGGTCTTAGTTGTGGATTCTAATAAGAAATTGTTGCCTATTTCAATCTATGCTCCATCTATTATGAAGTTGTCTATTGGTGTCTAGGGTGATAATTTTTTTATAATTTTTATCTTCTTAATATTTAGATGTAATCCATATTGAAGGTTATATTCTTGATGTTCTACAGTAAGCACTTAAAATATTAACATAACATAGGTTGTCATTTTGATGCCACATTCCTCTTTATAGAGCCTGTTGTTATTGTGGGTCACTTGTGACTCATAGCGACACTATGTACAACAGCCCTAAACTCTGCTCTGTCCTGTGCCATTCACACTGTCTCTGACACATCCATCCCGATCACCCCAGTCACTGAATCAATCTACCTCTTAGAGGGCTTTCACCTCCTGCACTGTCCCTCCACCCTACCAAGCATGATGTCCTTCTCCGAGGACCGGTCTCTCTTTACAACATGTCCAAAGTATGTTAGATGGAGCCTCAGAATCCTTGCCTCCAAGGAGCCACCCGGTTTAACACTTTCCCGGATGAATCTGTTTT
>NW_006399860.1:10133566-10134398 GCF_000299155.1 Elephantulus edwardii | reverse complement strand
AAAAATGAACAATCTCCTCCTGTGTGATTAACTGCCCCTAAAAATGTGCTGGTTGTTGCAGACCAAGGGTAAAGTATTTTATAATTATTAATAATGAGACAGACAACCAAGAAAGAGATAGAGAGTATAAAGGCAGAGTCCAGCTGCTCTCCACTGAAGGACCCCATTCCAGCTTCCCTTTATTGAAAATTATCAGGAAGTAAATCACAAAGAGAATTCTATGCAAACGAAGCCAAACTCTCTTTATTGAAAACCTTCTGCTTGACTCTTGAGAGAGGGCTCAACAATACAATGCAAGAGAGTAAACCTTTTTGATTGACTTTGTGCCTCAGGGTGAATTTCAGCACCTGCTTCCTGTATGTTCCCTTTATTACAGCTATTTAGTATTGGCTTCCCATACCTGGTGAGTCAGCAATGTATTATTGATTCTAACCTGACAACGCACAACAACCACCAACTTTTGTAGGGAGCTCTGCTAACCTAGTGGTTAAAAGCTGTGCTGCAATACTGAAGACATGGCTCAAATCCACTCACCCCTTAACTGGAGAATAATGGATAATCTCCTCCAAAGTGATTAACTGTTTCTGAAACTTGCTGGAAGCTCAGCAATGCATCGATTCTGACTTGACAATATACAACAACAATTACGACAACAGACTATTGTTACCTGAAATTGCCAAAGCATAAAATCAAGATGCAGTTATAATAATTGGTGACTGGAATATAAAATTTGAAAACAAACAAAGAAAAAAGATCTGGTAGTGTGATATTATATATTTGATGTCAGAAATGAGTATACATACTGAAAGACTGAATTTTGTATATTCAGTGA
>NW_006399860.1:10130042-10132796 GCF_000299155.1 Elephantulus edwardii | reverse complement strand
CCAGCAGCTGGTATCAAGAGTGTTGATAGTGGAGCCAAGGAAATGAAAGGTTTTAACAATCTCCAGCTCTTAATTATCTATCATGATGATGATGCTTCCAATTTGCCCAGTGGTGAGAATCTTTGTTTACTTGATGTTGAACTTCAATTCATATTGAAGACTACAGTACTTGACTTTCTGCAGCAAGTGATTCAGGTCGTCTTCAGTTGCAGTAAGCAGGGTTATGTCATCTGCATAATCTTCCTACAATCCTGATGCCACACTCCTCTTCATAGAGCCCAGTCTTCTGAATGATTTGTCTGCATGTAGATTGAAAAATTATGGAAATTAGACACATCACAGGTGTACATCCTTCTTGTTATTTTAACCATGTTGTGTTTCCTTGCTCTAGTCTGACGACTGCCTAATGGTCCAATTATAGGTTTGGCACAAGCATGATTAACTGTTCTGCGATTCTCATTCTTAGAGTCAGCCACAGTTTGTTGGGATCCAGAGTCAAATACCTTTTATAGTCGATGAAACACATACTAGTTGACATATTTCAGCAAACACATGCTGCCCTGGATGTGCTCACTAAGTTGTATCAAGAAATCTGTAGGACAAATACATGGCCAACTGATTGGAAGAGGCCTATGTTTGCTCCCATTCCAAAGAAAGGTGACCCAACAGTGCAGAGATCATTGAACAATATTATGAATTTCACACGCAAGCAAGATTCTTCTGTAAATTACCCCAAAACAACTAGAACAATACATCCACAGAGAACTGCTAGATGTGCAGGGAGGGTTAGTAGAGGCCGTGGTACTAGGATTATTATAGCTAATGTTAGATGGGTGTTGGCCGAGAACAGAGAGTACCAGAGGTATGTCTAGCTGTGTTTCATTGGCTATGCAAACACAGTTGATTGTATGGATCACAACAAATTGTGGCTCCATATTAGCACAATAAAATATTCTGTAATTCCCATGTTTTCCAGTGTTGTCCACAATTTATCATGATCCAAACAGCTAAATGCATCTATGAAACAAAAATAAGCGTCTTCCTTGCTTTCAGCTATATGTTGTAAGCAATTATATTCCTCATTTCATGGACTCCTATGAATTCAGTTTGAATATCTGGCAATTTCTTAGCCAGATAATTAGGGTTTGTTTGTTTTTTTTTATATTATCTTCTGGCATATTTTACTTGTGTCTGATGTTATCAATTCATTTGATAATTTCTGCATTTCTTTGTATAATTTTTTTAAATGAACACAAGTATTTCTTCCAGTCACTTGGATAGGTATAAATGTTTTTATATAAATAAATATGCACAGCTAAGCTTCCGTTTATTTGGTGAAATATCTCAATTAGTATCCTGTCAGTTCTTGAAGTTTTATTGCTTGCAAATGTGTTCAATTTATTTGGAATTTTTCCTTCACTGCCATTTGTTCTTGGTCATGTACAACTTAAAACAACAATTGGATAATGACCATTCTGGAAATCTTAAAAAGCATTTATATAGGGTCATTATTAATTGAATCTGACTCTAAAGAAGTAAATATGCTTAAGATTCCTCAAGGAGACCTAAAAGACTATTTTATGAAGTGGATCCAACTACCTGAGAAAGTCCAAGAAAAATAAATGTTTTTGTAATGAATTTTATGAAATGCTATAGCACAGGAGAGGAAGGCCCTCTATGAGGTGAATTGATTCAGTGACTGGGATAATTGGGATGGGAGTGTTGGAGACAGTGCGATTGGCACAGGACAGAGCGGAGTTTAGGGCTGTTGTACATAGGGTCGCTATGAGTCGCAGGCGACTCGACGGCACATAACAACAACAACAACATATAATGGAATTCCTCTACCCACTGTGTCTTCAGGAGGTATTGATTAATAACTTTTTATTATGGTTTTGTAGTTTAGTTTAAGGTTTGTTTTGGTTTTTTGTTTTGGTTTTTATTTGCTGTATTTTTTAATGTCTTAACTTGCCTAGAAGAGTCTTGGGTTTTGTTTTTATATACATCATACAATTTTCACTTATATTAGCTCAATTAGAATAAATAGAATTATTAATGTCATATCTCAAGTTTTAAAGGACTCTCTGATGACTTAGTGTTCAGAAATTGTGATGACAATTAAATGATAGACAATTCATATCCACCAGCTGCTCTGTAGGAGAAAGATCAATAATCCCCTCTGACAAGATTTACAGCCTCTGAGAACTTACTGGAAGGTCAGCTATGAGTCAGTTCCAACTCAATGGTACAGAACAACAACTTAAGTTTTGAAAGTACTTCAGTAATTCAAGGAAAATATAAACAATATGAGATTCTCCCCAAGGCACATTTATGTTACAGAAAGTTTTATAATGTAGTCATTATTGTTGTGTACTATGGAGTTAGAATGGACCCATAACAGTCTGTTTGGCAGATGTTCAGAGGTAGGTAATGGAACATAAGGAGATTGTCCATTTTTCTTCCAAAGAGCAGCTGGTGAATTCAAACAACATACCTCTGGGATTGTAGCACAGCTTCTTGCCACTAGGTCATGGAGCATTTTATATTCTGATTTTGTTAATATATATACAGCAAATTCATAGTGATAAATTCACTCATCATACAAATAAATGTATGTATAGGGAAAATCAATGTCAAAAAGACAAAGATTCTCACCACTGGACCAATTGGTAGCATCAGGATGGATGGCAAAGAGATTGAGATTGTTCACAGCTTCAGTTTGCTCGGCTCCATGGTCAACACTCTTGGCACCAG
>NW_006399860.1:10127958-10129349 GCF_000299155.1 Elephantulus edwardii | reverse complement strand
AACAACAACAACAACGGAAATATATTTATCTCAGAGTGCTTTGTATTTCCATCATTCCTATTTTTTTTAACTTTCTATTTCATGTTCATGGGTTCTTTATGCTATTCACCAGAAAAAGGTATGTCAAAGATTCAATTGTGCCTCTTCAAAACAGATGTGGCGGCATTCAGAGGAGAGGCTCACTCCCAGAACCATCATACTAAAGTAAAAATTAATAGAAGTACTAAGTATTAAGTTTGAACTCAAAGTTAATGAAACAACTCAACACCTTCATATTATAGGAAAGGAGCAACAATCTAACCACACAGTGTCTAGAAGAAAGGAAATTATAAATCCAAGAGCTAGAATCAATGTGATAGAAAAAAGAAAAAGAACTGAACCCATCCACAAGACCAGGTTCTTTAAAAGAGTCACTGAAATAGACAGACCATGTCCAGACTCAAAAAAAGAAAAGAATGAGAAGATACAAATAACTGAAGTTAAAAAACACAAAATCCCTATAGTGGTGATATCACAACAAAACTAGATAAAGTTAAATTTATAATATTACAATAGTATGAAACCTATACTCCGATAAATTTAAAAACTTAGAGTAAATAGACAAATTCTTTGAAACGCAAACCCTACCTAGATTGATGCAGGCAGATTTAGAATTCTTGAACAGATCCATTAAAAAAAAAAAAAGAAATTGATCAAGATATAAAAAGACTCCCATCTCCCCTAATAAAAGTCCTGACCAAAAGGCTTAGGGCTGAATTTTACCCAACATTCAGGGAAGATCTATCACGAATTCTGCTCAAATTATTATAAAAAAATAGAACAAGAAGTACATTCCCAGAGTTATTCTATAAAGCAAGCATAACCCTAATACCAAACCAGGTGAAAACATTACCAAAAGAGAACACTACAGACCAATCTCTCTCATGAATACAGATGCAAAAGTTCTTAATCAAATCCTGGCCAATAAAATCCAGGAGCACATAAAAAAATCATCATGATGAAATGAGATTCATAATAGATATGCAAATATGGTTCAACATAAGAAAAACAAGGAACACAATTTATCACATTACCAAAGCAGAGAACAAGAACCACATAATTCTATCAATTGATGCAGGAAAAAGTGTTTGTTAAAATCTACCACCACTTCCAGATTAAAACTCTTAACAAAATAGGAATAGAAGGGAATTTCTTCAACATAATGAAAAGTATACACGCAAAACCAAGATCCAATGTAGTTCTCAATGGAGAAAGACCAAAGACAATTTCTTTGTGAACAAGAACCAGACATGGATGCCCACATTCATCACTCCTATTCCATACTTTATTGCAACTACTTTCTAGGACAATATTACAAGGGAAGGAATTAAGAAGCATCCAGATAGGCAATT
>NW_006399860.1:10116094-10127723 GCF_000299155.1 Elephantulus edwardii | reverse complement strand
AAAAAAACTTTTAGAGCTAGCTGACCAATTTAGTAGAGTGTTAGAATAAAAGATTAAAAAAAAATTCAGTGAGATTTCTCTACAGTAAGTAACAAAGAAAATAAAGGAAGTAATAACATTATTCTACCAAAAATTGAGCCTTGGTAATAAACATAACAACAGGCACAGAAGACCTTTACAAAGATAACTGCAAAACACTTCTGGGAGAAACAGTAATTGACCTAAATAAATGGGGAAAATTCCCTTTTCATGAATAGGAAAACTCAAAATAGTGAAAAAGACAATCCGACCAAATGCAATCCACGTGCTCAACACAAGTCCAATACACATAACAAATTCACTCTTCAAAGACGTAGAAAAGGCAACTGGCAAGTTTATTTGTAATGTAAAGAGACCCCAAATATGTAAAGCACTTCTGAAAAACAGAAACGAAATGGGAGGCATAGCACTCTCTGATCTCAAACCTTACTACATAGCTTTAATAACCAAAGCAATGTAGTACTGGTACAATGACAGGCACATAGACTAATGGAATATAATCGAGAACCCAGAAATGAACTCATTTAGCTATGTCAACTGATAATCAGAAAGGAAACAAAACTTATGAAGTGGGGAAATGACAACCTCTTCAACAAATAGTGCTGGCAAAACTGGTCTTTTAACTTCAGAAAGCTCTAGCAGGACCTACATCTCACAACATACACAAAAATCAACTCAAGTGTAATAAAGACTTAGAGATAAAATCCCAAACCATAAAGACCATAAAAAAAAAAATGGGACCAAACTTGGACAGCATAGCCTATGGTAGATGAAGGCTGGCAAATAAAGCAAGACAAGCATAACCAGGAAACAAAACAAAACAAAACACCATCAATGACTAAGACCTTCTAAAGATTAAGTCCCTGTGTGCATTAGAAACTTTTTCCTATAGCGTATAAAAGAAAATCTACTAATGGGGGCAAGTGGAGAGGAAACACAACAAAACATTTGGCAATACCATTTCAGACAGGAGTCTCATAACAAAAAAGTTTATAAAATATTACAGTGCCGCCACAGAAGAAGAATGATAATCCAATTACAAAATAGGCAAAAGACATAGAAAAATTTTCCATGGAGGAAGACATTTGGATTTGGATGGCTAACAGATGCATGAAGAAATTCTCCAAATCACTGGCAATAAGAGAGATGCAAATCAAAACTACAATGAGATACCATGTAACCCCAGGTGCAGTGGAAAAATGTAACTAGATAGTAAGCAATAAATGTTGGAGAGGATGTGGGGAGATTGGAACATTCATACACTGCTAATGAGTTGTAAAACAGTACAACTCTGAAAGGCACTTTGGCATATCCTCAAAAAATATACCTAGAAATTGTATATGACCTAGCTATTCTACTGCTAGAATTGTTGTCATTTCTCCAGGTTCATAGGATTGTCAGAGTCATGTTGTTTATGAAGTGGACGCCACTCCTTCTTCCAACCTTGTCTTAAACTGGGGACTTCACCAAACACTGTCCACCAGGGGTTGCTATTATGGCATCCCAATGCTACAAGGTTCAGCATCACAGCAACCCTGTGTTATCTCAGTACAGCAAATTCACAGAAAAGTGTTGTAGCACTTAGAAGAATGTTCCTCCAAAATAAAATAACAACTAACTTCTAAATACAAAGACCCTCCACTAGGTCTTATTGATTCTAAAAATATGGAACGCTTCATGAATTTGCATGCCATCCTTGTGCAGGGGCCATGCTAATCTTCGCTGTTTCGTTTCAGTTTTAGTATATGCGCTGCTGAAGCAAGCAATAAGAAAGCAAATTATCTCCACTAAGAAAAAAGCTGGTTGTGTACGCTAGACACACCACCAAAGTTGGTTTCTTGTGCTTTGTTTTTTGTTCTGTATTGTTTTTTTAAAAGGATAGAAAATAAAGAGAATAGAAAAAAAAGTCTATTGACCCCATTATGACTACAAATCAATATTTATGTCATCAGGATAAAAAAATAGTCCTATGAACTCTCTTCAATTTTTCCCCTTTCAATGCAAGTAATAAATGGTTCCTCCATACTGTATACTTGAATAACTCTTTTACCCCTTTCCAGACTTCTACTTCTTAACTAGACAGGTTTGCATCTTCTCATCTCATATAAATTTAGTAAATCTCTTTCCTTGTTCTTCCACATCACCTATTTAGAAGATAAATACATCAGATTTTTATTCCCTTGTCAAATATCAGTTGACCATAGATAACGGGATCTATTTCTGGGTTCTCAATTCTGTTCCATTAGTCGATGTGCCTGTCATTGTAATAATACCTTGCTGTTTTTGTTATCACTGATGTATAGTAGGTTTTATTAAAAGAAAAAAAATCCCCAAGGAACTCTTATTAATCATTCATTATTTAACAAATATTCACTGTGACTATATGATATCAGACATTAACTGGATCTAAGAATAAAGCAGTGAACAGAAGAAAATAGTCTTCAAGATAACACGTTAAAATATACTGAAAAACAGAAACAGGTAAGTAGGACATTACAAAATTGGATGATAAGATGTATTGAAAGGTGTTAACTCATAGCTGTCTGAAGTGACTCATAGCTGACTTCCAGCAGATTATTCAAGGCTAGGGTTAAACCGGGTGGCTCCTTGGAAGCAAGGATTCTGAGGCTCCGTCTAACATACTGTGGACATGTTGTGAGGAGAGACCGGTCCTTGGAGAAGGACATCGTGCTTGAGAGGGTGGAGGGACGGCGCAGGAGAGGAAGGCCCTCTATGAGGTGGATTGACTCAGTGACTGGGAGAATCGGGATGGGAGTGTCAGAGACAGTGCGATTGGCACAGGACAGAGCGGAGTTTAGGGCTGTTGTACATAGGGTCGCTATGAGTTGCAAGTGGCTGGATGGCACATAAAAACCAACAACGTACATTACATGAGAGGAGATTATTAATATTTCTCTTAAAGAAAGTAGATAAGAGCAGGTAAATATTCTAAAATCTTCTGGAAAATTGAGTAGGGATATTTATATTTTAATGAGGCCATTATGCTGAGTGAAATATCTCAATCACAAAAGGACAAACATTGAATAGGGCCACTGTTGCAAAACAGGACTGTCATCAGAGTAAAGGTAAGACTTGAGAAAGGGGGGGATAAATAATGTATACTGCATTGAAACAGATGAGGGAGAGAACTGCTTAAAAGGAATATATGATGAGGTATTATTGTCCTGTCTGACAGGAGTCCAGAAAGAAGGCTTCACAGTGGAATGGACTTTGGGGGAGGGATTACATAACAATGAAAGAGTTTTACTTTTCAAAGAGAAGAGCAAACTGGGGGAAAGGGGTGGGAAGGGAGAAATGTGCAAGAGTGAATGAATGGAAACCCTAAGTCTCTGTAAATTTTCATTAAAATTAATGAAAAAAAAAGAAGATAACAAAAAAATTCCGCAAACAGGTCTTCAGGCATATATTTAAGCTACTTAAGTCCTATTTAAAATCAGCAGTGTATAATGATTTTCCCAAATTAGTGATAGAATTTTAGATATAACTTTAATAATGATTTACATAGTCTGAGATTATATTGTTAACTCTTCACTTTTCCTATTTATGTTCTTGTCAATAGCAATTACTGTTCTAACATAGTGGGGGTGAGAATATTTAGTGTTGAGAATTAAAATATACATAATAGAAATGACAACATAAACGTAAAAACATTCATATGGTATAGGCTTTCAAAACAAACAAACAAACAAAGAAACAAAAAATTTCATTATAACTATTTGTTTTTTTTAGGTTTCATTACCGGGCTATTATTTATTTAAAATGTCATCATTTGGGCAGGCAGGGAGAAAAGTGCAACAATGAATAAATGGGCATCCCAAATCTCTGTAAATATTCATTAAAATTAATTAAAAAGTCATAGTTTTTCTGCATTTTATAATATTGCACTATTTGTCAGAATTTTATTATTTTTGTGTTGTTTTATTTTTATTTTTTCTTTTAATTGTGATTTTAGCAAAAGTTTATAGAAAAGTTAGATTTTCACTCAATATGTTGCACACCCCCCCTCCATTCCCCCTTCTCCAGTCCACTTTTTGTTGTTGTTGTTGTTTACTATTCATTCATTTTTACACAATTACCTCCCTCTCCTCCTCCTTCAGTTCTCTTGGCAATGTACCTCTTATTTTGGGCTTGTCTTTGAATCAAATATAGAAATCATCGGCTTATAGTTCTAAGGATTGAAAAGTAATGCTTAATACAACTCTGTAAAATGGCATTGACTGGGTGTAACTTTGATGTATAAAATTACTTGGAGGATATTAGACTTTGCCTGTTTTTGTAAAATATCATAAATGAATAAAAATAATCTTATTTTCATTAATTAATCTTTCAAAACATCCAAATTTTACTGTTTTTTTTAAATTATGACATTGTGCACATGATAACAAAGAAACTGTCTTAATATAAAAAATAGGAGTCATGCAATTACGTATCCAATATTAGAGAATTTGAGCTATCATGAAATAATTTTATCACATAATTTAAAACAATACAATCATAAACAAAGCCTTTGAGAACATAAATGCCAACTGTGATGAAATCAAATATAGTTCAGCAACCTGGATAATATTTATGATACTCTCTGGCATTCTGAAAACAAGTTAAATAAACTTAGTAAATATAAAGCATGACTTTACTAACCACACAATTACTCATTTAACAAAGCGGAAACTCTTGAACATCTTCACTTACTAGATCAATTTGCTGAGTTCAGGAAACTAATAAATAAAGTCAGGTTTTGAGTTGAGGATTTGGGAATCCCAGTTCAGTTTGTTTTCCTACAAACCCCCATTTGTTGTTGCTGTTGTTGTTGTTGTCATGTGCCGTCGAGTCGTTTGTGTAAAACAGCCCTAAACCATGCTCTATCCTGTGCCAATCTCATTGCCTCCGACACACCCATCCCAATTACCCGAGTCACTGAATCAATCCACGTCATAGAGGGTCTTCCCCTCCTGTGCCGTCCCTCCACTTTGCCCAGCATGATGTCCCTCTCTAAAGACCTGTCTCTCCTTACATGTCCAAAGTATGTCAGGTGAAGCCCCAGAATCCTTGCCTCCAAGGAGCAGAATGGTTTAACCCTCTCTAGAATGAATCTATTTGTTTTCTTGGCAGTCCATGGTACAAACTCCCATAGAAAGCAGAAATTCTTAGACTACAAGTAAGGTAGTATTCAATTTAAAAAGTTGAAATCTAGATAAATAACCCAACTTTTCCCTTTCTTTCATTAATTTTATTATTTTAGCTTACAATAGTGTTGCTAGTGCTATTGTATAGCAATTATCATGCAATAGTGCAACAGGCTTTTCTGGTGGCCTTGAGGATTGAGAGTTGAACTACTAACTCGAAGATAAGTAGTTAAAATCCACTAGCGGCTCCACCTGGAAAATATGAGCAATTTCCTCTCAAATAACTTAAAACTTCTAAAATCACTAGAAAGACTGTTATGATTTAGTTACAAATTGATAACAAGGAGAGTGAGAGTGAGAGAAAGAGAGAGGGAAGAGGGAAGGGAAGAGGGAAGAGAAGGAAAGAGAGAGGAATTATTTATACTAAATTCTGAACTATTTGTTGCAAAAATCAAAATCAAAACAAAACACTCTATTGCTTCTAAGTATTCTTCCAAGTGTTGGACCATATCTCTTCTGTATACAGGGAGTTCTGGTGACCTAAAGAACAATTAATGTTGTCAGGAACACTTAATTGTGTTCAAGAGAACCTAAACAGAGATAAAGAGTCTGTTGTCTGAACAGAGCAAGGAAACACTATACGGTTTAAAATTAAGAAAGGTATGAATTAGGACTGCACCCTTTCTCCATACTTAATCTAATTTGTGTCCTGGGTAAGTTATTCAATAAGCTGGATTTTATGAAGAAGAATGGGTTATTAGGATCAGAAGAAGACTAACCAGCAGTCTGCTTTGTGCAGGTGACACAACCTTGTTTACTGAAAGTGATGAGGACTTTAGATGCTTGCTGCATAAGATAAAAAACTATAGCCTTTATTATCAATTGTATTTCAACATCAAGAAAACAAAAATCTTCACTGGACCAATAGATAATATCATAAAAGAGGGAGAAAAGATTGAATAAATCAATTGATGTGTTGCATTGGGAAAATCTGTGGTCAAGAACCTCTTCAAAGTGTTAAAGAGCAGCAATATCAATTTAAAAACAGGTATGCCTAATTCAAGAATGGTCTTTCAAATTACTTTCCATGCATCTGAAAATTGGACAATGACTAAAGATGAATCTATATCTTTAAGTTGTGTCATTGGAGAAGAGTAGTGAATATCCCATGGATATTCCAGAAAAACAAAGAAGTCTTGGAGAAATTTCAACCCGGTTGCTTCTTTGGATGTAAGGGTGGTGATGCTTTGTCTCTCCTATTTTGGCCATGCATTAGGGGGTAACAACATGGTCAAACACATATAATAGAAAAAAAAGTGTTAAAAGAATTAAACTGGGGCACAGAAAAATATTTACTTAATGTAATATCTGACAGGTTTGGAAGCAGGAGTGGCATCCACTTTCTAAATAGCATGTCCCCAGAAGCTCTATGAATTTGATAAATGTTGATAGTTGTAGAGAGGCTTCAGGCCTTTTGTTCATAGGGTTGCTATAAATCATGCTTGACTCAAAGGCAATAAATAACAACAACAATGTAAAATAAATAAGAAAGAAGTATAGAAAGCATGGCTAATATGGAAAAACAAAGAAACAACAAGTATAATTGTAGCCGTAAATCAAAGTAAACCAATTATAATATGTGAATGGATTAAATTGTTCAGGCCAAAGGCAGAATTTGGCAGACTAGAATTAAAGGAGATATTAACTCTATATTGTATACAATAGGTATACTTTAGTTTTAAATATTACCAAGCATCACTAAATGTACATAATGTGTTCTGTTAAATTATTTTATTTGGATGTGAACACCATATAGTATACAGTAAATCCTAAGATTATGAATGAGTTCTGCTTCTAAACCAAAGGCTGTGTCACATTCACTACATTTACTACAAAAACCTCTTTAAAATTTTAAAGATTAAATATATCCATTTAAAGATCAAGATGTACCTGACCCCAAACATAGTCTATTTCAAAGGCTTCTAAGCATCTGAAAATTGGACAATGAATGGGAAAGATAGAAGAAAAATTCACGCCAATTAGTTATGATATTGTCAAATTATATTTATAGCATAGATTATGAGAAAAATAAATAGATCTCTCTTGGAAGCACAGCAAGAACGTACCTTGAAGCAAGGGTGGCAAGATTTTGTCTCACATACTTTGGACATGTTTCCAGGAGGAACTCGTGCTTGAGAAAGTACATGCTGTTTGACAAAAGTAGAGGGTCAGCACAGATTAGAAAGATTCATGACAAAAGGCATTGACATAGACACAGAACAGCAGCCTGAAATCCAGAAGGACTATGAAATTGTACAGGACTAGGCAGAATTTCTTTCCATTGTCCATAGGGTTTCTACAAGTTGAAAGTAAACTCAATGGTAGCAAATAACAGCAACATATTAATTTATAGTTATTTCTAGGTTTCTGAGTTATATTTAAATAACCTTTTTTTAAAAAGGAGAAGTCTGGTACAATACACATAAATTACATGAAAAGGACTTTTTACAAGGTAAAATAGAATTCTCCAAGAATGAAAATAAGTTTATGGTTTCTTAGTTCTGAAGGTGGGGGCATTGAGAAGTAATTGAGTGTGATTGATACTGTATACAGTGTTTATTTTTAGAGTGATGAAATGTTTTAAAATTGATTGTGACGATGATTGCATGTATCTGTGCATATATAAAAACACTGAATTACACTTTAATTATATGCCTTTATAGTGTTTAAATTATATCTTGATAAAGAAATTTTTCAAAAGTAAATATTTCCAAAGTACCTTTTTTTATTCTTCACAGGTAGAAAACTGTCCTCTCCAACAATTCAAAATATATGAGTCTTAGAATTGCTTTTTCAAACCCTTAAGCAAAATTGCTGGGCAGTTTTCTTTTATTATCATGAATAAAACTATGTATTATTATATGCTTAAGGTTGAAAAGTACTATTTCACATTCTAGAAAAAATCACTGTCACAGAAATAGTTTACCATTATGCCTATGCCATTTTCTTCTCTTGTCAAAAGTATTTCTCATGATGTAAATATAATATTTTAAATGCCAGCTGTATAAAAAATAGTTTCAACATTTTGATCTTTTCTGTGTTATATTCTTTGACACATTGGTCATACTTGTAGTTATAATGCCTCTTGGTTCTATTGTTTATTGGAAGGAGATAGAAAATTAACCTTCTAGTAAAATGAAATATTTGTGTCACAAATTCCTCTTAAAATTTACAGGTGATTCTTAGAAAATACAGAAACATATACATACAACAATATATTCTCTATCTTAATAGTTCCTTTCTTGTTTGTATGTACTCATCAGAATTTATAGCATAAGTAGCCTTGTCTAATGCTGCATTCTATAGTGGTCTAGTGGCAAGAAGCGGAGCTGCAATCCGGAAGTTCCATGGTTTGAGGCCACCAGCTGTTCTGTGGGAGAAAGATAAGCAATCTATTCCCATGCAATTAACTACCTCTGAAAACCAAGGGAAGGGTCAGTTCTGAGTACATGACAACAATGTTTTAATTTTTTTTCTACTTTATATTGGTTTGCTCACAAAGTTTGTATACATTATGAGTCACACTTCTTCATTCACATTGTGTTTCATACAATCATTAGTCATTCCCATGCATTGTTTTATAAAATCAATCAGCATTAAACCTTGTCCATTATTACCCAATCTTTTCAAGTACTTGCCAAATACTCTCCACTTCCTTCCCCTTCTCCCTCCACCTACCAAACTGCAGCCCTATGGTTTCACTCCTGCTTATCCTCACCCCTCTGCCTCCACCCTTTCCTCCCTTGGATGCCATACATAGTTTACTAATTATCCTTCTATTTTTACAATAATGGTCTTATGAAGTATTTGTCCTTGTTAGACTGAGTTAGTTCACTCAACAAATGCTCTCTAGTCTCTCTCTTGTTATGTAATATTTTTCAAAATCGTTGCTCTGGAGTGCTGCATAGTATTCCATTGTGTGAATGTACTACAACTTCTCAATACATTCAGTTGTGGTTGTGCATTTGGGTGGTTTCCATATTCTTGAGATGGTGAACAGCACTGCTATAAATATTGGTGTACAGATCTCCCTTTGTATCTCAGTTCTAATTTCCTTGAGGTATATTGATAGCAGTGAAAGCTGGGTCATATGGAGATTCTGTGTTCAACATTTTTTAAAATTTTTTTTTATTAATTTCAATGAACATCTACAGAGGTTTTGGACTTCCATTCATTCATTGTTGCACTTTTTCTCCCCACCCACCCCACCCTGCCCTGCAGTTCAACTTTTTAAGGAAATGCCAAATAATCTTCCAGAGTAGTTGTGCCATTTTGCAACCCCACCAACAGCATATGAGAGTTCTCACCTCTCCACTTCCTCACCCTCCTAAACTTTGCCACTACTACTAGGGTAAGATTTTGATTTGCAGCTTTTATTGCCAGTGATTTTTACTATGTGCCTCTTGGCCATCCGAATCTTTTCCTCTGTGGAAAAAACAAACAAACAAACAAACAAACAAACAAAAGATTTCCATGTCCTTTTGCCCATTTTGTAATTGGGTATTGGTCTTTATCTTCTTGAGGCCAGGAGTAATCTGTAAACTTTTTTCATGAGACCCTTGTCTGAGATGGTAGTGCAAATGTCTGTTCCCAGTTCGTAGGTTTTCTTTTCACCTTGTTTAAAAATTTTTTTATGAGTACAGAAATTTAATCTCTAGATGGTCCCATTCATCTATTTTATCCTCGCCAGATTATGTATTTCTGGCCGTATTTGTCAGTCTCTTTATAACATACACTAGACCTTCTAAGATTGATCTACCCTTGATCTCAGTTTATCTCTTATGAACTTTATGGTATTAAGCTTTTTAAAAAGATATGTTTTATTTGCTTACATGAGTATTCATAATAAAGAATGTACCAAAATTATATTGACCCTGACTGTATTTAAAGTCTACTTCTTACTATTCAAACAAATATGTTTGTGTTCATCTTTCAAGAGATGACAAAGTGCTCATTATCTAGGTCCTATCAATTCTAGTATGATTAAAATTCTACTTGATTAGTATTTTTCTAGTGATTTATTTCATTTTGTAATATTTCCTTTTTCTGCCTTTGAAATGTTCATATGACATTATTTTTGAAAGCATGCACCTTACTTTATAAATCAGAATGTTTCCAGTACACTGCACAATAACTTGTAGAAAATGCATAGAAATAAAACAAAACCTGATCCACAGTATTAGGTTGATTCTCAATCAAAGTGACCATAAAGGGCAGGATAGAGCTGCCGAGTGGAAGGATATTGTTTCCTCTCTCATCCATAAACAGGCAGGCATTACTCTTTGATTAGCAGATGAGATTTTAACCTCTGTGTCACCAAGACTAGAATTTTCACTTAATGAAAACTCAATTTTTAGTGCATTTTAAAAAAAAACCATTATTCTAATACCATTAATTAAATGTACTATATAAACAATAATGACTACTTTTCATATGACATGGAAGCAATATTTAATAGTGTTATTGCTAATAATTATCTAGTCATTTCTAAGTCATAGTGTCCTTGTTGAATATCAGTAGATCACAGAAGAATGGGTTAATTTCTGAATTCTCAATTTTTCTTCATTGGTCTAGGTGTCTGTCATTGTACCAGAGTCAAACAGTGTTGGTTATTACACCTATACAGTAGGTTTTTCGATCAAGCAATGTGATGGCTCTCACTTCATTTTTGTTTTCAGAAGTGCTTTGCTTATTCAGAGACCCTTTCTTCTCCAAATAAAATTGCCAATTACCTTTTCTATCTGTTTGAAAATGAATTTGTTAACTGTACTGTTGTTATTATTATGTGCCATTAAGTCACCTGTGACCCATAGTAACCCTACGTACAGCAGCTCTGAAGCCTGCCCTGTCCTGATCTAGTCTCACTGATCATGGTACACCTCTCACTTTGTCCCAGGTACTGTATCAATTCATCTCATCAGGATTCTTTCCTTCCTGTGCTCTCCCTCCACCATTCCAAGTATGATGTTTTTCTCCAAGGACCTGTCCCTCCTGGCCAAGGGCCAAAGTATATGAAAAGGAACTTCAAAATCCTAGCCTCCAAAGAGAAACTTAGTTTCACCCTTTCCCAGTCAGAACTATGTGTTTTCTTGGCGGTCAAGAATATGTTCAAGATTTATCTCCAGCACCAAAACTCGAAGGCATCTATTCTTTTTCTGTCATCCTTAGTCATTGTCCAACTCCCTGATACATAACAAGCAATTGTAAAGACCATCGCCTGGATCAGGCACATCTTAGTTTTTAAGCTGACATTGTTGCTATTCAGTATTCTGGAGTGGTCCCTGACAGCAGATTTTCCCCATATGATTCCTCTTTTTATTTACTGACTGCTGGTGCTAAGAGTGTTGAATGTAAAGCTGGGCAAGCTGTAATTATTAACAAACTCA
>NW_006399860.1:10105763-10115612 GCF_000299155.1 Elephantulus edwardii | reverse complement strand
TCTAACGGCACTACTTCTTTTAAACCCAGATTATATTTGTGGTAGTTCTGCTGATGTACTGTTCCAATTACTTCTGTATAATCTTCAGCAGGATTTTGCTAGTGTGTGGTAGTAGTGATATTATTTGAAAATTTCCACATCCTGTCTGTCAGTTCACCTTCTTTTGGAACGAGAATAAATATGGATCTCTTCCCGTCCGTTTGCCAGATTTTTGTCCTCTAGATTTCTTGGCACAACCTAGTGAGCATATTGAGGGCAGCATCTGCTTGTTGAAATATGTCAAATGGAATTTCACCAATTCCTGAGCCTCTATTTTTTGCCAAGTTCTTCAAACAGCCTGAATTTCCTCCTCATCGCCAAACCCTCTTGATCATATGATGTTTCTTGAAATTCTTCTGTGCCAGCCAGTTTTTTTTGGTACAGTGACTCTGTGTACTCCTTCCATCTTCTTTTAATTCTTCTTGGATCATTCAGTATTCTGCCCATAGCATCCTTAAGTATTGCAACTTGCTGCTTGAATTCATTCTTTAATTCCTTCACCTTAAGTAATGTCTAGCAAGCTCAGCCCTTGCACACTTCATTATAATACTTTGTTTTGTCTTCCCTACCTGCCCTTTGAAATCTTCTGACTATAGGGCTTTTAAAGCATAAAGGAACACGGAAAACTCCTTTTCTTATGATATGAGGATGCAAAACTCTACATTTCCATGAGTAATTTGTAATGAGTGTATAAAATTCTAGAGGAGAATTTATCACTGTTAGTTTTATCTGATGGGGATGTTATTATTAACTCAAAGACCAAAATTTCAGACATCTTAAAACTGTCAGTGACTCTGTGGGAAAAAATGTGATGTACAGCCTCAGAAATCCAGTGGGAGAAGTTATGAGTCTGCTTCAACTTAACATCTATGGGTTGCATTGTCGAGTTACCAACGATTTTCCTACTTTTTTCTCTACTTCTTTCTAGTCCATAATGTATACCAAATATTATACTAATTCTTTTTTTTAACTCTTGACTTCACTCTTTGCTGTTAGACAGTCCATAATATTCTAACTGGATCTTCAGCACCTCAATAATACGAATAACTAATTTTTAATGGTCATTAAGTAACAGATCCACACAATTATAATAGAAACAATCTCAACTCACAGACACCCCATATGTGTCAGAGTAGAATTCAATTCTGTGAAGTAGATGTGTGTTTGGTTTCTTTTATCCCCCCCTCCAATTTTTTTTTTATTTTACGAGTTTATTTACAAAATTCAAATACATTGTTTTTCAGAGTTGTTGTTTTTGTTGTTGTTGTTATGTGCCGTTGAGTTGCCTGTGACTCATAGCGACCCTATGTCCAACATCGTGCCAATCTTATTGTCTCCAACACACCTATCCCTATTACGCCAGTGACTGAATCAATCCATCTCATTGAGGGTCTTCTTCTCCTGCACTGTCCCTCTACCCTCCTAAGTGTGACATCCCTCTCCAAGGACTGATACCCCCTTGTAACATGTCCAAATTATGTCAGATGAAGCCTCAGAATCCATGCCTTCAAGGAGCAACCTGGTTTTACCCTCTCCAGGATGAACGTGTTTGTTCTCCTAGCAGTCCATGGTATAGTCAATACTCTTCTCTGGTGCCACAACTCAAAGAAATCAACTCTCCTTCTGTCATCCCTAGTCCAACTCTCTGATGCATAGTAAGTAACTGCAAAGACCATGTCCTGTATCAGGCGTAACTTAGTCTCCAGACTGCCATTTTTTCTCTTTAGTACTCTTTTTCAGAGTAGATTCTTTCTATTTCCCTCACCCTCCCATCAGATTATACAACCCTGTGATTAACTGTTGCCCCCCATCTTCAGTCCTCTACTTCTGCCCTCTGCTCCCCTCTTGGGTCTTCATACTAATTTCACAATAATGGTTTTAAAAAATATTTGTCCTTGTCAGACTGAGTTAGTTTACTCAGCGTAATGCTTTCCAGTTCCTCCCAAATTAGGTGATAATTTACAAAATTATTGCTCTTGTGTGCTGCATGGTATTTGATTGTGTGAGTTTACCATAATTTCTCAATCCATTAATTTGTGGTTGGACATGTGGGTCGATTCCATGTTCTTGCAATGGTGAATAATTCCATTGTGAACATTGGTGTACAAATCTCCATTTATGCCTTATTTCTTATTTTATCAAAGTATATTCCAAGTAGTGGAATAACTGGGTCATATGAAATTTTGGGGTTCAGCTTTTTGAGGAAGTGCTAAACTGCCTTCCAGGATGGTTGTACCATTCTGCAACCCCACCAAAAATGTATAATTCTCAGAAGAAGAAATCAAGACAGCAATACCATTTACAATAGCCAACCACAAATTGAGATACTTGGGAGTGATCTTAACTAGAGATACAAAAGCTACAAATTGAAGAGCATTTCTGAAAGACACAATAAAAGACCTAAAGAAATGGAAAAAGTGTGCCCTAGACTGATTATCATGAAAATTACAATCCTACCAAAAGCAATCTACATGTTCACAATCCAATCCAACAATGCAACCACAATCCAGGTAACAAATTCCTTTTTCAAGGAGGTCGAAAGGGAAATTGTCAAATTTACTTGGAAAGGCAAGAGATCCGAAATAAGCAAAACTATTCTGAGAAACAAAAATAAAGTGGGAGTTATAGCACTTCCTGACCTCAAAACCTACTACACAGCAGTAGTAACCAAAACTGTATGGTATTAGAACAATGACTGTCACGTAGACCAATGGAACAGAACTGAAAGCCCAGAAATATACCTAGCTAGCTATGGTCCACTAATACTTGACAAGGAAATCAAAACTATAAAATGGGGAAATGACAACCTCTTCAACAAATAGTGCTGGCAAAACTGGACTTAAATCTATTATTTTTTAATAATTTATTTTTGTGCTTGAGAATTTATGTAGCAAAATATGCATAAAGTCAAGAGTTTCTGCATTTGGGGTTCAGTAATATTGGTTGCATTCATTGAGCTGTGCACTCATTTTAACTCTTCTGAATTGTTCCTTCCTCATAACCTAGATTAACTACCCTCCAGGGCTCATATCCAAGTTTCTTAGTTGTTGTCACTTTGGTCTCATATAAATAGGTCATTGTTGTTTTTGTTGTGTACCGTAGGGTTGGAACCAACTCATAGCTGGCCCTTTGGTGAATTTTCAAAGGCAGTTAATTGCATAGGAGAAGATTGTCCTTCTCCCACAGAGCAGCTTAATGGCCTTGAACCACTTTCCTTTGGGATAGCAGCAGTTTCTTGCCATGAGGCCACCAGAGCTCTCTAAATAGGTCATACTAGAAGAAAATAATCAAATTAGACATTTTTTACTACTTTAACTAAACCACTGAATAATTTCACAAGGCAATTTTAGTTCAAAATGCAATTGTTATCTCAAGGAAAATGTTGATTCAAACTCCAAGGCTCCTATAAATAAAAAGATTTCTTAAAAATGGATGAATTTTTATATATATATTTTTTTTTGCCAGTAGATCACCAGGTTGTCATTTGAGAGATTTGAGTGAACTTGAGATTCCAACTTGAAATATTTTTTTTTACATTTTCTAGAAACTCTACACAGTAAATGTTGTCATTTTAATGTGAAAGAACATTGAAAATGCATGCAAGAGCATTTCATAAATAACAGAGAGAAATGCTTAAACATATGTCATGGTCTTAGAATTAAAAAAAAAAAATTTTTTTCTAGCCATTGTCTCAGACCAGACCACATGGCCAGGTGAGAATGTGCAAGTAAAATTAATATTTGAGGATCCACTCACTATTCTTAGCTCCCTCTGGGGGCATAGACTCCAGTTGCCTTAAACACTGACACATGTCTTATCTTTGATTAGATTTCAACATTGACAAAATAAGAGAAAGAGCTACCTAGAATGTTGACTCTGGTAAGGTGTAGACTTATAGAACCAGATGAAGCCAGTGCCAGAGCCCTTTCGTCAGGAACTTCAACACCAGGAAAGACAAAATAGGGAAAGTAGTGTGCAAGAGGTTCCTGCACTAGAAGTATATTACTGTTGACTGAGAAACGTCTTCAATGAATTGAGGTATTGTGATTTGCTGTTATCCTGGTTTGGGACTGATATTTACTGAATCTTCTCTCTCACTATGTGTGATATCCTTTGCCTTCTCCATCCTCCCCAACCTGTTTCCCTGATAAATTTCATAATTGTAAGTAAAAAGAAATTCTATTAAATGTGTGGGATCAACTGCAACAAATTTCAGACTTAATAATTAGAAGTAAATGCAGCAGAGTGAGTTGTCCATATGTGACCTTGTAGCTAGTAGTTTAGTTCTGTGGATATTACTGATATAGACAGTTTCTGTTACTGGAATTAAAAAGAGGTCAGACTTAGTCATCTACACACTGCCACTTTGCATAAAGCCCTTGCTCCTTTGACATCACCACATACAACAAATACAGATAAATTAATATTAAGTATGTACCGTTCAGTTAGTTGATAATTGAAAAAAAATGCTGTTTAAACACCCAGTGTTTTCATATACATGCTTCTCATTTGCTTTGTAAGACTATAAATCTCATTGCCATTTAGGCAGAAGCAACTCAAAGCTGAACTTATAGTGAGCTTTCAAAAGCTATCAATTGCTCAGGTAGAGATTGTCCATCTTTGTCCCCCAGAGCTCCTGGGAGATTTGAACTGCTACAGCGGTGCTGCCTATGGGTTAACAAGACAACTTTCAAAAGACTTGCAGCCAGAATACTCTAACAAAAATCATTGGACAAATCTGTTTGGAAGAAGTATATCCAGAATTCCTATGTAGTTGATTTGATATGATTTGGAAATATTAAAGAGGGTTCAGTCCCTGGAGAAGGACTCTATGCTTCATAAATAAATAAATCATTATTAGATTAAAAAAGACAAAACTTGGAGAAACAATGAAGACAGTTTTAAAAGCACTCAATTTAGCAAACATCCTTTGTATTAAAATAATAGCCCATTGATTTGATAATATCATCTTTTAAGAATAAACATTTGCACATTATCACTAGTCAGTCTTTACACCAACTTCCTGTTTTAATGTCTCAATTAAAAAACATTCATCATCCATGATATCATTCAATTAAAAAATATTGCTTTTTTTCTTACGTATATCTGACATACTTTGTACATGCTGTAAGGAGGGACTGGTCCTTGGAGAGGGGCATCATGCTTGGGAAGATAGAGGGACGACACAAGAGGGGAAGACCCTCGATGAAGTGGATTGATTCAGTGACTAGGGTGATCAGGATGGGTGTATCCGAGACCGTGCGATTGGCACAGGACAGAGTAGAGTTTAGGGCTGTTGTGCATAGGGTTACCATGAGTCACAAGCTACTAAACAGCACATAACAATAACAAGAACGTATGTTATACTACCAAAGTAAAGATTTGCATTATTGGATCACACAGCTCATGTGTCACATGAAAAAGTACATATTACTTCTTTATTTTCATCTTGCTACAACCATAACATTAAGAATGTAGCACATGCCTATAGAGTTTGCATTACATAGTTTACCATTTGGAATAGACAAATGATACAAAAAATAAGAATACACTATTTTACAACATCACACTTACATAGGGTCTGAAAGTATCAGTTACTAGTTTAAAGTATCAGTTACTAGTTTATCAGAAAATATAGAAATTATGAGAACTTTAATTAAATAAAACCAAATAAACAAACAATAGCAACATCAATAAACAGAAAACAAAAATAGCACTATTTTCTCAGTACTTCCCCCCTATTATTAGGAAGTTTGCTATGATAAGTAAATCAGCGAGTCTTTCTATTTTTAAATTTTTATATTTATTTGCATACAAAGTTCTATGCATTGTGTTTGTCACTATCCTTCATTCACATTATGTTTCCAGCAATCATTCTCATTCATTGTGTTTCATAAAATCACTTTTGAACTATGCCAACCATTACCTTGTAATTCCAGATCCTTGCTGGATCCCTCCCATTTCCTTTACAACTCCCTCTTCTCACCAAATTGTGTGATTCTATTATTTTCCCCTGCACTTTCTCACTCCTCTGCCCCTCCCTCCCCTTGGAGCACCATACACATTTTACTAGTTATCCTCTGTTTTTACAATAATGGTCTCATGCAATATTTATCTGTATAAGACTGAGTTAGTTCACTCAGCATAATTCCCTACAGTCTCTCCCAAGTTGTGTAGTAATTTTCCAAATCATTGTTCCTGAGTATTGTGTAGTATTCCATCATGTGAATGTACCATAATTTCTCAATCTATTCGGTTGTGATTAGATGTTCTGGCTGTTTCCATGTTCTCGTGGTAGTAAATAACATTGCTATGAACATTGGTATACAAATGTCTGTATCTCAGTTCTACTTTTGTGAGGTATATTTCTAGCAGTGAAATAGCTGGCTCATATGGAATATCTAGGCTCAGCTTTTTGAGGAAATGCTAAACTGCCTTCCAGAGTGGTTTTACCATTTTACAATCCCACCAACAGTGTATTAGAGTTCCTGTGTTGCCACATCCTGTCCAATATTTACTACTTGCTGTCCTGCTAAATTTTGTCACTGCTACTGAGGTAAAATGGTATCTAGTTGTGGTTTTGATTTGCATCTTATTGCCAATGATTTTGAGCATTTCTTCTTGTGTCTGTTATTAGTCTTTTTCTTGTGAAGGCCCTGTAGTCTTTTGATATAAATAGTGCCTCGTCTTTTTTATGCTTTTATTAACCGAATAATTATACAGCTGACCTCATGTATCTTCATGGGTTACAATATCAGTTTAGATAAACTTGATATACCTTTTTTAAGCAAACATGGACTTTTAACATAAACTAATAATTTTGTTGTTATGTGCTATTGTGTTGAAAGTTATGCATAGCTGACTCTTCAGTTTTTCAGAGGCAATCAGTCACATGGGAGGAAATTGTCTTTCTTTCCTCTTCGGGGCGACTGATGGATTTGAATTGCAGACCTTTAGTTTGGCAGTTCAGCTTCTTACCACTTGTTTTGTTGTTGTGTACCATTGACTAAGAATTGATCCATAGCTGACTCTCCAGTGGGTTTTCAGAGGCATAGGAAGAGATTGCCCATCTTTCTCTTGTGGAGTAACTAGTGGGTTCAAACTGCATGCCTTCAGGTTTGCAGCACAGCTTATTACCACGAGATCATCAGAATTTTCTTAAATTAATAAAGACATTATTAAATGCATTTATGATAATATACAGTGTTTCTCTTACTTTATTGATATAGCAAGTGTTTGAGGGATATTAAGCAGTATATGTATAAATACATTATTTGTTAAGTGTTATCCAGTGATTTTAAACTTATAGTGACCTTGTGTACAACAAATAAACTGTGTCATATCCTGTGCCATCTTAATAATCTCTACTGTGCTCAAGCTGAGAGATAGTAAATATTTAAACAGATAGCTAAATAGGCAAATAGAGAGATCAATGAGACATAGTAAATAGATATAGAGGAGGTACATACATCCCTATATATAAAATATCAACAACTAATATCTCTTTAAGTGGGATAAGCAGATAAATATACGTTTATCTGTATGTTTCTATTTTTTTCTAGACTTGCATGTGCTGTGTTGTACTTTCATATTTAACTCCGCAAAATATGTAAGAAAAGTGGTTTTATATATTTCTATTATAACGTTCTTCTAAAGTTAAACATTTTTGTTAGACTCTGATAAGAAATTAAAAACCATATAGAATACATCATGGAATTTTGATTAAGAGTTTTACAAATCTTTTACTTTTTTCTCCTTGTATTCATCTTATTTGTTTCCTCTACTACACCCACATACAGACTCATCAACAAATGTTCTCCTATAAACCATGTTGATTAAAAATTGTTTAACGAAAGTTATAATACACCATGTGCAGATCTAAGCTTATGTAAGACAGAAATTATTAATCATATTAAAATCTGACCTTTAAAAATATGCTGTTTTCAGTGGGTTTTTTATTTTATATTTTAATTTCCTCAAATTTTATATCTGTGGAAAACTTTGATGACAGAATCAGACAATGAACACATAATGAGTAGAAAACTAGAAAATAGTGGCAATATTAAAATAAAACAACAACAACAACAAAACAACTCTTACAGCTCATCCACCATGTTAGTAGATTATAAGTAAGTGTGTTACTTCTGATTTATCTAAATAATGGGATTGCTTTTTTTTTTTTTTTTAGGGTGCATACTTCCATGTGACATGCTGAAAATCACCATTTGCCTGCGGGGAGGTCTGATTTTCAGTATATTTCCCAGAGATTATAAGTACATTTTCATAAGAAAGATGCATTGGAAATTGCAAATTGGTCAATTTTTATTCAGTTGTTGATAAAGACTAAACATTCTGGTATGTACTTAGAAAATATTCACTGAAGCTATTTTTGTACACATTTTAAGTCTAAAACAGTATACTCAACTTGATTACAATCAAGGAGAAATATGCTATTTCAAAACTAAACATTTAAATAAAAATAAATATTTTTTTGCCACATTGGTAACATTGCCATATAATATCTGTGTAGGTAAAGTACAGAATTATCTACTATATGGGAAAGAAGACGCACTAATTTCTAAAAGGCAGGCTTTGTGGGTAAATACACAAACTGTCAAATTTAAACTGTTGATTCTTCTTTAAAGACTTAAAGAGAATATGTGACTAATTATTACTCTTTCTTCCAGAAGGGATACAAGACTTACTTTGTAAATATGAATTTAGAAAAGAAGAAAACAAAACAAACATATTTTAAAACAAAACAAAACAAAACAAAACCAACCCAACAAACATTTCAGTTGTAATGTTACTTAGAATTCACAACTGTGGGCACTTGATTTACTTGTATGTTAATTGATTCAATAATCACTTCTTGTGAAATTAGCTTGTGTCTTAGTTTTTGATCATGACTTGAAGAAATTAGTAAGCTACTTCTCTGAGTATCCTATGGATTTTAGATGCCATAAATCACAAGAACGAGATTGCCTACCTTTCTTTCATATTTGAACCACCAGAGACACATCCATTTTATTTTATATTGACATAATGGTTGGCATACAAAGTTCATATGCATTGTGTTTCATTTGTAAACATTTTTCTTCACACATTCCTCTATTCACATGTTTCATGTGATCATTCCAATATAATGTATTTTATAAAGTTAATCACTATTGATTCATACTCATCATTACCCCACCTTTTCAGATTCCCACTGGATCTTTCCTAATTCTTTTATTCTCTCCCTCTGGTTGCCAAATTCTTTGACCCTGTTTTCCATCCTCAGCTCTCCTCCTAAATTCCTTTTCCCTTTTGCACTTTTTTACACATTAACTATACAGTCTTCTATGGACTCTACCACCTGAGCACCCCATAAAGGAACAAGTTCATAGTAACTAAACAAGGAAACAATGGTATTCTTTTTTTTTTTCTTCAGTCTTTTTTTTACTTTTCCCCATTTTTTTAAGTTTACTCTTAATTTCAGTAAAAATTCATAGAGACTTCGGATTTCCATTCATTCATTGTTGCACTTTTCTCCCCTCCCAACCCTCCCCACCAAACACTCTACCCTCTTGGAAAAGTAAAAGAACAATTCTTTCATTGTTTTACAAACCCTCCCCCAGGTCAACTCCACCATGTAGCCTTTACTCTATACTCCTGTCATGACAAAAATATCCAATCACATATCCCTTCTAAACAGTCCTCTCCCTCATCTGTTTCAATGCAGTATACATTATTGAACCCATCTTTCTCAGTCTCTCCCCAACCTGAAGGTCATTCCTGTTTTACAACAGTGGTACCATGCAATACTGT
>NW_006399860.1:10093459-10101090 GCF_000299155.1 Elephantulus edwardii | reverse complement strand
AATCCCTGTAAATGTTCATTAAAATTAATAAAATTTAATAATAATAAAAAAGTATGTGATAAGTTGCAAATCCTTAATTAAAAGACAATATGGGGATGTGATTTTGCTATCATCTAGAAAATCTATTCTAAGATATTGAATATAAGTTTATAAACTTCAAGATCACGAATAATTAATCTTACAAAAGGATGATGATTAATCTGATATTATGGGCTGCTTCAAATGAGCTGTTTTGAAACTGTATGCACAATCTTGAGATTGTGTGTATGTTTAATTTCTTTTCAGTTATTAGAATGACAGTTTCCCTCTATTGCCAACCAGTTCTTTGTCTCAAACAATGTTTAAGAACTGTATTCTAGATGAATGCTGAACAGTCTTAAATATCCTGAAATTTCAAAATAGCCAGATGTTTAGAAGCATGAGAATGTACATAGATGATGTGCTGAATTTCACAGTAATGTTTTTACAGAGAGTACTTTGTACAAAAATGTAAATTAATGTAATATTTGAATGTAAAGTATTTAATGCTAGAATATGACAAAGCAATAAGATGTAAAGGGCAGACAGAGATTTAAGTTACTCCCTACTTGAAGACTGCTTAATGTCTGTAAAAGTCTTAAGTCAAGAGTAAGGGCTTTCATGGGATTTAATGAAATATACACATTCCACTAGATTTAGGTTAAATATTAAAGTAAGCATGTAATACCAGCTGACATACTTCAACATACAGATGCAGCCCTCGTTGTGTTTACCTGTCTGTACAAGAAATCTGGAAGATAGTGACCTGGCCAACTGACAGGAAGAGATCCATATTTATTCTCATTCTCAGAAAAAGGTGATACAACAGAATGTGGAAATTATTGAACATCATTATTATCACATGCAAATAAAATCTTGTTAAAGTTTGTTTTAAAAAAGTGTGTGGGGGGGACAACCAAAAACCAAAAACACTACATTGACAGAAAATACTGGTCAGAAATTTTGAATTTATAGTATAACTCTAGGGGGGGAAATGCCAAAACAACAGTTGTAATTAACATGAAATAGAATTAAAACAGAGAAGTCTTTCTAACTCAAGACCTGTTTATCCTTAGCTAGAAAATAAAGCAGTAGGCATTCTTAGGACTGTGCCAAAAACATTGGCACAGATCCACTATTTGCCATAGTATGGTTCCAAAAACTTTAACTCTATTTTCAGCTTTCTGCTAATTTCATTGTATTAATGCCATTACATTAACTATTGAAAATATTTCTGTATTAACAGATTATGTTGTTCTTGTTGTCATTGTTGATTGTTATCAAGTTGATTGCCCTATGAACAAAAACCTGAAGCTTTTCTATAACTTATCATCACTTAACAAAGTTCATAGAGTTTTCAGAGACATGTGGTTTAGGAAATGGATGCCACTCCTTTTTTTTTCCTGGTTGCCATTCTGTGCCAGCCAGAGATTATGTAGATGTTCTAATTATCTAATCACAAAGGGGAAAAAATGAACCATGAGTCTCCAGAAGTTCAAAAACCCAGAAAATTGGTAAAATCTCTAAAGGTTGTATATTTAATTGAGTGAAACTTATGCATTGTCTGAAACTAATATGCAAAATTTCTTCATCTATAAATAGTAAAAAATGTGAATCTTTATTACAACTCATTAAACAATTGTAAAAAAATGAAATAAAATGTAAAAAAATTAAGTAGCAATAGATTGTTCTGTATAGTCTTTAAAATAAAAACATTCAGTCAAATCAGGTTTCTTCTTAAAACTTTTATCTTAGTTCAAAAAGTATTCTAGACAATCCAGGATGTGTCCCTACTATGACTGCTAAGATATTGTCTTTCTAACATGCTTTCTAAATTTATATTTTTTAAAGTCTACTATAAATAGCATGGACATGAAACCTTGACTGAGTTCACAGATCTATGAACAGAAGATGAATTAATCAGCCTCCACCCAAAAAATGTCCAGCTAATGGTCACAAACTATGACCTCACTCCTCTAAAAAGTTAGACCTATCATTCCAAGGAAGAGAAGCATTCAACTATCCTGCCTCACCAGGAAAATCTGTCCAGGAGGCTAGACTCTAGGAGGAGAAATGTGACAGCAAGATTGGAGGAATACTCATCAACAACCTGCGGTATACAGATGACACAACCCTGTTTACTGAAACTGAGGAGGACCTGAAGCACATGCTGCTTCAGGTCAAGGATTGCAGCCTTCAATATGAATTGAGGCTCAACATCAAGAAAACAGAGTTTCACCACTGGGCTGATTGGCAGCATCATTGTAGATGGTGAAGAGATTGAAATTGTTAACAATTTTAGTTTGAATGGCTCCACAATCAACCACTCTTGGTACTAGCAGCCAGGAAATTAAAAGAATGTATTGCACTGGGAAAGTCTACTGTCAGAGACCTTTCCAAAATATTGAAGATTAATATCAGTCTGGAGATTAACATGCACCTGATCCAGGCCATAGTCTTTGCAATTACTTGTTATGCATCAGAAAGCTAGACAATGACTAGGGATGATAGAAGGAGAATTAATGCCTTTGAGCTATGGTGCTGGAGAAGAGTGTTCAAGTGTTGAATATACCATAGTCTGCTAGGAGAACAAACAAGTTCATCATTAGGAGAGTGAGACCAGGCTGTTCCTTGGAGGCAAGAATTCTAAAGCTTTGTCTTACCTACATTGAATATGTTTCAAGGAGAGACCATTCCTTGGAGAGGGACGTCATGCTTAGGAGGGTGAAGGGACAGAGAAAGAGAGGAAGACCTTCAATGAGATGGATTGATTCAATTACTTCAGTAATAGGGGTAGGTGTGTCAGAGACAAAAAGATTGCCCAGGATAGAGCAGAGCTTAGAGCTGATGTACACACAGTCTCTATGGGTCACAGGTGACTTGATGGCACATAACAACAACAACAGCAACAACAATCTAAAGAATGTAATAGGGCACAAAGAATGCTTGCCCTACAAAAGGCAAAACATTTATTCTCTTACTGATAAATGCCTTCCAAGATGGATGTTGCTATGGAAACAGGGATATTCTACAAAAAAGAAAATAAACAAACTCTATCTTAGACTCCAGTTAACATATTTTACTGCTTAATCAGAAACTTATCAAAATACATGGAGAATACACTGAAACTTGAGTTCCTCTCCGCTTACCTCATCACTAAAGAGAGTCTTGCTTGGTTTATTCCATCACCCAACACTTTCCTGCTGGACAGAGTCATTTGACAGGGTTGGTTACAAGAAGGAGAATGCCTGGTGTGTTCCTCCCTCAGGATTCTGATACAGGATATGATTTTCTCTATCTCAGGATTACTTTCTGCAGGCACTTCCCCATAGCAATAAATTAAACTTCACAATTAAACTTAACAATAACCTTCGCAGGCTGTGGAATGACTGCAGAAAAATAGTCATGATATTTTGCAGTTTTTACTGAGAGGAACATTTGGTATCATCTTATGGATGTATTGAAATAATAACAGGTTATCATTAAAAATATATAGGATACTGTACCTAAAAATTAATATTGTACTTGGGTTTTAGTATCCAAATATTTAGTCTATCTTCAGATAAAAATTATACCTATTTTTCTACATAATGGGCTAAATATGCCAATATATGCCATTGAGTGGCAGTGATTCATAGCAACCCTATGTACAACAGCTCTAAATTCTGCTCTATCCTGTGCCAATCTTATTGTCTCTGACACACCTACCCCTATTGTCCCAGTCATTAATTTATCTCATCGAGGGTCTTTGCATCCATCTCCTAGGACTGGTCCCTCCTTACAAGACATCCAAATTTTGTCATATGAAGCTTCAGAATCCTTGCCTCCAAGGAACAGCTTGGCTTCACCCTCTTCAGGACCAACCTGTTCGAATTCTTAGCAGTCAGTCCATACTCTATTCAATGCTCTTCTCCACACCGCAGCTCACAAGCATCAATCCTCCTTCTGTCATCCCTAGTCATTGCCCAGCTCTCTGATGGATAGCAAGTGAACGGAAAGACCCTGGCCTGTAACAGGCACACCTAAACCAGAGTCTCCAGATTGACATCATTGCATTTCAGTACTTTAGAGAGGTCTCTAACCACAGACTTTCCCATGGCAATATTACTTTTAATTTCCTGGCTCTGTCCTGAGTCAACCTCATCATCTCCGACACAACTCACCTTTATTACCTGGTCACTGAATCAATCAATCTCATCCAAGATCTTCCTCTCTTGCACTATTCCTCTACCCCTCAAATGATGTCCTCCTCCAAGCACTAGTTACTTCTTACAACATGCCCAAAATATGTTAGAGTTTTCCCAATAATTTTGTCAGTAAAAATATTCAATATGTTAAGAATAACAAATCATCAATGCTTGCTTATGTATCTCTGCAAGTTTCAGAAATAGAAATATATGCTCATCATGGGCAAATAAGTAACTTTAATACACACAGACCAAGGGGAATGCTTTCTAAAAGATTCATTCTTCTTCACATTGTTGTTGTTGCTGTTGCTGTTGTTGTGCACCATCAAGTTGGAATAGATCTATCATTGACTCTCTGGCAGGTTTTCAGTAAATCGCACTGGAGGAGATTGCCTATCTTTCTTCCGTTGAGCAACTGGTGCCTTCAAACTACATGCCTTCAGAATTGAAGTACAGCTTTTTGCCTCTAGGCTACCAAGCTTGAATATGAATTCACACTTTTGTAAGGAGATAATTTTATTAATGCTTTAATTTTGAATGAGGTTAAAAGCAGAATTTCAAAAATTGAAGTACAATTCTTCAAATTCTGACAAATGATAACAGAATCAGGAATAAAATTTATTATTTGTATAGTTTAATTTGAAAAATACCAAATTTTTGTAACATTGTAGCAACGTACTTACAGCAGAATATTTATAGGGGAGAAAACGAAAACATAGAAAACATAGGAAATAAGCTTCCTTTCATATTTTTGTTGCAATATCCAGGTGACAAAGTTTATTGTTATTTTAAAATAATTATTTTCTCCTCTTCCATTTCCATAGATGATTAGGGTTCTAGAAGATATAAAAATGACATTAAATATCAATGTATTACAGTTAAAATATATTTCATCTTAGTTACATTCTGTCCATCTGGATAGCTTGTAGGAAAGAGATTACACAGGTGGTTAAATATCATTTAAAGATCAAGCAAAATAAGTTCATATTTTGATTTTAATATGGTCTAATATCTTTATGTGTATGTTTAATTTTTTTTAATAATTGGAAAAGAATTATTATTGTGCAATGGGCCTGGAACATAGTCTAGCAGTCTTTTAGTTTAAAAAATTATATCTTCATATTCTATAATAGGCTAATATTAAAGAAATAAAGACCGTTATAGATAAACAAAAAGTTAAAGAGTTTAGGAGGGGAGTACCATTATGAAAATGTTAATTTAATTTTTAAATGCAGAAAATAAAAATTTATAAGTATCTAAATATTACTCAATTGACATTACTCTACATTCATTACCATGTTTGAGAATGTACAACCATAGTAACACCATGCAGTGTAACTAGCATTGCAACTTTGTCTATGTTTTCTCTTAATCTATCTCATAAAATTGAGCAATAATATTTAAATTAAGAGATGACCATCTATGTGATAACATTTTCAAGTTCAGGAAGACCTGTAGGAAGTTCCAATGTGACTCTTTGTTTATTTTCATATGCAACAAACTTTAATATTATCAGAGAAAAAAAATGAACCATATTGCATTTTTTTAATGCAGCAATTTTCTTTTTGAATTCCAAAACATCAGCTGACATTACTATATTTATTAAAAACAAAATAAGTAAAATACATACTGACCTTAACTTCCTTACATTGAGAAAAGCACTCTTAGTATACTTTTTAAAATATTATAATATAT
The DNA here is from genome assembly GCF_000299155.1 of Elephantulus edwardii. Lineage (NCBI taxonomy): Eukaryota > Metazoa > Chordata > Mammalia > Macroscelidea > Macroscelididae > Elephantulus > Elephantulus edwardii. The sequence goes on along the minus strand of NW_006399860.1, from coordinate 10,095,190 downwards.
ATATATATATATAGTAGTAGTATACTTGTCTTTAGTATAACAACAGTACACAAAATAGAAAATTCCAGAAGATCTGTTGGCAAAGTCAAGTTATTGACAAGAACTATCATTTCAGCTGCTTAAGGCCCAGTTTTTTAACTTGGAAATAACCCAGCCTCTAATAACTATAGATTCTTTCCCAGGATGTTAATTAGAGAAGAATAAATGCCTTGCTATGAATGTCTAGCAGCCTGATGGGGCTAAATTCAGTGTAACTTCTGAGGATCATGGATTTCTATGGCAGTATTATTCATGCGTGTTGTGTTTGGAAGTAGGCCTAAAAAATATGCCTCTGGAAACTCTATGAACTTTGAGAAATGACGATATGGAAAGGCTTCAGGTCTTTTGTTCAGAGGGCCTCTATGAGTCATGCTCACTCGATGGAAATCAATAACAACATGTATGTTGTAGTGTAAGTTTTTAAGGACTCCTTTTTACACTTTCAGGATATGAATTTAATATTCAGGCTTGCATAAAAATGTTAAAGATGATATAAATAGTACAGAGAGAAACAGATTTACAGACATAAATTCTTTAGAAAATTATTTTCTGATATTCTGTAATCTTTAGGTTTACTAGCCTGTTCAAGCCTTTTATAGGTATTATTCTCTTACAGAGGGTTTCACTAGCCTTTTTTGGCTTTCTACTTCTTCAGATATAACACCCTCCTACAGTAGTAGTGTACAGAGTTATTGTACCAACAAGAAGTGGTTGACACAGAAGAATTTCAAAAACAACAAACGATCAAGAGGCAAAGGTGATGAAAGAGGAAGTACAGACTGCTATGAAGGACTTGATAAAAAAGAAAGCCTGAGGAATTGATGGAATATCAATTGAGGTATTTCTACAAACAGATGCATCTGTTTGTAGAAATAAACAGATGCTCCCCTGGACTAACTCACCAAGTTGTACCAATAAACCCGGAGGACAATTACTTGGTCTACTGACTGGAAGAGATCCATATTTATTCCCATTCCAAAAAAGTAAAAAGGTGATTCATCTGAGTGTGGAAGTTATTGAACAGTATCACTAATATCACACACTAGCAAAATCCAGTTAAAGATTATCCAGAAATGACTGGTATAGTACACTGACTGAAATACAAACCAGGTTTAGAAGACATTGTGGCACTAGAGACATTGCCAATGTCAGATGAATCTTGGCAAAAAAGCAAAGAGTACCAGAAGGATGTCTATCTGTGTTTCATCGACTATGCAAAACATTTGACTGTGTGGATCACAACAAATTGTGACTAAACTTGAGGAAAATGGGAATCCAAGAACACTTGATTGTTTTTATGCAAAACCTATATTTGGACCAGGAAGCAGTTTTCAGAACAGAGCAGGGAAAAACATGGTTCAAAATCAGGAAAGGAGTGTGTAAGGCAGAGATGCATACTGTCACCACACATTTTCAATTTATATACAGAACAGATGTTTTGGGATGTAGGACATTATGAGGAAAAATATGACATCAAGATTTGAGGTAGACACCAACAGCTTGCATTATGCAGATGACACAATCTTCCTTGCTGAAACTGAAGAAGACCTGAAGCGCTTGCTGCAGAAGGTCAAGGACTATAGTCTTCAATATAGTTTGAACTTAATATCAAGAAGACAAAGATTCTCACCACTGTCCAACAAGCAGTACCATGATAAATGGAGAAGAGATTGAGATTGTTAATAATTACAG
>NW_006399860.1:10092299-10093359 GCF_000299155.1 Elephantulus edwardii | reverse complement strand
GGTTCTCAATTCAACTCTATTGATCTATGTGTCTGTTATTGTACCAATACCATGCTGTCTTTACCACCAAGGCACTGTAGGAGGATTTGAAATCAGGGAGTGAGATACCTCCTACCTTTCTTCTCTTTTTAAGGAGTGCTTTGCTTATTTGGGGCTTCTTTCCATTCCAAACGAAACTGGAGATTGCCTTTTCCATCTCATTGAAGAGTGGGATTGGTATTTGTATTGGGATTGTATTAAATGTGTAAATTGCTTTTGGTAGTATTGCCACTTTCACAATATTGAGTCTTCCTATACATGATCAAGGGATATTCTTTCACTTCTCAAGGTCTCTTTTTGTTTATTGTAGTAATGTTTTGTATTTTTCTTTGAACAGATCCTTTGTGCTTCTGGTTACATTTACTACCAAGTGTTTAATCTTGTGATTAGCTATTGTGAAGGGTATTGTTTTTCTTAGTTCTGGCTCTGTATTCGCTTTGTCTGTAGAGAAATCCAACTGATATATGTATGTTGATCTTATATCCTGCCACTTTGCTAAATTGGTCCACTGTGTCCAATAATTTTCTTGCTGAGTCTTTAGGGTTTTCTAAGTATAGTATGATATCATCAGCATAAAGAGATAATTTTAGTTCCTCTTTGCCAATTTGCATATCTTTTATTTTCTTCTCTTGTCTTATTGCTATTGCTAAGACTTCCAAAACAATATTTAATAAAAGAGGTGATAGTGGGCATCCTTGCCTAGTTCTTGTTTTTAAAGGGAGTGCCTTTAACCTTTCTCCATTGAGAACAATGTTGGATCTCAGGTTTGCATAGATACTTTTTAGTATGTTGAAGAAATTCCCCTCTAATCCTATTTTGTTGAGTGTTTTAATCAGGAAAGGGTGGAAACAAAAGTATTCTTAAGTATGTGATAAGTTGCAGATATTTTTCCAAATTTGCCAACACCATCTGTTAAAATGGCTGTCCTCTCCCCACTTCACTGATTTCATCTCCTTGTCAAAAATCAGTTGACCATAGATAGATGGGTTGATCTCTGGATTCTCAATTCGATTCCATTGAT
>NW_006399860.1:10084454-10091067 GCF_000299155.1 Elephantulus edwardii | reverse complement strand
GAGAAGAGATTGAGATTGTTAATAATTACAGCTTGCTCAGCTCCACAATTAACACTCTTGGTCTCAGTAGTGGAGAAGTCAAAAGACAAATTGTATTGGGAAAATCTGTTGTCAGGGATTCTCCAGGATACTTGAAAAGGTATGATGCTAGTCTAGAGATTAAGGTGTATGTAATGCAGGCTATGGTCTTTGCAATTACTTGTTATACTTCCAAGAATTGAACAATGACTAAAGATGACAGAAGAATCAGTGTCTTTGAAGTTTGATGCTGGGGAAACGTCTTGAACATAACAAATAAGAAAACAAATAGGTATGTCTTGGAGAGAGTGAAACTAAGTTCCTTGGAGGCTAGGATTTTGAAGCTCCATCTCAGATACTTTAGGCACATGGCCAGGACAGACCAGTCCTTGGAGAAGGACATCATGCTTGGAAGGGTAGAGGTACAGAGCAGGACAGGAAGACCTCAGATGAAATGATTGATAAAGCAATTGGGACAATGGAGGTTGATGTATAAAAATTGGTGAGAGACTGGCTCAGGATGGGGCAGGGTTCAGAGTGCTGTTCACAAGGTCAATATGGGTTGCAGGTGATTTGATAACACATAACAACAGTAGTAATTTATATTGATTCAAAATGTCACATGCAAATTCATTTCATTTCACCAATGCATTGTATTTAGACACTCTATTTCTTCCATAATAATCTCCAATTTTCCTACAGTTTTACTTTTCACATTCCACATTCCAGTCACTAGTGTCTGTTTGCAACATTTCCTTCTCCTTTTTGATTCCCAGTATGAAGGCTTAACCTCCAGCTCTATGTCTGCTAGTGTTATCTAAGTGTGCTCTATTGTGCATAGCTTTTCCCAAGGCCTGTTATTTCAAAAGCATATAGCCAATCCTTCTCCCTAGTCTTTCTTAATTTGAGTGCTCAGCTTCAAAGTACTACTTGACTGAAAATCATTTTACCTAAAAGAGTAGATAAGAGACCTTTCCTCCTTACTTAGATAACAGATCAAGTATTGGTCCTAGGCCCACCCGTTTGTCCTGGGTGTCCTGTTTCCTTCCCCACCCCACTCAAACTCAATTCCCTTTCCTTGCCCATCTAGCATCTTCCGTCCTCTGACACCAGCCAACTCTGGTTTGATGGCTCAGACCTCCAACCACCTGTGTCCTCTCATTTCCTCTCCTCTTCCTGCATTATTGGTGCTTTTGTTATTGGTATAATTCTCCCTGCTCAGAGGCAAACTCTAGTCAACAGGTGGAACTCCAGCCTTTCCAGAGCAGGCCAGGTGGATCTCTGGCCTTTCAGTGATGGTCATGGGTCTGCAGGAACTCAACATGAAGAAAACAAAGATTATCACCACTGGGTGAATTGAATTGGGAAAATCTGCTATCAAGGACCTCTCCAGAGTACTGAAAACAATGATATCAGTCTAGAGACTTACATGTGCCTGATCCAAGCCATAGTCTTCACAATTACTTCCTATGTATCAGAGAGCTGGATGATGACTACAGATGATAAAATAAATATTGACGCCTATGAGTTGTGGTGCTCAAAAAGAGTATTAAGCATACCATAGACTACTAAGAGAACAAACAAATCTATCATGGAGTGGGTAAAACCGAGCTGATATTTTGAAGCTCTGTCTCACATACTTTGGGCATGTTGCTAGAAGAGATCAATCTTTTAAGGAGGTCATCTTTCTTGGAAGGGTGGAGGGACAAAGCAAGAGAGAAAGACCCTAGATGAGATAGATTGACTTAGTAACTGGGGTAATGAGGATACTTGTGTCTGAGACAGTGAAATTAGCTCAAGATAGGGCAGACTTCAGATACATAAGGTTACTTTAAGTCACAGACAATTTGATGGTACATAGTAACACATGAACACAGTTGTTGTTGTTGTTAGGTGCCGTCAAGTTGTAGAAGACTTGTAGCAACCCTGTGAATGAAAGGCCTGAGCACTTTTCACAGAGTTTCTGGAGGCAAGCCCTTTTAGAAGTAGATGACTTTCCTACTTCCAAGCTTGTTTTAATTGGGAAGCTCCATCAAACACTGTCCACCATGGGAAACCATTATCACATTTGGCACATCAGTGTCACAGTGTTTAGCATCACAGAAACCCGAGGGCCCTTTGGGGCTTTAAGTCACCAACTGCCTTAAATCCTATGCCAAGCCTCAAGGACCTCGCTCCTGGGGGGAAGAACAGTAAGTACTGCATGTCACATGAGCACAGTAGTAATTAATATTTCCTGACGGCATGCGCAAAACAAATGAATATATCCAATTCTGTTGAGATCCATAAGGTTTTAATTGGCTAATTTTCCCCTTGAAAGTGATGATGGTAAGACTCTATCTCACATAGCCGAAATACTTTTCAACTCAACACTTTGTCATTGAGCTGGAAGTGACTCATAATTGACCTACCAGAAGGTTTTCAGAAGCTGAAAAATCACAGAGGAGAAGATTGTCTATCTTTCTTCCATGGAACTACTGGTAGATTTAAACTGTATGACTTTGGGTTGACACAGCAACTCTTTACTCATTATGCTACTATAGCTCCTTCTGTACTTATTGAGAGGAGCAAATCCTTGGAAAAAGATAAAGTTATAAGAAAGAGGAAGATCCTTTGAGTCATATTGACTCAGTAATGTTACAAAGGACTCAAGATAAGCAATAATTTTTAGAATATTCTAGAACAACATATTTTGTCATTGAGGCATAATTTTGCTATTATTTAGAACCAACTCAATGGCGTCTAATAGCAATTTTCAGAAGCAGATCTCTAGGCCTTATTAGTTTATGGCAGTCTGCAAGCTCTGCTAAAATCTGTCTAGCATGACTGACTTTGCTGGTATATGAAATGCCCATTGCTCTCAGTATCATAGCAACATGCAAACACCACTAATGAAAATACAATGACTTGTTCTTCATTTTATACAAAAGGTCAAAGCAATTTTCTGTCTCTTTCTATAGAATATTTTACCTAAAAGAAATCCTTTCATTAATATTTTATTAGACTAGATTTATTTCATAAACTTTGTTTTATTATGCTTTTCCCTTTCAAGTTTAACTGGCTTTAAGAAATAACATCCTGTAACTTCTTCTTACATAGCAAAATGTCAGGTAGTTGCCAACATGATAATAAAACCTCGAGAGTCTTAGCATGCCTCAGATAAGAATTCAGATTCACATGTGTTTATCAGTTTTGAATTAAAATAGAGTGGTTTAGTAATTCTGAGCACACCATCTCTTTTATATTGTTTTGCTTCACTTAGCTGACTATTGTAGCTAATACATGCTCTTAAATTTTAAAAAGAAATACTGTTTTACCTTTTTTAAATAATTTTTAATTTTTTTTTAACAGAGGTTTTGGATTTCCATTCATTCATTGCCGCAATTTTCTCCCTTCCCACCCCTCCCCACCACCAGCTCACTTCCCCCTCCAAAGAGAGAAAAAGAAAAGAAAAAAAAATTCCTTCATTAGTATACAATTCCCACGTCCCTTCCCCCCACACCCACTCCAAGTGCACTTCTCTATGCAACTTTAATTCTGGATTCCTGTGCCAACCATAATACTCAATCATATATCACTTCTAATCTGTTCTTTCCCTCATCTGTTTCAATACAATATACATAATTTATACATAATTTTATGTCATACCCCCACCCTGATGTCAGACCCATTCTACAACAGTGGCACCATGCAGTATTTGTCCCTTTGTGACTGAGATATTTCACTCAGCATAATGTCCTCCAGGGTCACCCACTTTGAATAATATTGCATGAGTTCCTTGTTTTTCAATGCTGCGTAGTATTCCATTGTGTGGATATACCACAGCTTCTCTATCCATTCGTTTGTTGATGGGCACTTAGGCTGCTTCCAACTCTTTGCTATTGTAAACAAAGCTGCAATAAACATGGGTGTGCATATATCTGCTTGGATGGCAGACATGGTCTCTCTGGGATATACTCCCAGTAATGGGATTGCTGGGTCAAATGGTATCTCTATTTGCAATTTTTTGAGAAAGCACCACACCGCCTTCCACAATGGTTGCACCATCTTACATTCCCACCAACAGTTAATAAGAGTTCCAGTTTCTCCACATCCTCGCCAGCATTTGTTGCTTGCTCTTCTGTTATATTTTGCTATTCTTACTGGGGTGAGATGATGTCTCATAGTGGTTTTGATTTGCATCTCTCTTAGAGCTAGGGACGTTGAACATTTCTTCATGTGCTTGTTGGCCATCTGAATGTCTTCTTTGGTGAAGTATCTTACCTTTTTATGGAACGTATTTGATATGTTAAAATATTAATTGCATGCATTTTTGTTGTTGTTGTTGTTAAGAGTGACTCAAGGCAACCCTAAAAACTAAAAATCTGAAGCCCTTCAACAACTATCATTTCTCAAATTTCATTGAGTTTCCAGAGACATGTTGTTTAGGAAATGGATGTCACTCATGAATGCATTAAGTGTAAATAAATATTTACAATGTTTACTATTACATACAATTCTATGTATATGACTATAATATTCTAATTTTTCTGTGAGATTTCTATGCTTTATGAACCTGGAGAAAGGATGAAAGTCATAAGAATGTTGAGGACTTTCCTTCGTAGGGTCACTATAAATCATCTACGACTGGATGGCACTTAACAACAATAATAGCAACATAGAGATCAGTTGGCCTAGTGGACAGAAAGTGATGCTACCAAGCCAAGGGTGGGTGACTTTTAGTCCACATCCCTGAGACCTGTTTTTTCACTGATTTTGGTCAAATATTCTTCTAGGTCGTATAGCCCTGGTGTGTCCACTTGCCTTACAGAGGTAACTTGTGGTTGCTGTGAAGCTGAATTCTGTGACACTGATGTGTCATTACCCATGGTAGACAGTGTTTGATGGAGCTCCCTGAGTAAAACAAGCTGAGAAGCAGGAGTGGCATCCACTTCTTTAAATAGCTTGCTTCCAGAAACCCTATGAACCTGGTGAAAAGATGAAAGTCACACAAGTGTTGAGGACTTTCATTCATAGGGTTGTTATGAGTCGCCTGCAACTAAAGGCACTTATCAACAACAACAAGATTAAGTACACCAAGTGTCCAACAAAATAAACACCATGACTGAAAAATAAGTTCTTAAAAAGTTGCATACACTTTCTTTCTACTATGGTAGTTTTTTTACTTAACAAACAAGTAAATTGACGTTTTGGAATGTTAAATATGCATTTTTAAAAAATAAAATTCTAATATTTGTTCAGATGTCATAATAATGAACAGCATTACCATCATCATGATGATGAAGGTGATTATAGTGCTGGCCACTATTTACTGAAATGTATTTAGTAGGTAAAAAAATATTGAGGGATTTATGAATATTATCTCGAATAGTTCTCAATAAATCTAAGGATGAGGTATAGTTTTCATGTAAATTTATGGTCACTTTGATATAGTGCTTTAAGCTGATTCAAAAGACCATGCCACCCCACAAAAAAGTCCACGAATTTCATCTTTAAAATAAATAAAGCTTTAAAACATTGAACTAAAAAAAATGATACATGAAACAAAAGAAGCTTGGCAATGTAAAATATAATACATAAGATTTAAAACAAGTTTAAAATTTAGAAATGATCAGTATTTACATTATATTTATGTCTAGAATATTAGAGAAATGATAGGGAGGCCTGGTGGCCTTTGTAAGAAGCTGCCCTGTAATCCTGAAGGTACATAGTTCCAATCTACCAGCTGCTCCACAGGAAAATAACGGGCATTCTCCTTCCGTGTAATTCACCGCCTCTGAAAACCTGGTAGAAGGTCCGCTATGAGTTAGTTCCAACTTGGTGGTACATAAGAATAGTAACAGAGGAGGAAGAGCAACATATAAAGATCAGAATTGGGACTGAGAGAGCTGAACTCCACCAAACTAATTAGTAATATAATCTAAGAAGAGGAAAGGAGAGATAGGGATAAAATAGTTAGATAAAGGTAAAGCACATCCTAATAGTCAAGTAGGGGAAATGTATATTGTAGAAAAACTTTTCAACTATGTAAAAATGATAATATGTTGTGTCAAATGAAATTTTAGAATCCATGGATTTAGCAATGCTCAGTTATATCCAGTATCAGCAGTGAATTATCATTCTGACTATAATTATAGCAATTACAGTGTATGTTTTTGTTTGGTTGTGTGTGTTCTCTCAGTTATTATACTTCCTGCATTCAAAAATGAGTCGGTTTGGTTTGTTGGTGTTTTGTTGTTGTTGTTGTATGGTTGGTTTCTTTTTTTTTTTTTTTTAGTTTTTCTACTTCTTTATCTATACCATCAATTCTTTCTTCCATTTTTGTCCATAGCTGTTCAAGGTGCTCCTCATCAATGTGTTTTTTCTCTATTGCTGTATCTGGGGTATTTGGTTTCTTAATGACTTCCATTGTTTCTTCTATTATTTAAATCTTCTTCTGTATCTCTTTAAATAACTCCACATCAACATATTCGGATGCAAGCAGAAACATTAGGTGAAGCTCAAAATAACTGGCAATAAGAGAGCTGCAAATCAGAGCCATAATGAGGTACCATCTCACTCCAGCAGCAGTGGCAAAATGTAACAGGATAGAAAA
>NW_006399860.1:10083463-10083994 GCF_000299155.1 Elephantulus edwardii | reverse complement strand
TAAAGGAAATGGGAAAGATATGAAAAAAATGTATATGAAATTTGAAAGTAAATAGTACAAAATAAAACTTTTCTTAAAAACTAAAAAAAGAATGAGTATTCCATTGGTTAAATTTTCCTTATCATAGGGAGGTCCAGTGGCTGAGTGGAAAGAAACAGTGCTACCAACCCCAAGGCAAGATTCCAATCTGTCAGTTGTTTTACAAGAGAAAGATGGAAAATATCCACTCATGCTATTTATTGCCTCTGAAAATGTGCTAAAAGTCAATTAACTATGTGTCAATTCTGACTCAATGGTATAAAACAGCAACTACTTTTGATAAAGAACCTCATTTGGTAAACAGGTTGTCACTTCTTCATTTAATGGGTTTTATTACCTTGAAAAATATCAGTTGATTATAACTTGATGAGTGGATTTCTGTATTCTTAATTTTATTCCACCGATCTTTATGTCTTATTCTACCAATTCCATATTGATTTGATTACTACGGCTATGTAATAAGTTTTGAGATCAGTGAGTGCTATGTCTCCA
>NW_006399860.1:10082061-10083073 GCF_000299155.1 Elephantulus edwardii | reverse complement strand
AATGAGGAATATTTTTCAGTTTAGTTAGGCCACTTACTATTTCTTCTAGGAGTGTTCTGTCATTTTTCTTATAAAGATCTTTTGTGTCTCTAGTTAGGTTTAGTCCTAAGTATTTCCTTTTGTGGTTGGCTATTGTAAATGGTATTGTTTTTATAGTTCCTTTTCTGTGTTTACTTTGTTGCTGAAGAAAAATCCAACTGCTATTTGGAGGTTGATCTTATATCCTACAACTCTACTAAATTGGTATACTAAGTCTAACAGTTCTTTTGTAGAGTCTCACAGGTTTTCTGTATATATTATGATATCATTAGCATATAGTGACAGCAACACCACATCTTTGCCCATATGGATGCCTCTTATTTCCTTCTTTTGCCTTATTGAGCTGTCTAGAAGTTTCTATATAATACTGACTAGAAGTGGTGCTCTGGGCAGGCTTGTGTGGTCTTTTTTGAAAGGGAAATGTTTTTAATTTCTCTATTGAGAATGACATTAGCTCTTAGTTTTGAGTATCTGTTTTCCACTAGTTATAGAAGATTCCCCTTTATTTCTATTTTACTCAGTGTTTTAATCAGGAAAGTGCATTACACTGTTCTCAAAAGTTTTTCTGCATCAATCGGCAGGATTATGTCATTTTGTCCTGTTTTTACTTTGTTAATGTGATGAATTGCATTAATTTTCTTCTATTGAACCAACTCTAAATTTGTTATGAATCCAAATTGGTTGTGAGGATTTTTTAAAAAAAATATGTATTGTTGCATTCTATTGGCTAGGATATTTTTTAGATATTGGTACATAATTTCATTTCTGTGTGATGTTTTTGCCTAGCAATTTGGTATTTTCTGTTTACATTGTAATTCAGAAGGTGAAGGGACAGTGAAGGAGAGGAAGACTATCAATCAGAAGGACAGGGTGACTGGAACAATGGGCTCTAGAGTGTCAGAGAGTGTGGGGTGGGCAAAGCATAGGACAGGGTTCAAGATCTATTGCTCTTAAGGTCACTATGAGTTTTCTC
>NW_006399860.1:10078590-10079795 GCF_000299155.1 Elephantulus edwardii | reverse complement strand
ATCACAGAGACTAAAAAAATATTTTACTTTAGTTTGCTTGGCTCTACAATCAACAGTCTTGGCACCAACATCCAGGAAATTAAAAGATATATTGCACTGGTAAAGTTTACTGTCAGAGACCTCTCCAATGTACTGAAAAGCAATGATATCAGTCTGGAGACTAAGGTGCACCTGATACAGGCCATAGTCTTTGCAATTACTTTATATGAATCAGAGAGTTGGACGATGACTAGGGAGGATAGAAGGAGAATTGATGCATTTTAGCTGTTGTGTTGGAGAAGAATATAGAACATACCATGGACTGCTACAAGAATGATGTTAACATGTTCATTCTAGAGAGGGTGAGACCAGGCTGCTCCTTGGAGGCAAGCATCTTGAAGCTTTATCTGACAATGTTTGGACATGTTGCAAGGAGGGACCAGTCCTTGGAGAGGGTTGCCATGCTTGAGAGGGTGGAGGGACAGCACAGGAGAGGAAGACCCTAGATGAGATGGATCTATTTAGTGACAGTGATGGGGGTAATGGAGTTAAGTGTGTCAGAGACAATAAAATTGGCACAGGATAGAATAGGGCTTTAGGGCTCTTTAACATAAGGTCATTATGAGTCACAGGTGACTCGATGGCACATAACAACAACAACTTTGGAACTGAGAACCAGGAAAAAATGAACGAATCAATAAAAGAAAACACTTTAAAAAATGAACCTAAAACTAGCTATGCAAAGAGTAGAAGTGAATGAAAATATATCTTAATATCTATTTTACTTTTCTGTGTACTTCATTGAAACTTGATAAAGAATTAGGTAATCTCTTCATGAGGATGTGAGCTGAATATTCTCACACAATTATTCACCCCGTTGAACTTACAGAAAGCTGTTTCATCCTTGTGTCAGCTAACAAAGGCTTTGACACTAATTTTAACAAGCTAGACATCAATTATCTGTACCATTAAATGTGTCATATATTTGTTAGACATCTATCAGAAAAAATTTGCATATATCAGTAAAACACAAAATTTTATGTAAAGTTGTAAGTCTTTCTTTTCCAATAATATATCTTGCATGTAAATCATGAATATTTAAGTCATGATAAAAAACACAGGTTAGGCTCTATTGATCATCAAATATAACTCAAAGAATATTTTAAAAACATTTTAAGGACATGAGGAAAATAAGGATATATATTATTAAGAGAATAAAACAATAG
>NW_006399860.1:10074946-10077670 GCF_000299155.1 Elephantulus edwardii | reverse complement strand
AGAGGTAACTGGTGGTTGTTGTGAAGTGACACTTATGTGTCAAATGTGATAATAGTTACCCATGGTGGACAGTGTTTGGTGGAGCTCCCCGATTAAAACAAGCTTGGAAGCAGAAGTGGCATCCACTTCTGAAATAGCTTGCCTTCAAAAACCCTATAAACCTGCATGAGTTATACAAGTGTTCAGGTCTTTTGTTCATAGGGTCGCTATGAATTGCTTACAACTCGATGGGATTTAACAACATTGGGAAAGGTGGAGAGCCAGAGAAAGACAGGAAACCCTTTACAAGATGGATTGACACAGTAATTCCAAAGCTAGACTCATATATATCTGAGATCAAGAGTATAAAGCAGGATAAGGCAAGGTTCTGTTGTAATTAATTCAATTATGTCTTGTAATGTGGAGTCAGAACCAACTCCTAACTAATCCTAGAGGGGATTCAGAGGTAATAAATCACATAGGAGGACACTACCCGTATTTCTCTTGTGAAAAACTGTTAAATTAGAACCCAGAGATTTGTCTTTGGGTTGGAATTGTGTAGTTCCTTAATACTAGGCCACCACAGCTCCTTAGTTAACTCAATGGAACCTGTTGTTGTTGCTAGGTGCTGTCAAGTCAAACATGACTCATAACAACCCTATGAACGTCAGATCTAAGTCCTGTTCTGTTCTGCACCATACTCCCACTTCCTGACACACAAGTGCCTATTGCAGCAGTCACCATGTCAATTCACCTAGTTGTGAGGGTCTTCCTCTCCTTTGCCAAACCTTCACACTTCCCAACATCTCGTCCCTTTACAAGGAATAGCACCACAAACTCATATAGACAAGTTGATTCTGGCTTCTATCAATCCTCCATCAAGTTTCTAACTCTGTAAATATTTACAAGAGCAAGTTGTTTGGCATGCAGAATGACTTATGACTTAAATTGCTAAACTTCCAATTCTCAGCCTAATATATTGTTCACTACGCCGTCAGCATAGTGGAAATGATTGAAAAATATCATAAATACCACATATTTAGCAAGCAGAATACTGCTAAAGATCTTTATGATGATTGAACTAACCAAGTTTTATAAAGCCAAATACTACAGAAGACTATTATTGGAAAAACAGTAGGATAGCTAGTAAAGTATGTATGGGGATCCAAGGGAGGAAGGAGTGGGAGTGGAAGGGTGAAGATTGGTAAGGGCAAAACCAAGCAGTTACACAGTTTGGTGTACGGAAGGAGGGGGTGAAAGAAATAAGAAGGATCTTGCTAGGACCTGAAAAGCCGGGGTAATGAGGGGCAAGGTCCAGTGGTGATATATTTTATAAACTATAATGCATGGCAATGATTGAAACACAATATGAATGAAGAATAGCATGAAACATAATGTATACAAATTTTGTGAGCAAGCCAATATAAAATAAAAATAAAAAGAAATAACCCCAACAAGACAAACAAAAAACACATTTAAAAATATGACTGGAACAGTACATAGAAAATCCCAAGTTCAAATTGTTGTTGTTGTGTTATTATTATGTACCATCAAAACCCCTGTAACTCATAGCAACCCTATGTACAACAGTATCCTGCTAGTTTCAATGTCCTACACACCTATCCCTGTTTCTCAAGTATTGTGTCAATTCATCTTATCTGGGGTCTTACTTTTCTATGCTGTCCCCCCACTCTTTCAAGCTTGATGTCCTTCTTCAAGGACTGGTCCCTCCTGGTCATGTGCCCAAAGTATGTGAGATGAAGCTTCAAAACCGTTTCCTCCAAGGAGCAGCTTGGCTTACTCTGTCCAACACAGATTTGTCTGTTCTCTTGGTGTTTCATAATATGTTCTAGACTCTCCTCCAGCACAATAACTCAAAGGCATCAATTCTTCTTTTGTCGTCCATATTCATTGTTCAGCTCTCTGATGCATAGCAAGTAATTGCAAAGACTATGGCCTGAATTGAGTGCACCTTAGTCTCTAGACAGACTCATTGCTCTTTAGAACTTTTCTCAGTCTCCCCTCAACCACGATGTCAGTCCTGTTTTACAGCAGTTGCACTATGCAATATTTGTCCTTTTGTGGCTGAGATATTTCACTCAGCATAATGTCCTTCAGGGTCACCCATTTTGAATAATATTTCATGAGTTCCTTGTTTTTTAATGCAGCATAGTATTCCATTGTGTGAATATACCATAACTTCTCTATCCATTCGTTTGTTGTTGAGCACTTTAGTTGTTTCCAACCGTTTGCTATTGTAAACAAAGCCGCAATAAACATAGGTGTGCATATATCTGCTTAGGTGGCAGTTAATGGTTTCTTTGGTGTGGAATTGCTGGGTCAAATGATATTTATATTTGCAACTTTTTGAGAAAGCATCATACTGCCTTCCACAGTGGTTGCACCATTTTACACTCCACCAATAGTGAATAAGGGTTCCAGTTTCTCCACAACCTTGCCAGCATTTGTTGTTTGCTGTTCTGTTAAATTTTGCTATTCATACTGGGGTGAGATAATATCTTATAGTTGTTTTGATTTGCATCTCTCTTAGAGCTAGGGATTTTGAACATTTCTGTATTTGTGTATTTGCCATCTGAATGTCTTCTTGGGTGAAGTGTCTGTTCATATCCTGTGCCCATTTTTCAATGGTGTTGTTTACCTTTAGATTATTGTGGTGCTCAAGTATTTTATAAATTCTAGATATAAGTCCCTTATCTGACTTACGATAGCAATAAAACCTTGCAT
>NW_006399860.1:10069442-10074846 GCF_000299155.1 Elephantulus edwardii | reverse complement strand
ATAGTGAATAAGGGTTCCAGTTTCTCCACAACCTTGCCAGCATTTGTTGTTTGCTGTTCTGTTAAATTTTGCTATTCTTACTGGGGTGAGATAATATCTTATAGTTGTTTTGATTTGCATCTCTCTTAGAGCTAGGGATTTTGAACATTTCTTTATTTGTGTATTTGCCATCTGAATGTCTTCTTTGGTGAAGTGTCTGTTCATATCCTATGCCCAGTTTTCAATGGGGTTGTTTACCTTTAGATTATTGTGGTGCTCAAGTATTTTATAAATTCTAGATATAAGTCCCTTATCTGACTTACGATAGCAATAAAACCTTGCATCTCAATAATCACACTGAATGTGAATGGTTTAAGTGTACCACTTAAGAGAAAAAGAGTATCAGATTGGATAAAAAACCAAAATACATTAATATGTTGTCTACAAGAGACACACCTGAAAAATGAAGATAAAGAAAGACTAAAAATAAAAAGATGGGGAAAAATATACCAAACATATGGCAATCAGAATAAAGCAGGAGTAGCAATATTAATCTCTGGCAAAATAAATTTGAGTGCAAAAACCATCACAGAGTACAAGGAAGGTCACTACACAATGCTCAAAGGGCCAATTATATAAGAGGACATAACAATAATAAATATCTATGCACCAAATGAAATACCTGCAAAATATATAAAACAAACATTAACAAAACTGAAAATGGAAATAGACAACACTACTATAGTAGTTGGAGACTTTAATCTTTGTCTTCTTGATGTTGACCTTCAATTCATATTGACGACTACAGTTCTTTAGTTTCAGGTCCTCCTCAGTTTCAGCAATCAGGGTAGTGTCATCTGCATAAGATACTTTGTTGATGAGTCTTCCTCAAATCCTGATGCCACATTCTTCTTCACAAAGTCCAGTCTCTCAAATAATCTGTTCTGCACATAGATTTAAAAAGAATGGAGAGAAGAAGCATTATTGACACACTCTTTTCCTGACTTTGAACCATGCAGTGTTTCCTTGCTGTTCTATTAACTGCTTCCTGATCCAAGTATAGGATTCACATGAGCACAAACAAGTGTTTTTGGATTTTCATCTTCTCAAGGTTGACCACAATTTGTTGTGACCCACAAGGTCAAATGAATTTGTATGGTCAATAGACATTCCTCTGGTACTCTTTGCTTTCAACTAAGATCCATCTGCCCCTAGCTATAATGTCTCTAGTGTCACAGTCTTTTCTCTTATAGTTAAAAACTTCTCTTATAGTTCAAGAAAGATTTAGAAAAGACCATAGCATCCGGGAATCCTTGCTGATGTCAGATGGATCCTAGTGGGGAAAAAAGAATAGCAGAAAAACATCAATTTGTGCTTTATTGATTATGAAAATGAATTTGACTATATGGATCATACAAAATTTATGGCTAACATTTAGAAGAATAAGAATGTCAGAACACATAATTATTCTTATACAAAAACCTATACCTAGACCAAAACTTTGTGTGATCAGAAAAGGCAACATCATGCGGTTTAAAATTAATAAGGGTGTGCTTCAGGGTTGCACCTTTTCTCAAGACCAATGTAATCTCTATGCTGAGTGAATCATTAAAAAAGTTTGACTTTATGAAGAGGAATACGGGGTCAGGATTGGACGAAAATGCATAGATAACTTTCCTTATGTAGTTTGGATAACCTTGCTTGCTGAGAGTGAGAAGGACTTAAGGTGCTTACTTTCAAAGACCAATTAATATAGATGTTGTGTTGTTGTTATGTGCCGTTGAGACACTTGCGACTCATAGCGACCCTATGTACAACAGCCCTAAACTCTGCTCTGTTCTGTGCCAATTGCACTGTCTCTGACACTCCCGTTCCAATTATCCCAGTCACTGAATCAATCCACCTCATAGAGGGCCTTCCTCTCCTGCGCTGTCCCTCCACCCTCCCAAGCATGATGTCCCTCTCCAAGGGCCGGTTTCTCCTTACAACGTTTGTCCAAAGTATGTTAGACGAAGCCTCAGAATCCTTGCTTCCAAGGAGTCATCCGGTTTAACCCTTCCCAGGACAAATCTGTTTGTTTTCCTAGCAGTCCATGGTATTAAAAAATACTCTTCTCCAGCACCACTGCTCAAAGGCATCAATTCTTTTTCTATCCTCCTTAGTCATTGTCCAATTCTCTGATGCATAACAAGTGATTGTGAAGACCATGGCCTGTATCAAATGCACCTTAGACTCCAGAGAGACACCATTGCTCTTCAGTACTTTGGAGAGGTCCCTAACAGCAGACTTTCCCATGGCAATGCACTTTTTAATTTCCTGGCTGCTGGTGTCAAGAGTTTTGACTGTGGAGCCGAGCATAGTGAAGCTGTGTACAATCTCAATCTCTTCGCCATCCATCCGGACGCTGCCAATTGGTCCAGTGGTGAGAATCTTTGTCTTCTTGACATTGAGCCTCAATCCATATTGGAGGCTGCAGTCCTTGACCCTCTGTAGCAAGAGCATGAGGTCCTCTTCAGTTTCAGCAAGCAGGGTTGTGTCACCTGCATAACGCAGATTGTTGATAAATAGTCCACCAATCTTGACCCCAGAATTCCTTCAATAAAGATTGAATTTTGATGTCAAGAAAAATTATCACCACTGGAATAATAATTAACATTATGATAAATGTAGAAAAGATTGAAACTGTCAACAACTTTATCTTGCATGGATCCACAATCGACACAACCATCAGGAGATTAGGAGATATATTGCACTGGGAAAGTAGGCTGTCAAATACCTCCCTAATTACAGAGGAACATTGATGCCAGTTTGAGGACTAAGATATGCCTTATTCAGGGCACGGGCTTTTCAATCACATGTTATGCTGCTGAGAGCTGGGCAATAAATAAGGATCAAAGAAGTAAAACTGATGTTTTTGTGTTGCGGTATTGGAACTGCCAAAGGAACAAACAAGTGTATTTGGAGAAGTTGCACCCAGAGTGATCATTGGAGGCAAAGGTGATAAATCTCACGTCCTTTGAGCTTATTGCCAAGAGAAGTTATTCCTAGGAGAAGGATATCTTGCTTAGAATGGTGGAGGTATGGCCAAAGAGACTAATACCTACCAGATGTATTGACACAGTGACTGTAACAATGGGCTCAAGCCTGTCGGTGATGGTGAGGATGGCACAAGATAGGAAAGGATTCAGATCTCCTATTCATAAGGTTGGTATGAATCCTACTCAATTCAAGGGCACCGGACAACAATATACCACTAGAGCTCCACGTGGTGGTGGTGTTGTTAAGTGCCGTCAAATCGCAGGTGACTCATAGCAACCCTATGCAGGAGAGTCCTCAACACTTGGGGGTCTTTCATCTTCTCTCCAGGTTCAGAGGGTCTCTGGAGGCAAGCTGTTAGAGAAGTGGATAGAGCTCAGTGTAGAGAACTAAAATGAATATATATACACAACCACTTATTTTTTTCATGAAAATATACATTTTTATCAGACTTGATATTTTGCACAAAGAAAAATTGTGCACATATAAGTGTTAATGAATCTTTTAAAACTATAAATACATGAAATAAGTAACAACAACAACAAATGAATTCAATTTTCTATTTTATGTTTTTCTTACACAAGTGGAAACTGGTATTATAGGCTGTCCAAAATAATATCGAGATAACCCAATTTACAAACACAAAACTAGCTATCATACTTGTGCGAGTGCATTTTTAATTTAAAGTAAGAAAAAGATTACTCTATTGGCACAATCACTATACAATGTCTCTATAGCAATGACTGTGAAGATGACACAGGATCAGGATTCTTTTTCATTCTCTTGTGTGTGAGGTTGTTATGTTTTGATACTGATTCCACAGCACATAACAATAATCCATTAGTTAAATAGATACATAGTGCTATGAATTGTATGTTCTATGCTGTGTTAATATTTTGAAACTCAAGTAAAAATAAGTGAATGATCTCCCCATTTAGATAGTTTGAGGTGATTCTGTGCAGTATCAGCATAAGAAAGGAGATTGCAAAGGTTAACAGCCTATGCTACACACATGCATGTGCATGCACACAAATCTCGTTCAGATTTACCTTAGACAACTTGAGGCAAATTTCTAGATCAAGAAGATGGCAGGATCAAGGAATGGTGAGACTCCAGACTTTTGAGAGGATCAGATAGAAAGATGGCACCTTCTTGAGAAACTCATAATGTAGTAAAGCTAATGTCATAGCTGCAGGCAGATATAAATATATTATTGTTGTTATGTCCTGTGGAGTCAGGACCAATTACAGCTGGTTATCAAAGACTGTAAAACGCATAAGAGGAGATTGCCCATGTTTCTCCTGTACAGCTGCTAGTGAATTCAACCTGTGAGCCTTGAGCAAGTAGTATAACTTCTTAACACTAGCCTAACAGAGATCCCTATATTATATATTGATTTATCTTTCATTATTATATATTGATATTGCAAATTAATTAAATATCCACTTTTAGAAACTGAATTAAAACAAAATGAGTTCAAATCCAGTAAATAGAAGGGTTTTGGAAAACAAATTGATAAATGTCATAACAATATTTGGGGAAAAATAGGATTATTTTTAAGACTAATTGTCATATGGATTGATATAGTAATGAAGGCCAAGGGGATAGGTGTGTTGGAGTCAGTGAGACTGGCTCAGGACAGGGCAGGCACCAGAGCTGTTGTACATAGGGTTGCTGTGATTAACAGAAGACTCAATGGCACATAACAACAACAATTGTCTAAAGAGAAGAAAATGAAGCATGAGTACAAGGAGTCATGACCATTTCTCTTAAGGTACATAGGAAGTGCCAATAGCACAGCCTTCAGAGCAGAGAGTAGATAAAAGTCCATAACCCAAGCAATGGTTTCTAAGAGCCATATCAGAGGCAAGTGGTTTATTTATTTGTTACAAAGTCACAGTTGTGGTACCAAGAATTTAGTTTATTAGGGAAGTAAGATGAAGAGTTGCAGAGGCAAAGGATATCTCCAGTGTAAATCCAAATTTAGACCAATAGTCCCAAGGCACAATTCTTCAATTTGTTCAACTCTCCATTTCAGTTAAGCAACACAAATTCAAGGAGCTTCTGGTTTCCTCAGTCACACAGTAATATTTGTCTCAGAGACATTAAAAGTTAACTTCTCCTTTATTATCCAGCAAGCACAACAAGATTTTAACTTTGGTCTTTATCTTGGGGCTCCTCTGATGATATCCTACAGCAGTTTCTCCACAGCAATATTATAGTCTCTTACCACCATTACCAGGATTTTATGACCAGGGTCTCCCTCAAGTCTTACTCTACTCAAGTCTTGCTGCTCAGTGTGGGAAAAACTGTTTCTCTTCATCTTATATCTCCTGGTGATTTGTAAGACCACGTGTTAACAGTTAAGATAGCTGGATACTAAAGAGGG
>NW_006399860.1:10065687-10068916 GCF_000299155.1 Elephantulus edwardii | reverse complement strand
ACTTTAAAAAAATATCTATATATAGTATTTGTTTTTGAAATGAACACTCCTTAGTAGTACAGCAATGTTCTGTCATTTTTCTGTATTGAGGTAACTTTGGATTGCTGTAATACTGAACGTTGTGTCATTGGTCTGTCAAGTGCCAAAATGGCTATACATAGTTGAAAATGTTTGGTATAGCTCACATATTAAGACAGGCTTGGAAGCAGGAGTGGCATCCACTTCCTAAATATGCCTGTGGAAACTCTAGGAACTTCGAGAAAGGAAGATAGCTATAGAACAAAGTTAAAGTCTTTTGTTTATAGGGCCAGTACTAGATGGCACTTATGGAAACCCTTGTCTTCCATTTTGGACTTGGATGAAGCAGCTGGAGTCTGTACAATGCTGCTCTGGTTTTATTGAGAATCTGTATGGATTGTGTGGTTGTTTTTATTTAAGCCTCTTGTTCAGAGTCAACAAGATCTTCTGGAAGACACTTGCACTTAAAGTCAGGCCTTGGTCTCCATTTTGGAGACTGGATGAAGAGACTGAACTCTCCAAGATGGGCTCTCTTGTTTTGGTTAAGGTTCATTGAGGAATTATTATTATTATTATTATTTTGTTAATTTTAGCTTCCTCTTTAGAGTAAAAAAGACCTCCTGGAGGGCCCTTGCATTTAAAAGTTGAGTTGAGGGATTATATTTTAATCCCTTATTGGGGGAACATTCTTCTAAATTGTGCAGCACTCTTCTGTCAATTTGCTGTGCTGAAGTAATCTGAATTTGCTGTGGCACTGAACTTTGTACCACTGAGGTCTCAAATACTATATTGGCTGACCAGGTAGACAGTATTTGGTGGAGCTCCCATTTTTAAGACAGGTTTGGAAGCAGGAGTGGCAACCACTTCATAAACCACATGCCTCTGGAAACTTTTTGAACTTGGAGAAATTATAGTTATAGAAAGGGCTTAGGTCTTTTGTTCATAGAGTTGCTCATGAGTTGTGCACGATTCGATGGCAATAAAAAAAATAAAATATATATATTTCAAATATTAAGTATTAGGAATAATAAAAGAAAATCTGAGAAAGGAGATTAAATATCATAGGTGCATCTTATCAGAACTATGAGAACATTATTAATATTAATTCTAAGGAAAAAATACTAACTAATAATTCATGCATATATAAATTTCTTATTGCATCTGTTCAAAGCCATATAAAAACGCTACAATTATTTTTACATACATAAGATTTGCAACTGCGTCAGTCAGAATTTCTCTTAGAATGAAAACAAGAAACCCATTTCACTTATACAAATACAGATTTACAAAGAGTAAAAAAATAAATAGTACAAAAATGGAATCAGACTAGAAAATAGTATCTTATAATAATGGTAAATTTATTAAAAGATTAAAAAATAGTGTTTCAGTCATAGGAAAATGACCAACATCAATTTAAGTACAAATATAAGGGGAAAAATCATTTGAATGTTTAAATAGGTGCGATAATGCAATACATAAAATAAGTGGTCTTGATCACAGTTTTGATAAAATAGAAACCCCCAACCCTTTGCTGCTGAATTGACTCAAATTCAAGGCAAACCTCTATCAGGTTTTCAAAGCTGTAGATCTTTACAGAAAGAAATTTCCCGTAGAGCCACTTTTGGATTCCAATTGCCATTGTTTCAGTTAGCAATCCAACATATTGCATGGTAGACTGATAATAATTATGTTGATAAAATTCTTCAATTATCAAGGGTTAATGTGATGAAAACTCAACTCATTGCTGATGAGTCAGAACTGACTCACAGCTGACCCTTCATTGGAGATGTCCCACCTTCGTAGTGAGAGGTTGCTGGTAGAATTGAAAGTGCAAAGACTCACCTATCTTTCTTTTCTCTGTTAGTAGTACACTCTGTCTCCAGAACTCCTTAGACTATGTAAATGCTGAAACGATATAGTTGATATCCATAGATTTGAATAAAAGAAAAACTGCTTTTAGTAGAATAAATATTGTGCTGTTAGCTTCCATCAAGTCAATTTTGGCTAATGGGCATTTGCAGATAGCTGCTCCATAGGGCTGTTCTCTAGACAGAACAGATTGCTAGATATTTTCCTTCCTTGAGCCACTGGGTGGATCCAAAGCTCCAAACTTTGGATTAATTTAAAAAACTAAAATAAACCAACAGGAAAAACACACAACCAAAATCCAGCAAACCAACCATCAACCTCTTCCATTGGATTTCTGAGACTGTGAATCACATCAGAGGAGACTGTCTGTTTTCACCAAGAGTGCTAGTGGAGGAATTGAACTACCAGAGAGGTGACAGGTGTAGACTATGAAGAGTTGGTTGCAAATGACGTAGACCACCGTGGATCCTGATTGAGTAAGAAAGCTTGGCAATTCTTATATAGTGTTCATTTGAGATTAAAAATAACTGAGGGAAAATGTACGTACAGTTTCTATTGATTCTGTAGAACATAAAAAAGGGAAAACAATAAAAATAAAATCTAGTATATGAGACAACACTCATTTATTATCTACCCTTTGTAGATCAGAAGACCATAACGGCATGTCTGAGCTCTCTGCTGAAATTTTGTATGAAATTAAGGTGTAGATTGGGGCTGTAGAACTCATCTGTGGTTGAATACTTTGTTCAGGCCTCTAGTTGCTGCCAAAATTTATTATCTTTTACCTATAGGTCTAAGATGCTATTTCTTTGCTGGCTGTTAGCCAGGCTACTGTTTGTTCCTAGAAGATGTTCACATTAATTCTCATGTGATTTCTCCTCTCATCAAAGTGTTTGAGAATCCTTCATAAGCTTCACATCTCTTTTTCATCTGCTACCATCTAGAGAAAACTGTGTTTTAAAAGAGAAACCGGTTATTAGATTCAGTCCACCTAGATAATCTCTCTGTATTAAGGTCAACTGTGCCATATAATGAAACTGTAACAGAGAAGGAGGGGATAGTTGGTGGGGAGCAGGTGCTATTATGGCATCATATCTTCGACAGTTTCTGGGGATTAAGTAATAGTGCTTGTGTTGGAATGAATCCTAACACAAAAAGGAAAACTATTTCTTTCACAAATACAGTGTTTTTAAAATAAATGTATATATGCATATACCCATGCACTTACTGCACTGCTAATTTAAGACTACTCTTCTCTGGTTTTCAAATTCACCAACTGCTCCAAAGGAGAAAAGATGTACAGTCTTGATTTATAGCCTTGGAAACACAGAAGTCAGTTCCC
>NW_006399860.1:10053701-10065587 GCF_000299155.1 Elephantulus edwardii | reverse complement strand
ATATCTAAAACATTACATATATCTAAAACATTACATATATCTAAAACATTATATATATACATAAAACAGTATAACCATAAAGTCAAAGTTTCAAATCCAATAGCTATTTCTCAGGAAAAAGAAAATCAGGAGATAACTTCTTAAGGTTAGTTAGTTAAGATTAAGATAACTCGCCTTAAAATTAATCTCTGTAAGATTCACAGCCATCAAAGTGATTGCAGGGTCATTTTGATAAAAACCTTAACTCAAAGGTAAACTTAACACTACATAGGGAAAAGTTTAATTAGCATACACAAAACTC
The DNA here is from genome assembly GCF_000299155.1 of Elephantulus edwardii. Lineage (NCBI taxonomy): Eukaryota > Metazoa > Chordata > Mammalia > Macroscelidea > Macroscelididae > Elephantulus > Elephantulus edwardii. Next base: position 10,065,286 of record NW_006399860.1, on the reverse strand, counting down.
TGAAAAGAAACAATGAATTCACAGTATAATTTCAATCTACCTTAAGAGTCTCAAAAGGATTGTTTGCCTCTGTATGTCTTTATATCATAAATACAAACAAACCGCATATATATTTCAGAAGGTTGTTCTGAATAAATAATAATTAATAATAATAATAATTAATAATAAACTAAAAAATGAAAGGGATCGAAACAGGGATTCTTGTTGTTTTGTGCCTCTAATCCTCCAGTGGGTTTTTTTATATCACACTGTGTGCCTTTTGGCTGACAATGAAACTTTTTACCACTAAGCCACCAGAACTCTCTAAAATAGGTTAACTCTAAAAACTACATTTCAGATTGCAACTTGCATATTAATTCTTAAAATATAGCTTCAATCAATGCCATAACGTAAATTTCTGGAATTAGATAGAGGTTATGAATTCTATCTAAAAGAATAAATATGAAGAAACACTGAGGAGTTGTAAAGTATATAATTACTATTGATGTCCTCTATTAGCAAAAGTGTTGTATTAGCATTATAAATTAGTATTGTGTTAGTATATATTACATTAGCATTGTAAAGTTTTGTAAACAAATAAAAAATAATTCTGACACAAAAATAAACAACTTTTTTTATTTAGTCAATCAATCACTTTACCAGACACTTTTATGGGTGTTTCAGACAGCTGAAAAGAAATAGAGCAGATAAAATCTCTGACTACAACTTACGGTTTATATAAATGATATTGCATCATTTATAGCATTGCAAGGAAACTGTAAGTTTGGCTATAATTATCACTGTCAGGTACAAAATGATGCTTGAGTCATGACTGACTTAATTCTGAGAGCTTGACTTGATGATATTCTTTCCCAGATATGTCAATATACTGTTCAAAATAGAACATATGCTTTGTGAAGACAGATGGTGATTTACTTCACTTTGTATCCTTTGTAACAATTGACAAAGTGACAGTGACAAAGCAGAGGCCCTATCATGTTATCTACCTGCTAGAATAAAGCAGTTTGTGAAATTTTAACTTTTAACAAATTTTACAAATGCTACAAAGAAACAAGTTACGGGTGTTTTAATCATGCTATGTGCTTATCATTACAATTTAATCAATATCCACTCAACAAAGAACGTATGGAAAAGCAATGGCTTTTTTAGGCAATTTTTAAATTATAGTTGAAATATACAAACAAATATCTGCTTGTAAGAAGAGTAATGAAGACTGTTGTCATTGTTGTTGATTGTCATCAAGTCAAGCACGATTCATAGTGACTCTATGAACAAAAATCCCAATGCCTTTCCATAACTGTCATCATTTCACCAAGTTCACAGAGTTTCCCGAGGCATGTGGTTTAGAAAGTGGATGCCACTCCTGCTTCCAAACCTGTTTTACAACTGGGAGCTCCCACATTGGGAGAACTTTCTAGTATTTTATCCCCCAGTGGTACAAGGTTCAGCATCAAGCAAACCAGGTTATTTCATACTGCACATTGACAAAGGGTGATGTACAAAGTGGAAGAGTGTTTCTCCAGATATATCAGCACTAGTTTCACTTAGCAATGGTTAAGTGTAGTCAAGTGGAATACAATTGAGAGTAAGTTTTTCACAAAAGACCTGAACTCTCTTCTATGACTAACATAATTTCTGTACATTTTAAAATTTAGAGAGTTTGTAGAGTTTCCAGAGGCATCTAGTTTTAGGAAATGGATGTCACTCCTGTTTCTGAGCTATAACTCAATCTGGAAGCTCATCCAAACACTGTACATGAAGGGTAAACACTAGGGAGTTTGACAAGACTATGGAACAGTGTGCAGCGTCACAGCAACACCAAATTGTTCAGTTCCTCAAATAGACAAAAGATTGCTGTGTCATTCAAGGAATATTCATTCAAAAATTATTAAATTTGGCCAAGGGCCGCTGGTCCAAGAGACAGGTGGGGCTTTAAGCCAATGCCTTTGAGCGAGCTGAAACCCTAGGAAAAGGCTCAGGGACACCCCCTCTTGGGAGTAAAAGAACAGTAATACACATCAAACACGACCTCCAAAAAAGCACAACCCCCAAAACTTCCCTTATTTGGAGACTAGAAGGGAGTTAAATAAAATGAAGACTAAGAAATGCTTCAAATTAGAAACAATTGTAGTCTCAAGTGGTTGCAGTGAGTAATTAAGTTTATATTTTACCTTGAAGCTGCTCCTCTAAGCAATTGACCTTGCTGTCATTTTCTGATTAGTTGTACTTAACATATATATTACCCACAGTTTATTTAATGATATGTCTATCTTGTATATATGTGTATATTTATAAGCTATATGGAATGTTCATAGCTTATAAATATATGTGAGATTTTGAGAAGGGATACAAAATAGGTTCAGGTTTAAATCCATATTTCATAGAGTTGCTATGAGTTATACTGGTCTTGACAGCATCTAACAATAACAACATAATATATAGTAGTGCTTTGCACATGTAGAAATTGTGTATAAATGGTTTCGTACAGTACTCATTTATACAGTACTCATTTATATGATTTACTCTACTGATAGAATGTCAGTGCTAATTCTGTGAAGTTCCTCCTTGCTGATGTGTATGTCACTGTGCTTTGCTAATTTTATGACATAGATTGTTTTCCACCCATATCTCCTTGGATCTAAAGAATATGGCAGTTTCTCCCTGATATATAAACAGAGATAGAAGTTACTAGGCTCTCTGTGGCTATCGCCATTTTTAATTTAGTGAGTACTTGCTGAATTGAAACCTAGTCGCAGATTGCTGTGAGTCAGAATCAACTTGATGGCAGTGGGTGTTGGTGGTGCCAAATTACCATTAATATTCTCTGTACAGAATCTTACTCCTATGAGTATGTATGTAGATATTTCCCTCATCCCATATTCTGAGTAACAATTATTTGTATCCAAATTTTACTTTCTCCAATCAAAGACTACAGACTTTTTTACAGACATTGATTTCTGCCAGGTACCCTTTCCACAGAATTGCTAAACGAAAGCCTTCTATTTGGAACTCTCCTTGACCTAAGAATCAAATATCGATCATCTCACAAGTATTAAAGAATTGGGTGAAAGGTTAAAGGGGGTCATGATAGAAACATATAGCATAATTAAAGGCAATCCTCTAAGAGAAGCCTTTTATAAACTTTTAAAGGAATTGGGGGAGAAAAAAAGAAAAAATCAGCTGTCCAGCCATTATTAGCTATTATCTAGGGAGAAGCACTAACCTGTGACCAATTAAATTTTGAGACAAATTCCTGTTGATTAGCACCTGGTCTATTATTGAATGAATAAAGATAAAGTAAGAATTTCATTTTTAGCATAACCACAAGCTCTCACCACCAATCAACTAAGAAAAAAGGGGGGAGAGACATTTACGTTTGTTCTCAGTGGTGGTTCATCCACTTTTCAGAAATACAGTGAATTTAAACTTTATGTGAAGGGGCAAGCTTAGCTGTAGGCATGTAAACTAGGTCCAAAGTCAGTAGTTAATGCTATCATTACTTATGCCATTTTAACTATTTTTCTTTCAAAGAGATCATTAAATCACCAAAAATATCAGTCTGCTATTAACACATTTCTTCAACAACTTTTTAGGCCAATTGTCTTTGTACATTTGTGCACAATTCTCCTTTACATTATAATAAATTATGAATTCTAGGTTTTCCTCTGTATATTTGGGAAAATGTTTTAATTAAGATAATTATTTTCTGACTGAAAAGCTACAAGTATTATTTTGTTAAAAACAATAAAAAGACTGTAAACATAATTTAAAAAACTTAATAATATCAAACTTAATTCAATATTTGTTTCCATACCAAAGAAAGGTGACATAACAGAGTGTGGAAATTATTGAACAATGTCATTAATATCACATGTAAACTAAATTCTGCTAAATCTTATAAAAAAAATTAATGGAGCAACACATAAACAGAGACCTGCCAGATGTACAGGCTGGGTGCAGAAGAGGTTGTGGCATTAGGGATATTATAGCTAATTTTAGATGGATCTTGGCATAAATCAGAGAGTACAAGAGGAATGTTTATGTGTGTTTCTTTGACTATGTAAAGGCTTTTGACTTTGTGGATCACAACAAGTGTGGCTGACTCTAAGAAGGCTGGGAATCCCAGAACAATTGATTGTGCTTATGTGAAACCTATACTTATACCAAGATGTATTCTGCATGCTTCAAAATTTGGCAGGGGTCTGGCAGGGATGTATTCTGTCTCCATACCTTTTCAATCTGTATGCAGAAGAGAGCATCCGGGTCTCTGGGCTGTATGTAGAGGAATGAGGCAAGAGAATTGGTGGAAGTGTTGTCAACAACCTGTGTTACACAGATGACACAACCCTGCTTGCTGAAACTGAGGAGGACCTGAAGTGCTTGCTGCAGAAGGTCAAGGACTTCAGCTTTCAATATGGACTGAAGCTCAACATCAAAAAAACCAAAACCAAAAACAAGCAAAGATTCTCACCATGGGCCAACTGGCATCATTAGTATGGATGGTGAAGAGACTGAGTTAACAGTTTTAGTTTGCTTGGTTCCACAATCAACACTTTTGGTACCAACAGCCAGGAAATCAAGAAATCAATTTTATTGGCAAAGTCAGCGGTCAGAGACCTTATCTCCAGAGTACTGAAGAGCAACGACATCAGGCTGGAGACTAAGATATACCTGATCCGGGCTATAGTCTTCATAATTGTGTTCTGTGCATCGGAGAGCTGGACAGTGACTAGGGATGACAGTAAGAGAATTGATGCCTTTGAGCTGTGGAGCTGGAGAAGAGTGTTGAATATACCATGAACTTCTAAGAGAACAAACAGGTTTGTTCTGGAGAGGGTGAAGCCAGGCTGCTCCTTGGAGGCAAGGATTCTGAAGTTTCATCTGACATACTATAAGCATGTTGCAAGGAGGGACCAGTCCTTGGAGACGGACATCATGTTTGGGAGAGTGGAGGGACAGCGCAGGAGAGGAAGACCCTTGATGAGATGGAGCTATTCAGTGATTGAGTTAGTGGGAGTGGGTGTGTCAGAGACAGTGAGGATGGCATAGGGTAGAGCAGGGTTTAGGGCTCTTGTACATAAGGTCACTATGAGTTGCAAATGACTTGAAGACATATTGTTGTTGTAGTTATGTGCCGTCGAGTCGCCTGCGACTCATAGCTACCCTATGTACAACAGCCCTAAACTCTGCTCTGTCCTGTGCCAATCGCACTGTCTCTGACACTCCCATCCCAATTATCCCAGTCACTGAATCAAGACATATAACAACACAAATAATAATATCAAATTTATTTTCTTTTCTATTAGGAGTGGCATCCATTTCTATAATAGCTTGCCTCCCGAAATCCTATGAAACTTGAAAAAGGATAAAATCACGCAAGTGTTGAGGACTTTCATTCACAGGGTCTCTATCAGTCGCCTACGACTCAATAGCACTTAACGGCAACCTCATCTATATTTGGAAGAAGGTGGAGTGATATATTTGGATTTCCAAAAGACTTCTCTAACCACACATTTAATTTAAAAATAACTGGTTTGTAGTCATGTATTTTACTTATAATGTTTTTCATAAGAAATATATGCTGTAACATCAGATTATTTTTATTGTGTTCCATACAAGAAGTTTTATCAGTTATATTGATGAGATGAAATGTTATTAGATTATATCTTTACACTATGAAGGAAATATATCACTGATAATTATTTTGTTAGACCATACTTTCAAAAACTTTTTAGTGAGTGTAATAAGACTTTAAAATATTGAGAAAAAGTAAAATAATATAAAAACTTAAGCAAAGTTATAATATAAAGTTTAGTAGAAAATACATTAGTATTTTACCATCTTCCTTTATTAAGAGACTCTTCCCCTTCAACATCAACCAGGCCTTGCTCATGGCTTTTGAACTTAGAACAAGCAAAGATCAGTGATGAAAGGAAACCTTTTTGACCCTCCTCTGCCATTGTCCTTCATATGGAATTTCCTTTCCTTCAACTTCAGCCGGGCCTTGCTCATGACTTTTGGGCTTGGAGCTGGCAAGGGTTGACAATGGAAGAAACATTTTCAACCCTACTTTCCCATTATGGAGCACCAGGACCTTGGATCCAGCTGAGACAATGCCTTCACCTGGGAAATTATCCTGCTGTGCAAGTTGTGCACCTTCGCTTGAAGGCTCTAGCCCCCATCTGGTCATGACACCACCGGCCTAAGATGAGACTTGAACCATGATTTTCTTCATATGCTTGATTTGCTGTCAGAACATAGACACTAAGCTAAGCCATAGGCAGATGACCCTGGAGCACAAGCTCAGAGACGAGGACCATCCTTCAGAACTGCTGGAGAGGGAAAGACTTTCCTAGACCTGGTGCTTGGGAATCTGACTTGGAGCCTCCAGATACTATCTGTCAGGTTGTGGTAATTACTTTACACCTTAATTGTCTATTCTTTTTTGTTTATCAAGATTCCTTTTTAGTGAAGCAGTTGTCTGTCAGTCTGCTGAAATGAGGTAACTTTTGCTTGCTGTGATTCTGAAAGCTGTGCTACCAGTGTATCAAATACCAAAAATGTCACCACTGGTAGACCTTTTTTCTCTTGATTTTTAGTAAAAAAGAAAAAAGGAATATGGCATGTACAAAGTATAAATCCTGGAAAACATGAAGTTGGGAAGAATGAAATGGAATGTGTAAACAGACAGTATAGGCATTAGTAAGATGAGATGGACTGACTTTGGCCTCTTTGAATCAGATAATTACGTGGTATACAGTGCTAGGAATGAAAAACAGAAAAAAAAGAATGGTGTTAACTCATAGTTCAAAAAATAATCTAGAATTCTATTCTGAAGTACAAAATAGTGAGTAATAGGCTATTACCATGTACATACAAGGAAGATCTGTTAATATGACTCATATTCAAACATACACATAACAGCTAAAGTCAAAGAGGACTAAATTGAAGATTTTTAGAATTGTTTTTAGTCCAAAGTTGACCAAATAAGCAATCAAGTGGTGTGAAATATAATTGGTAACTGCAATGCAAAAGTTGGAAACAACGAAGAGGGAATGACACTGAAAAAAAAATACTTAATGACAGAAATGAGGCCAGAAATAGAACATTCAAATTTTATATGTTCAATGATTGATTCATCACAAAAAGTGGCTTTACACATGGACTTCTCCAGATGGACTGCATAGTAATAAAATTGGTAACATCTGTGGGAGGAATAGTAGGAGAAGCTCAATATCAACAATCAAAACCAGGGCAGGTGCTGACTGTGGAACAGACCATGAATTACTCATATGCAAGTTCAAATTGAGGCTGAAGAAAACAAAAACATGCCCTGAGAATCAAAATATGATTTGGAGCCTATCCCACATGAATTTAAAAATCATCTAAAGAATAGGTTTGAAGGAGTGAACATCAAATATTGAAGAACAAATGAGGTGTGGGATGACTTCAAGAATATCATTCAAGAAAACATCAAAAGCAGAGGAGAGAGAGAGAAAAAATCAAAATAGACTTCAGAAGTGACCCTGGATAATGCACTAGAGGGTATAGAAGCCAAAACAAAAGGAAAGGATGCTGAAGCATGAGTTAAGAGAAGATTTCAAAGGACAGCTCAAGAAGACAAGGGAAAATATTTTTGTGGAATTGGAGAATAAATGGATGAGAACTCACTCAACATTTCTTAAGATCAAATAACTGAAAAATAGATTTTGATCTCAAGTTTTAATGAATAGAGATGCTATGGAAAAATCTTGAATGATCCAGAAAGCGTCAAAAGAAGATGGAGAGAGTACATAGAAACATTGTACAAAAAAGGATTGACTGGCAATGAAATACTTCAGAAAGTACCATGTGATCAAGACCTAATGATAATGAAGGAAGAAGTTCAAGCTACACTGAAGTAATTGGGGTAAAAAAAAAAGATAGGCTTCAGAAATCGATGAAATACTAATTGTCATGTTTTAACTAACAGATGTAGCCCTGGATGTGCTCACCAGGCTATGTTAGGCAATGTAGAGGACAGTTTTCTAGCTGACTGACTGGAAGAGATCCATATTTTTTATCATCCCTGAGAAAGGTGATCCAATAGAATGTGCAAAATATAATTATTATCACATATAAGCAAAATACTGCTCAATGTCATTCAAGAACTGCTAGAACAGTACATCAAAAGAAAACTGCTAGATGCTTAAGCTGAATTTAGAAGGGACCTTGGAAGGAGAGATATGATTGTTGATGTCACACGGATCCTGACTAAAAGCAAAGAATACCAGAAAAACGTCTATTTGTGTTTTATTGATTATGCAAATGCATTTAACTGTGTGGATCATAACAAATTATGGTTAACATTGAGAAGAACTGGAATCGCAGAACACTTAAATGTACTCATGTGAAACCTATAAATAGATCAAGAGGCTCTTTTATGAACAGAGCAAAGGAACACTTGTTAGGTGTCATCAAGTCGAGTATGACTCATAGTGATCCTACAAACAAAAGATCCAAACTCTGTTCTATCCTGTGCCATCCTCACACTTCCATACACACAAGAGTCCATTGCAGCAGTTACCATGTCAGTCAACTCAATCGAAGGTCTACCTCTCCTTTTGCTGACCCTGCAGCCTTCCAAGCATCGTGTTTCTCTTCAAGTAATAGCACTTCCAAGGAACGTGCCCAGAATTTGTGAGGTGAAGCCCCATCATTTGTTCCTCCAAAGAATACTCTGTCTGTACCCTCTCCAAGACATATCTCTGTGTTCTCTTGGCCATCTATGGGATGTCCGGTGCTCTTTTCTAACACCACAGCTCAAAAGAATCAATTATTTTCCTGTCATCTTTATTTATTGTCCAGGTCTCTGATGCATAGTAAGTGATCAGAAAGACAATGGCCTGAGTTAGACACACCTTGGTCCTCAAATTGTCATCATTACTCCTCAATAATTTGGAGAAGTCCTTAACTGCAGATTTTCCCTGTTCAATGTGTCTCTTTATTTTCTGACTGCTGGTACCAAAGGTGTTAATTCCAAATCCAAGATAGACTAATGAACAAAGGAAAATGATATTGTAGAAAATTAAGAAAAATGTCCATTGAGGTTTTATCCTTTCTTCATACCTACTCACTCATTGTATACTGAACTAATAACTTGAGAAACTGGACTATATAAAGAGGATGAGAACGTCAGGATTGCATGAAGACTCATCAATAACTTTTGATATGCAAATGACACATTCTTACTTGCTGAAAGTGAGAAAGACTTGAAATACTTACTATAGAAATTCAAGAAATACAAATTCCATATGGATCGTATCTCAACATTGTTGTTGTTGTTACGTGCTATCAAGTGGTTTGTGACTCATAGTGACCCTATGTACAAGAGCCCTAAACGCCGTTCTAACCTGTGCCAACCTCACTGTCTCAAACACATTCATTCCCACCACTCCACTCACGGAATCGATCCATCTCATCGAGGGTCTTTCTCTCCTGAGCTGTCCCTCCACTCTCCCAAACATGATGTCCCTCTCCAAGGACCAGTCCCTCCTTGAAACATGCCCAAAGTGTGCCAGATGAAGCTTCAGAATCCTTGACTACAGGGAACATTCTGGCTTCACCCTCTCCAGGACAAACCTGTTTGTTCTCCTAGCAGTCCATGGTATATTCAACACTCTTCTCCAGCACCACAACTCAAAGGCATCAATTCTCTTTCTATCATCCCTAGTCACTGTCCAACTCTCTGATGCATAGCACATAATTGCAAAGACTATAGCCTGGATCAGAAAAATCTTCATCTCTGAATCAATAGATAATATCATGGTAGATGGGGAAAAGATTAAAATTGTCCATGACTTCATCTTACTTAGATCTACAATCAATACATTTGGTATCAACAATCAGGCGATCAGGAGACACATTTCACTGGGAAAGTCTGTAGTCTGGAATGTTTCCTAATATTGAGGAGCAATAATGTCACTTTAATGATCAAGATGTACCTAATTTAGGCCATGGTCCTTTCAGTCACTTGCTGTGGAGCTTAGAGTTGGATAATATAAGATTGATGGAAGAATTATTGATGCCTTAGAACTGTGGTGTTAGAAAAGTGTAGTGAATATCCTATGGACTGTAAAGAACTAACAAGCACATATGTCTTAGAGAAAGTGCAAACAGAGTGCTCCTTAGAGGCAAGGATGGTGAAAGTTTCTCAGATGTACTTCAGTCATGTTGCTAGGAAAAACTATTCCTTGGAAAGGGACATCAATCATGTTTGGAAAGGTGGATGGTCACTGAAAGAGACAACTTTCAACCAGATAAATTGAGACAGTTACCGAAGCAATGGGCTCAAGTAAATCAGAGATTGTCAAAATTATCTGGGGTGAAGATGAATGTATATGACCTTTGTAAGTAATCCAGTATAAAATAAAAATTTTATTAGAAAAAGAAATTACACAGCGTAGGACAGGATTAAGATCTGTTCTAAATAGGCTAGCTGTATATTGCACTTGACAGGATGATACATTTTGTTGCTTTGAAATGCTTTTGAGTCATAGACGACTCATAGTGAAACTATCAACTAAAGACCTGAACATTTGTATAGCTTTCATTGTTTCTCTAAGTTCACAGAGTTTCCAGAGACAAGCTATTTCGGAAGTGGATGCTTCCAAGGCTGTTTTAATCTGGGAGCTCCACCAAACACTGATCACCATGAGTAACTATCATCAAATTTGACACATGAGTGTCGCAATGTTTAACATCACAGAAACACCGAGCTAACTCAGTAATATAAAATTTAGAAAGGCTTAATGATAAGCAGTTGTCCTGCCAACAAAAAAGCAAGAGGTTCAAATGCACTACCTGCTCTGTGGGAGAAAGATGGACAGTCTCCTCTCGTGTTATTAACTGGCTCTGAAAACCTCTGAGAGGGTCAGCTATAGATCAGTTCTGACTTCATGGTACATCACAATAAAAGTGCATATAATTTACCACACAGCATCTCAATTGAAATGGTTTAACAGGGCAGCATATCTTTTTCAATGTATATTGGAACAAATTAGTCCTGGTGATTGACTGCTAAACAAATTAATGTAGTAAAAAATATCCTCCTGAAAGTAAATGATCTACTGGCATTTTAACAGCTACTAAATATGATGGTAGAGAAATCATCACTAAAATCTTCACTTTTCTCATAAAAGAGCCATTATAACACTCAAGGTTGATAGAAATATTCTGATAGAATTGCATGAGCCATTTTTGCACATGAAATGTCCTACTTACTGAATGTTACTTACATAGCCTACTAGAAGTGAGGTATTTCATTTACAACAATGAGAAATAAAATAAGACTGCTTTTCACTGAAGGAGCAAAATGCCATGACTATTCAAGTTACAATTATAATATTGCTTAAATAAACTTACTAGGACTTTTTTTCAATGTAGAATATTTAGTTAATGTAGCAATACTTTTCTTGATCGTTCTAATGCGAAACCTATACTTGGACCAAGAGGCAGTCATCAGAACAGAGCAGGGAAACACTGCATGGTTCAAAATTGGGAAAGGTGAATGCTAGGGATGTGTCCTATCTCCATACCTTTTCAAT
>NW_006399860.1:10050785-10052578 GCF_000299155.1 Elephantulus edwardii | reverse complement strand
GGAATTGGACTTGCTGGGCTGCTTAGACACTGAAAGGTCAAGCCCGCCTAGGGTCACTATGAGTGGCCTAATGAGAGTCACTATGAGTGACTCAATGGCACTAAACAGCAGCAAATAATAAATTATTTTCTTTTCCATTTGCCGTATTGCTCCTCTAACACATTTCTAATATCTTTGAGTATGTTTATGGAAGAATATAAATTCTCTTACAAAAGTTCTTCTCTGTTAGAATGTATTTTGGAGGGAGCTATAGCTGGTAGCCAAGTGAATTATAGAGTTGTGCTGTTGACCGAAAGGCAGGGGGTCTAATCCATCAGGTGCTCCAAGGAGAAAGATAAACTCTTTTCACGTGATTTATGACTTATGAAAACCTGCTAAAGGGCCAGCTGCAAGTCAGGTCTCACTTGATAGCATGTATAATAACAACATTATATGTCTAGAAATAAAAATTTGTAAGGAGAAATGAGGATTCGAGTTTTAGTAAGAGGAAATTATAATGCCAATGTGTTTGAATGTGTTTGTGTTATTATAATTTAGTAATCATAAAAACATCTAACTAAAAGTATAGTGACTTTTTGTAATTATATTTATCAAGAAACTGTTTACCTAAAAAATAATGTTGTGTGTATCAAAAATTCATTAAACAACCATGAATAAGAGTAAGCTCATTGATAACTGAAAATAACACAATTAGCTGAAAATATTTGTTCACTGATACCTTCCCAAAAGGAAAAATATTTTTTCTTGGAAAGTGCAACAGCTGCAAAGATGTTTTTATTTACTTTTAGAAACAGGTGTCTCCCTTTCATGCTTGAGCCAACTTATAATTTGAGCAGTTATGAACATGTGGCTGCTTAGAATTTGTCTGATTTTTTAAAAAAATTATGCTGAAATAGTTTCAGACTTTTTCTGGAAGGCAGTTTGGAACTTCCTCAAAAAGTTGAACATAGAAATTCTATATGACCCAGCTATTCCACTACTTGGAATATACCCTGAGAAAATGAAAACTGAGGCACAAACTGAGATTTGTACACCAATGTTCAGAGCAGCATTATTCATCATTGCAAGAACATGGAAAAGGCTCAAATGTCCAACCATAAATAAATGGATTGAGAAATTATGATACATTCACATAATGGAATACTATGCAAGACACAGGAGAAATGACTTTGTAAGTTATTATCTAACTTGGGAGGGACTGGAGAACATTATGCTGAATGAACTAACTCAGTCCCACAAGCATAAATATTGTATAAAACCATTATTGTAGAATGGGTATAAGGATCCAAGAGGGGTGGGAGAAGCTGGAAGCAGAAGGATATGCAGGGGAATGGTGGGATTAATCATGGGGTTGTACAATTTGATGGGTGGGGAGTGAGGGAAATTGAAAGAATTTCTACTTGAAAACAATGTATTTGAATTTTTTTAAATAAACTAGTAGAAAATTTTAAAAAAAGAAGTATAAAAAGTCTAGTTGTCATGTTTCCTTTATGTAACTTTCCACATTGGTCACTGTTATCTTGCAGACCAACATGCTTTTAGAGAAAGTGTTCATCTTTAAGGATATTACACATTAATGAGATCCACTGAGGAGGACCTGAGGTGCTTGTTGAGACTGCAGCCTTCAATATGGATTGAAACTCAACATCAAAAAAACAAAGATTCTCACCACTGGGTCAACTGGCAGCATCATTATGGATGATGAAGAGATCGAGATTGTTAACAGTTTTGCATTGCTTGGCTCCACAGTTAACACTCTTGGTATCAGCAGCCAGGAAATCAATAGAAGAATT
>NW_006399860.1:10044041-10050376 GCF_000299155.1 Elephantulus edwardii | reverse complement strand
AATTCAGTGATAGGGGTAATGGGAGTAGGTATGTCAGAAACAGTGAGGTTGGCACATGATAGAGTAGGATTAGGGCTCTTTTACATGCGTAGCCAACGACTTGATGGTACCTAACAACAACAACAAGGAAAATGTATTTTCAGAAGATTCCAGCAAAAAGTTGGTTTATGTCAGGTTATATCTGACCAGACGAAAATAATCAATTGAAACTTAAAACAGAAAATTGTAAAAGTCATACAATTCCCAAAACAGGGATCTTTGTATAACACTTACTTGTTCATTTGACCTCTGCCAGTGAGATTAGTTTTAACACTGTTATAAGTATTATCTTTGTAAAAGCAGTGATAGTAGTTTGCTATTGGAAATGAAGAATTTACATTCTCTTTCTCACATATTAAGCCCTTTAAGGCTGTCTGGTAGTGCAGTTTATAAAGAGTTTCCCTGGCCAGTTGAAATCTACCAGCTACTCTGCGAAGAAAGATGAGCAATTTCCTCCCATGTGATTTATAGACTCTGAAAACGCATTGGAAGGTTAGCTATGAGTTGGTTCTGGCTAGTTAGCAATGAAAGAGAACTTCTACAAGAAGGAGCTCTGTTGACCTATTGCAAAGACTAACCAAAAGGTTACAATTCCATCTCAGCTGGATAAAGATGTCTAATCTTGTCCCACATTAATATTTACAGGCTTGAAAACTACTGTGGGCTCACTATAAGTTGAAAATTATTCCAGTCCATGACAGTGGGTAGACTTCTGGTGGCAAATTTATGAACTACCCAGAGGCTGAATGTTGGACGCTCCCCTTACTTAAAGATTCATCAAAAAATTCATTGTCATCAAGTCAAAAAAACTCATAACCAGTCCTCAAGTGGATTTCAGTGAGTTTCAAAGTTTTAAATAGCATAGGAGGATATTGTCCCACAGAGCCTCAGGTTTCAAACTGCCAGAGAAGCATTATCTTTGGATTAGAAAAGCAACTCCTTATAGAAACCTGGTGGAGGGTGATTATGAGTAAAAATCATTCCATGCCTGAACTCTTCCTAGAGATTTAGTATAGCTCTTATATTTAAAACAAGGAAAGATAATATAAAGAAAACCAATAGCCATAATAAACCTAGACAGTAATTTTCAACAAATTCTAGTCAATGAAGTTAAATAACATAACATAAAAGTATACACTATGATCAAACAGGATTGATATCAGAATTATAAATATGGCTTAGCATTAGAAAAAGAAATCAATGTAGTCTACCATACAAATAAAACAAAGGGAAAGAGTCATATGATTATATCAATTGACATAGAAAAGGAATCCAATAATAGCACACATTTCTTATTTAAAAATCAAAGAACAATATAAGCAAAATATCAACAGGAGAGAAATTTCTAGCCATAATTTAAACCCTATATCCAAAACACATAGCCACAATTATACTTAATAAACAAATACTTGAGTCTTCTCTTTGAAATGAGAATAAGACAGGAACACCTACTCATCATTGTTATTTAGCATTACACTAGAGATTTTAGACAGAGTTATAAGACAAGAAAGATACAGTAACCAAACCAAAAGGGAAAAGCAAAACTGTTTGAATATATGATCCCACACATAGAAGACTCTAAAGGTTTTGATGCCCCTCTTGCAGAGAAAAGAAAAAGAAAAAAAAATATACAGGAAAAACACCAGAGAAACAAATAAACAAAAAATTGAAAGTAAAACAAAATTAAAAACCCCTCAACTGTTAAACTAAATAACAGAATCTATTAACATTACAGCAGGCAAAATTAACACATAAAAATTAGTTGGATACCTCTACGTTGATGAAGACTACCCTGAAAATGAAATCAAGAAAATATTAATATATAACAGCCACCAAATCAATTAAAATCCTAAGAACTAACATAAAGGGGACATAAAATACTTAATGAAAATTTCAAAACATAATTACGATTATTCTTCAAGAGTCTTATTAAAGTATCTTTTCAGACTATATTGCCATAAAACTGGAAATTAGTAAAAAGAAGGGAAATAAAATAAAACCAGCCACATTAAAGCCAAATAACTCTGCCAGAACACAATTAGGTTATAGAATAAATTTTTTAAAAAGTGAAAAAGTTCCTCTAAAAATTGATAGTGAAATACAACATATCAAAACCTCTGGGATATAGGTAATGCAGTCTTCAGGGAACAGTTCATAGCAATCAGAAAACAGACTACAAAAAATAAAATAAAAATAAAAATAAATGAGACAACACTTCCATCAAATAGGAAAAGAACAATTTAATCTCATAGCATCTATAAAAATATTATTCTTAAGAGCTGAAATGATTGAGACAGAAAACAGATATAAATTGAAATCATCAACAGGACCATGAGCTGGTTCTTGAAAAGGTCAATAAAATATACAAACCATTGGAAAACTTAACAAAAGAAAGGAAAGGCACAAATAACTTGAATAAGAAATGATAGAAATGACATCACAACAGAACAAGATAAAATGAAATCAATAATATTCCAATATTATGAAAAGCTATACTCTCGTAAATTTTGAAAATCTAGAGGAAATAAACAAATTTTTTGAGACTTAAAACAGTGTATCAACCGAGCACTGAAAGAAGTGTAGGCTGGATTTCGAAGAGGTCATAATATTAGAAATGTTATAGCTAATGTTAGATCTTTGCTGAAAGCAGAGAATACTGGAGGAATATCTATCTGTGTTTTGTTGACTGTGCAAAGGCATTTGACTGTTTGGATAACATCAAACTGTGGCTAAGTCTGAGAAGAATGGGAATCCCAGAATACCTGAGTGTGCTTATGCAAAACCTATACTTGGACCAAGAGGCAGTCTTTAGAACAGAGCAAGGAGACACTACATGGTTCTATATTGGAAAGGGCATTCGCGAGGGATGTATTCTGTCTCCATACCTTTTCAGTCTGTATGCAGAACAGATCATCCGGGTTGCTGGGCTGTACAAGGAGGAATGTGGCATTATGACTGGTGGAAGATTCATCAACAACCTGCTTTATGCAGACACAACCCTGCTTGCTGAAACTGAGGAGGACCTGAATCGCTTGATTCAGAAAGTCAAGAACTGCAGCCTTCAATATGGATTGAAGCTCAACATCAAGAAAACAAAGATTCTCACCACTGGGGCAATTGGCAGCATCATTATGGATGGTGAAGAGATTGAGATGGTTAATAGTTTTACTTTACTTGGCACCACAATCAACAGTGTGAGTACCAGCAGCCAGAAAATCAAGAAACGAATTTCATTGGCAAAGTCAGCTGTCAGAGACCTCTTCAGAGTACTGATTTGCAATATCAGAGGGGAGACTAAGGTGTGCCTAATGAGGGATATCATCTTTGTAATTGTATGCTATGTATCAGAGAGCAGGACAGTTACTAGGGATGACAGAAAGAGAATTGATGCCTTTGAGCTGTGGTGCTGGAGAGGAGTGTTGAATATACTTTGGGCTGCTAGGAGAACAGGTTTGTCCTCGAGAGGGTGAAGCCGAGCTGTTCCTTGGAGTTAGATTCTGAAGCTTCATCTGACATACTTTTGGCATGTTGCAAGGAGGAACAAGTCCTTGGAGAGGGACATATTTGGGAGAGTGGAGGGACAGTGCAGGAGAGGAAGACCCTCGATGAGATGGATCAATTCAGGAATTGGGGTGGTGAAAGTGGGCGTGTCGGAGATAGTGAGGTTGGTACAAGATAGAGCAGAATTTAGAGCTCTTGTACATAGGGTCCCTATGAGTTGCAAGCAACTTGATGGCACATAACAGCAAACAACAACAATAGGCAAGATAGTATTGATGGAAAAATACAGAGAGGAATGGATAGATAATGAACAGGTATGGTGAAAGAAAGGACACTCTGAAAGAAATCGATGATTAGAGATTATATGTACGTCAATTAATAATCAGGGACAGATAAGCACTAAAAAGGCTTTGGAGGAGGGAGAAGAGGAAACTATGCATGAGTGAGAGTTAAAACTAATAACTTTTTAAATCTCACTCAGACACACCCCCACACACACTGAAAGAATGACTTTTAAAAAAATTTAAAACAAAAACGTTCACCACTGAGCCCATAGTCAATATCATGACAGATGGGAAAAAAAAAGATTGAAGTTGTCAGTGACTGGGTTTTGTTTGAACCAAAAATCAGCATTTACAAATTGCAGTAGTCAAGAAATTTTTTAAAAATGATGTTTTGTAGGGGAGCTCTGGTGGCCTAGTGGAAAGGAGCTGCAACTATAGTCCCAGAGGCACACGTTTCAAATCCACCAGATGCTCTGCCGGGGAAAGGAGGGACAATCTCCTCCTGTACCAGTCAGATCTGATTTGACGGTACACTCACACAAAAATGAAAAAAAAATATTGATGTTTTGTATTGGGCAATCTGCTATCAAGGACCTTTCCAAAGTGCAAAGGAGTTAGAATATCAGTTTCAAAAGTAAGGTGTACCTGATTGAAATCATTGTACTTTCATTTGTTTTGAATGTATCTTGAAGTTGGACAATGAAAAAAGAAGACAGAAGAATTGATATTTTTCAATTTTGATGTGAGCAAAGAGTACTAAATATTCCATAAACTGTCAAAAGAACAAATAAATCTGTATTTAAAGAAGTAAAATCAAGATGATTCATAGAGGCAAGAATGGTGACATTTCTATTCATATCCTTTGGGCATCGTGTCAGTAAGAGCCAGTTATTGCAACAAGACATTTTGCTGGGAAATTTAGAGGGTCAGTGAAAGAGAGGATGACCCTCAGTGAGATGCACTGACATAGTAACTTAGCAGATTGTGATTTTTAGGCCCTTTCTTTCCCAGAATAGCCACAGAAAGGATCAAACAACAGGAAGCAGCAGCTATAATTCTCTTTATTTCTGTTAGAACTTCAAATCTATTCCTTGTTTCCAGGAATATCTATCTACAACACTCCCCCGCCCCCCAACCAGTTTCCTTATCTTATAACAAGCACTTCCTACAACCCCCTGGCCTATTTTCTTGTAAGACAATACAAAATTTCACTCTAACTTTAAGTAGGAGTTGTTCTTTACTTTGGAGTCAGCCTAGTAGTTTCTCCTTAATAAACTTTCTTTCTTGGCCTAAACTGAATTCCGGCCTTCCTCGGTGACATGACATTTATGGTGTCAAAAAGCAGAAAGGGACACTTGCCAGGAGGCAACAAACACTGATTCTCTAATTTTGTCTGTCTGTCTGTCTTTCAACCTTCTTGCAAGCCTAACCTACAGAGACTAGGGGTCTGTCCCAAGTTAGTTATACAGCTAAGTGGATGACAGTAAGTGACGTGAAATTTGTTGTCTTTTTAGAGAATGGTTCTTGCATCCTAAAGCTATGTGAGGGGAACTGGAATCTTCCCAGATTCTCTATTGAGATTCTATGAAAACTCTGTGAAATTGGCTTCTGTTTCTCCTCTACATGATCTGCCCCACTTTCCTGCCACAAAGGCACCTAGGATGTACTGGATAACCCTAATTCTTTTCACTCCACAATGGGCTTGATCTGCCTTCTAACAGCCCCTCTTTGAATACCCTATCAATCTGCTTGTCCCTAATATTAAGAGAAAACCTTGGGGAAAGAAGCTTTTGGCTACCAAAATAACTCAAACTAATTTTTAACTGCTGTTATTTCAGTGTTCAACAAAAAACTTGAACAAAAAAATAAAAAAAAGAAAAAAAAGGACTAGCTAAAAGCCAAATTTCTTCAAACTGCAATCACAGAATACTTAAAACTCCAATAGTTTTCATACAGCAAGCATGCCCCAAGCCCCCAAATCCAAGGCTTTTGCTTACAATATAAAAAGGCTATTCAAGGTCACATAAGCCATAAATATTAAAAGATGCTTCAGGAGAGTAAAAAGGCAGAAAGGAAGCCTCCTGCCACTTGCTTCCAATGCAGTTCTCATAAACACCTAGCCCAGTAATGCCCAAAGCATGTTTTAGTAGCAAAAAGCCAATCAAACTGACAGAGTCCTAACTCTCTCACGGTTGCAGTGAATAATCAACACAGCATCACCATATACCTGGAAAAGACTTGAGTATGCATGGATGTTACTCAGTAAAATAATTCACTTTCTCCTCAATATTAATATGAGTTATTTAGTATTACAATATTTTAGTAACCTTCTTCCCCCTGCCAACTTACTAGTGTAAGCATTAAAAACGACCTGGGGGAGGGTTTGTAAAACAATGAAAGAATCTTTTCTTTTACTTTTCCATAATTTTTGAACTCATGTACTTATAACTTGTTAGTCAAATTTGTGTCTTCTAGGTTGCAACACCCCCATGATACATCTTCAAGGATATG
>NW_006399860.1:10032497-10043676 GCF_000299155.1 Elephantulus edwardii | reverse complement strand
AGAACAACAGGTGGGTTCAAACCACAAGAGAGGTACTGCTTTTAGGTTAACAGCACAACTCCCTAAAGACGATGCCACCAGAGCTCCTGAAAATTTACAAAGTATGTGAAATAGAAAAAGTCTATAAAATAAACTACCAAAACAAAACCAAACCCCTTATAATCCCAAGCCCTAAATAGACTTCTAGCATTTTGTTATATTTTCTTTCAGGCTTTTTTCTGTATCTCTGAATGCTTTTGTATATGTGTGCATAAAAACGAAATTGTACATTATTGCAAACATGTTTTACAGATTTAAAGATCATAATCTTTAAATACCTCCATGTACCTTTATTATCCTAGAAGAATATTGTTTTTAATAAATATATAATTCTTCCATAAAAAAAATAAAGGAGGAACTGTCACATCTAAAAAAAAAAACCAACAATAAAAAACCCTGCAAATAAATATCAACTCTCCTATTAAACTTTATACAAAATAAAGTATAATTTCCCTAATCAATTTATATTAGAAAGAGGCCTCTTATCAAAAGTAAATACTAAAGTTCTTTTCAACCTAGTATATCAAGCAGTATTAAAAATAACTCAATGCCCGTAAGCATCAACATACCCCCAAAATTAAGAAGTATATAGCCAGCTGTGTAAGATAATAACTAACTTTCCATAGTAAACTTTCTCCTAAAAGTATACAAAGCATAGTGCCCATCAGTTAAAAGAAGCTCACCAAGCCAATTAACTCAGAAACCCTTATAAAACACGTTTTAAACTCAGAAACCCTTATAAAACATTTTTTTAAAACTGTTTTTAAATTCTAAATCATACCAGCCCAACCTTTGCTAAAAATTGTTAACTTTGTACCCCCTATGACAGAGAGTAATTGTACCCACCCCTGTTCCACTTAATTTAACTTCAAAAAATTACACCTCAAACCCCAACAAAACAACCCTCATAGGTCAACTAGCAAACAATATATATTCCTTCTCCTTAAGGCAAATGGTACTTGCATACTACTTTCAATTAAGGGCACCAAAGCAGTAAACAATGTTTCCTCCTCTTAATTGTAATAACACCGTTTCCTTTTCAAATAAGACAATTCAGTGCTCTACTTCCGGGGTATTCTTTTTCCCTGACAACTCAGCTTACTGCTGCTTGCATACCCTTTTCAACCTTTGGAATACCTATAAACACAAAAGACAAAGTTCAAAATGCTCTGTCTCGCGATCAGGAAAAAAAAAGGGGGGGACATTGTTGCCCTAATCCCCCTCACAGTGGGTCTTGCAGCAGCCATAGGAACAGGTGTAGGAGAAAATTTGAACAGCAACCCATTTTTATTACAAACTCTCCCATGAGTTAAATGATGATGTGGAATGAATAGCTGATTCACGCATTTCACTACAAAATCAGGTAGAATCCCTAGTAGCTGTTGTCCTCCCAAACTGATGTGCATTAGACTTACTAACTGCTAAAAAAGGAGTAATCTGCCTCTTCCTAGGAGAAGAATGTTGTTGCTAGTAAACCAATCAGGAGTAGTCACAGACAAGATGAAAGAACTTCAATTAATGAATCTAGTGAAGATAATGGGAGATAGGAAACCAATAGAAATTTTTCTCCTCTCTTGAAGATTGGTTACCCTTGGCTGCTCCCCTTCCTCTGCCCTCTTACAGTAATTTTCTTAATTTGAACGTCTAGTCCCTGCTTCATGTGATTTCTCTCTAGTTTTTTACAGGAGTGAATGAGAGCTTTTATACAGTCCTTGAACCTCTCATATTATCAACTGGAGACCAACCATTAGGCTCCTCCATCATCACATCTGCCAACTCTGCTGCCAAAACCCAACAGCCTTTCACTCTTTTAGATAATTGCCTCCATCCAGCAGGAAGTAGTTACAGAAGAGAAGCTCAACAGCCTCAATCATATAACAAACAGCTGGAAAGTTTGGACCACAAATCTGTTCTCCTTCCAGTTTCCAGAATAGCCACAGAAAAGATCAAACCACAGGAAGCAGCAGGTATAACTCTGTTTATCTTTTTTTAGGGCTCCAGAGCTATTCCTCCTTCCTTTGCCAGAAATCATTATCTACAAATCCCCAATCTGTTTCTTTATCTTGAAACAAGAACCTATTCCAACTCCCCTGCCCAATTTCCTTGTAATAATATAAAACTCCACTCTAAATATAAGTAGAAGCTATCCTCTACTTTGAAGTCAGTCAAGCAGTTTCTCCTCAGAAAAGTTTCTTTCGTGGCCTAACCTGGGTTCTGTCCTTCCTCAGTAACCTTATAATGACTGGCATTGTGATAGTTTGCCTAGGTTAGAATGAAAGAAAATTATATAGTAAACTACAATTATTTTTAAAAATTTTTCCAAAGCTAGAATACCTCATATAGCAGAGGACAGACAACTTCTTGAATTTATAAAGTTAAGCTTATTCTGAGTTTACTTTTTAGTGTTAGAGTTGTTGTTGTTGTTGTTGTTGTTAAGTGCCGTCAAGTCGCAGGCAACTCATAGCGACCCTATGAAGGAAGAGTCCCCGAAGATTGGGTGTCTCTCATCCTCTCTCCGGGTTCATAGGGTTTCCGGAGGCAAGCTATTATGGAAGTGGATGCCATTCCTCCTTCCAAGTGTTAGAGTAGGACACAGAAAATAAAGGATATTGCCCATAAAATTGGTTTGTTGTTATTAGGTGCCATCGAGTAGAGTATGACTCAGCGACCCTATGAATACATGATTTAAACTCTGTTCTAGCCTTTGTCATCTCATATTTCTTGACACACAAGAGTCCATTATGGCAGTCACTATATCGAAGGTCTCCCTCACCTTTACCAATTCTCCACCCTTCCTAGCATCATCTTCTTCTCTAAGGAATAACCTCTCCTAGCAACGTGCCCAAAGTTTGGGAGGCAAAGCCTCATCATTCTTGTCTCCATAAAACGTTTGTGCTGCACCTTCTTCAAGATATATCTCTTTGTTCTTTTGACCATCCATGGAATGTACAGCTCTTCTCTAATACAACAGCTAAAAGGAGTCAATTCTCCTGTCATCTTTATTCACTGTTCAGCTCTCAGATGCATAGCAAGTGATTGGAAAGACCATGGCTTTAGTCCTCAAACTGACATCATTACTCAATTATTTTCAGTGGTCTCTAACTACATTTTTCTAGAACAATACATCTCCTTATTTCCTGACTGCTGGTACATAGGGTGTTAACTGAATCCAAGCAAGATCAAGTTTCTTACAGTTTCAATCTCTTCTCCATCCATCATGATGTTGCCTATTGTTCTAGTGCTAAGAATCTTTGTTTTCTTGACATTGAGAGACAATCCATACCTAAGGCTGCACACCTTGATTTTCTGCAACAAATATTGAAGTCCTCCTCACTTCATCAAGCAAGGTTGTGTCATATGTATAACATAGGTGCATTACTTAAAATAAAGTCATTATGAGACCAAAGGAAAAGCAAGGATGAGAAGGAAGGAGGGAGGTTAAAGAACTGGAAATGGAACAAATAGAACACAACTAAAATGACAATAAAGTACTGGGAATGGAGACAACAGAACACAGAGAGTAAACACATTGTTGTAACTATAACTAACATATTTAGACATTTTCAAATTGTAACCAAATGCACAACAGAAAGAAAAGAAAAAAAATTATTTTTCCTTGTAAGTAATAAAAGGGTAAGTTTCATCATCCTTACTGGTATTTTAGAATCCTGATGCTATGAATATTTGTAGAATAAATCTTAGTTCTATTTTTTATTGTTTTATATTCCATTTTCTATTATCTTAAGGAAAAGATATTTCTACAGGCTATAATATATTAATTCATGGATGTTAACATGTCATAAAATTATTATCTCATTTCCCTTCTATGTGAAAGTCACACAAGATATTTCAAGAAAAGCAAAACATTTTATTACCTAATTTGAATATTTTTATATTTTTTACATTGTAGAAAATAAATTATATTTGTTCACTTTTGATTGTACCAAGAAATATTCTTTAAGAGCAGAAGAGTAATTCATAGGATCTATTTCTTTGGTCTTTGCAAACAATAAATATTAATATGCTATACATTTTAGGATCTAGATAGTCAGCAACAGTTACATTCAACCCATGTTAGAACCATTTAGATTTCCATCTGTTCATAATTGCTAAAATAAGATGGTCATCATTCAAAATGATTGGTCAAATCTGTTGTCAAGAGCATGATATTGTCAGGTATTTTCATCTTCTGTGATTTTTCTATCATGATTTAACCCAAACAGGTCCATAGATAAATATTTTTTATCCAATTTTATTTATTTGAGTAACTTATAAAAGTAAAAAGCAGTGCATTTGTGGCAAGAATTTATGTTTTATTTTATTGATGAAAAACACACATAAACATGCACACATATATACATAAAGATTACCACAAATACAGATATTAGCACATCTATGCTTTATGCTTGGGTTTTCGTAATTTAAATCTTTTCTATGATGAATCCATGAAATGTTCTCTATGAGAATACTACACATATAAGTAATAATGTCATTTTTACTGTCTTTTCCTGAGTTCAGATTAAAACTGAGTTATAGAGCCAAATTATTTTTCTTTTTTATTTTTCAAGTTAAAAAGCAGAGAAAGATTATTAGAATAAATATCTAAAGGACAGGCCTGTCCTCTCAAGAAAGGAAGAAATAGAGGAGGGCCAAACCAAATTGTTTTAATAGTGATAATTATATTATAATGTACTTGTACTACAGTTGTTATCTGAATATATACTTCTTAAACATGACTCCTTAATATAAATGCATATAATCTTTATTTGAGAAAGGAAGTAGGATTGTTTTCTGCAATAATCTGTAATTATGGCAGATTACGCCTAAGTTTAATAATTTCACATAAAAGTGTTATTATAAAATGCTATTTTATATAGCAGTGACATGGTATCATATTTCATAATTTAAAGCATATTACATCACAGCCAAGAGTTACAGTAATTATTAAAAAGATAGCTCCTCCAGATTTACTGATTTGAATAAAGAACTAAGGAATCTAACTTTTTTAAGAGAAACAAAATATAGATGAATATCTCCATACAAAAAATCATTAGAAATCTGTAAAACAACTTGGCCATTTTATATATTTGATGACTAAAAATGGTAAAAGAAGAGCTGTAGAGTTGGGGAATGGTACTAATATAGACCATTAAGAAGGGTACTAATGCATTTTTGATGTTGTTATTGTTATGTGCTGTTGAGTCATTTGCAACTCATAGTGACCTATGTACCACAGCTCTGAACCCTACTCTATTTTGAACCAACCTTATTGTGTCTAACACACCTACCTCCATTGCCCAGGTCGCTGAGTCAATCCATCTCATTGAGGATCTTCCTCTCTTGTGCTGTCCCTCCAACTTCCCAAGCATGATGGCCCTCTCTGAGAACTGGTCCTTCCTTAAAACATGTCCAAAGTATATGTCTGATGAAGCTTCAAAATCCTTGCCTCCAAGGAGCAGCTTGGTTTAACCTTCTCTTGCATGAACCAGTTTGTTCTCCTAGCAGTCTGTGGTATATTCAATACTCTTCTCTAGCACCACAGCTCAGAGGCATCAGTTTTCCTTTTATCAAGCCTAGTCATTGTCAGGTTTTCTGATGCATACATAGCAAGTAATTATGAAGAAAGACAATGGCTGGATCAGGTGCACCTTAGTTTCTGGACTGACATCATTGTTCTAAAGTACTCTGGAGAGGTCCCTGACATCAGACTTCCCCAATGAAATTCATCTTTTGATTTCCTGGCTGCTGATACAAAGAATGATGACTGTGGAGCTAAGTAAACACATACAGATAACATATCCATTTTTCAAATAGATACAAAAGGCAATTGGCAAGTCCATTTGAAAAAGAAAGAGACCTCAAGAAAGTGGACTGAAGGAGAGATAGAAGAAAAGGGAGGACATTATGCAACAATGAATGTTTGGCGTTTTGTTTTGTTTTTTAACATTAACTGATAGAGAAGGTATGGAGGAAAATGTTCAACAATGAATGAATGTGGCTTAACTTTTCTGTAAACCTTTGTTAAAATCACAATTATAAAAAATGAAATTACTTCTGAAAAACAAAAATGAAGTGGGAGGTTTAGCACTGCCTGATCTCAAAACCTACAATACAAGGTGCTTTAAGCAGTTGTGAAAACCATATTTCTTGAAAAAGCAACTGCTTGTTCTTATGATAGAGATCATAAATAATGAAAACTTTTTTTGCAAGCATCTAATCTTTTTATAATGCTAAAACAAATGTGTGTGCACATAACCTTTGTTTTGATATATTTTCTCTACAAATATATGGTATGTCATATTTGACTCTACTTTTGTGGGACATACGTTCCGAAACAGAATTTCCAAGATCATAATGACCTATGTAGACTTGATCTAAAACTTGAGATTGAATCCATCAAGCTTTAAAAAAAAAATAAAAAAGAAAAAATAAAGTATTTGTCACCCATAGCCATGAAATCTGGTCAGTCTTTGTTCTGGTAAAGATTGTTGAACTTACTATGCCACATTTAACCACCACTCCTAAAATATGTGCACATTTTATTCCGTGTTGCATCTCTCAATTTTATTCATTGTCTGAGACAATGTAATTGTCCATTATGTTTGCCATCAGTATTTTAACACCCATACTGGCAAGACAGGCCCAGGCTCTCTCCCACCAAAATACATCATACAACTTTTTGAACCTTGCCTTGGGATCTTGCCTAGGGCTTGAATTTCATTTCTGAGGACACTATGGAGAAAAGTTGCATATCTGCCATTTCAACCTTGGAACAACGAGCTCATAGGAAGCATAAATGAGGAACATTGTAATGGCTTCAGACACTAATTTTTATGACTCAAATTTATAAATGAATTTTGTAAAGGACTAGCTTTAAAAAATATATCCAACTTAATGTTTTATATCAGCATAAATAAATGGAAGTGATCATTTCTAGTTGTTCTATACAATTGTGAGAGAGGATGTACAGATAGAAGAAAACTTGATTTCTGAAGAGAGCATGGTTTTGGCATGTAAGAGAAATTCTGAACCTCGACTGAAAAATGCCTCAACCTTTTCAAGTCAAAGAAGCTATGTCACAGTGGCCTCTAGATTTCTAAGAGTTCCAGTACAGTTTTGGTTCAGTATTGTATCCTGGTCTTCAACAATGCTTTGTGCCAGGTTTGCCAAAGCATCTCTTCATCTTGGTATTTTGTAAAAAGTTTGTTATTTTCTGGGTAAAATTTCTTATATAAAACTGTCTTTAAAAATCAGATTGTATCTTCTATATCGAAACCCTTTAAATATTTATTTTTTAGTTTAAAAAGTGTTATTTTATTACAGAAAACTTCAATAATGCTGAAGTTGGATATATGGGTTTTGCAAATGCAAAACTGCAAAAAAATCTGATAAAATATTACATTTGTAGATTAATATATTGTATGACTGCAGAATAGATTAAATTATATTTTAAAAAACTCTATCCCACAAAAAAACCCCCTCCACACCAACAAAATAAAAAACAAACCTCTATTATGCAGCTTTAATAACCAAAGCAACATGGTACTGGTACAACAGTAGACACATAAACCAATGGAATAGAATTGAGAAACCAATAATTAACACATTTATCTATGGTCAACAGATACTCAACAAGAAAACAAAATTTATCAAATGGGGAAGGACAACCTCTTCAACAAATATTTCTGGCAAAACTGGATTGCTACCTGAAGAAATCTGAAACAGGACACACATCTCACACCATACACAAAAATCAACTAAAAGTGGATCAGAGACGTGGGGGTAAAGCCTAACACCATAAAATTAATAATAGACAAATTGGGACCAAGCTTACAAGATCTAGCCTATTGTGTAAAGAGACTGACAAATACAACCAGACATGAACAATCTGCAGAGGGTAAAATTGATGAGTGGAACCTTCTGAATATTAAACGCCCTGTGTACATCAAGAACTTTTTTTCAGTAGGGTCAAAAGAAAACCTACAACTGGGTAGAAAATATTTGGGGAGGGAATACTATCTCAGACAAGGATCTTATAACAAAAGTTTACAGAATCCTACAAAGCCTCCACAGGAAAAAGGCTGATAACACAATTACAAAATGGGCAAAAAACATGGAAAGATGTTTCACAGAGGAAGACATTCGATTGGCCAATGAAGAAATGTTCAAGACATGAAAAAATGTTCAAAATCACAAGCATTATGAGAGATGCAAATCAAAGGCACAATGCAGAGGCAATTGCAGTGGCAAACTTTAACAGGACAACAAGCAATAAATGTCAGAAAGGAAGTAGAGAGATTGGAATTCTAATTCACTATCAATAGAATTGTGAAATAGTACAACCACACTAGAAGGAAGTTTGGTGTTTTTTCAAAAAGCTGAATATAGAAACTCCGTATGACCCAGCTATTCCAGTGCTAGGATATACACTAAGGAAATCAGAACTGAGGCACAAACAGATTTGTACACCAGTGTCCATCATTATTCACCACTGCAAGAATATGGGAACAGCCCAAATGTCCAACCATAACTAAATGGATTAAGAAATTGTGATCCAGTCACATGATGGAATACTACACAGTGCTCACTGGCAACGATTAAAAAAGAGAAAATACATAACTTGAGAGAGACTGGAGAACATTATGCTGAGAGAACTAATTCAGTCTCCTAAAGACAAATATTGCTTAAGACTATTATTGTAAAACTGGATGGATAACTAATAAAATGTAAATAGGGGCTCAAGGAAGTTTAGGTAGAAGCCAAGAGTGAACAGGGGGGAATCACAGGGTCAGGAAATTTGGTGGGTGGAGGGAGAGGGGAAATAAAATGGGAAAGACCAAGTAAGGACCTGAAAAGATGAGGTAAACCATTACCTCAAACACTGACACAGATCAATGAAGATTAATTTTATAAAACACAATATATAGGAATGATTGTATGAAACACAATGTGAATGAAGAACAGTGTTAAATGCAATGCATATGAATTTTGTATGCATACCAATAGAAAATAATTTTTAAAAAAAGATATTAGAGTTTGTTAAAAGTTGCTAGGGATGGTAGCAAAAGTGGGGAAAAGTTAGGGATGAAAATAGAAAAAATATTTTGATGAACTAAAATTAATGTCTCTGAATTGTACATGCAAATATTGCTTAAAAGACAAATGTTTGTTTCTTCTATATTAACAATTTTTGAAATGGTAAAAGAAACCTGTACACTGAATAATTCCAAATTGCCTTAAAATAAAAGTTGTCAACACAGTATATAAATAGCAGAATACCTTTCAAATCCAGTTCTATTTATTCAAGATGTATAAAGGGGAACAATTCAAAAGATCATTTTATATTGTACACTCTTATTCCGTTATACTTTGCAAATCAGCTATATTTATTATAGGAAATTTAATCTAATTTTAAAAATTTCAAATAAAGCATTTCTTACGTCTTCAGCCTTGAATGACTGTCTCCTCAAAAACTAAAATTAAGGTCTATGATATGAGGTAACAGTATTTTCTAAAATCATGGCTTTCTTGAAAGTTTAGCAGAGCTTCAATTTGATATTTTCCCATAATAGGAACTTTTCTTACCTCTCCATTTAAAATCCATTGATGTATATGTGCTATTTACAATGAAAAATGGTTTTTTTGCAATGCAAAGAATTAAGCTACCAGATAATATGTCAAACTCCACTTTTCTTGTAACTTTGCAAGACTGCCTGGTTAATGATCTGAAAGAAAAAAAAATTATTCTACTGCCCCATTTGATGCTGGGTGAAATGAAGCAACATTGTCATAGTTCATTGCATTTAGACCCAACAACATGTCAAATTCTTATGAGATAAACTGCAAACTATTGACTGATTTTTTTTTCCAAATAAACCTTATTTTGAAAACTATTTCCTGATATCCCATACCCCATCTTTGGAAGAAAATAACGATATTTTTTCAACAAAAAATAATTCTGTGAGCACATTGTTAAGAAATAGCCATTTATTATATATGTTTATTTTGTTATTGTCATGGTTGCTGTTTTAGATTTACCTAGTTTGGTTTGAATGTTATATTTTATGTAGTGTTTGCTCTATTTTAAAGCTTGTGCTTGGTATTTGCCTTTTACAACCACAAGAAAGGTAGTGATTTCATTACTTCAGATGAAATGAAAGCTGAGGGAAAGGCCACATTGTTATTAATAGCAGAGAAAGACAAAGACTGTCATAATTCCACTGTATTTTTTGTCCTTTATGGGAATATGTACACATGAATATGTTGTTGTTGTTAAGTGCCATCCAGTCACAGGCGACTCATAGCGACCCTCTGAAGGAGAGTCCTCGACGCTTGGGTGCCTTTCATCCTCTCTCCAGGTTCATAGGGTTTCCAAAGGCAAGCTATTATGGAAGTGGATGTCACTCCTCCTTTCAAACACATGAATATAGGCATTATATATTCACATATTTACTTCCACATTTTGTCAATTGAGCTCTGATTGGCCTAATCCTTAATGAGTTGCATTGCTAACCCACAGTCACACCTTTCTGACAGTTTGAATTCAATGACTTCAGGAGACAAGGGTGAGCCATTTCTCATGTGATTTACAATATCTGAAAACCAGATATAAGGGTCAGCTATGAGTCAGTTCTAACTCCACCACAATGAGTTTAAGTCTTAAATATGGAATTGAACCAAATACATATATTTTTTTTGAGGGATGAATAGGTCATTCTTTAGATCAGAAGTCACTTTGCTTCTGATTCCGAACCTATTTGTGAATTGAACCCACCAAGTGGTGTTGAAAAAGAATAGGCCTAAAGATCTTCTTCCACTAAGATTATAGATAACAAAATCTTATGGAGCAGTTGTATGACACCCGAGGTTAAAAGTTTCAGAATCTGTGCAAGGTAACTACAGTATGCATGAAAATGAGACTCTGCCTTATAGAACTGTTTGTTGTTGTTGTTGTTATGTGCCACAGAGTTAAAAATCAGTCAATCACTCACTACTGTGGACTAGGAACTGACTCATAAATAGATGACCCCTTCCATAGTTTTCACGAAATTGTAAAACACATGAGGAGAGATTGATTGTTCATGCTTTCACTGATGGCGAATTCAAATTGTCAGAACCTTTGCATGTAACCTTTGGATTT
>NW_006399860.1:10026271-10031282 GCF_000299155.1 Elephantulus edwardii | reverse complement strand
GAACTTTGCCTGATACTCAGCCAATCTCAATGCTTCTGGCACACCTATCACCATTACTTCAGTTACAGTGTCAATCCATTTCACCCAGTTTCTTCCTCTTCTGCGCTGTCCCTTCATCCTTCCAATCATGATGTCCTGCTTCAAGGACTGGGCTTTCCTGGCTACATGCCCAAATTATGTCAGAGGGAATCTTAAATTCCTTGCCTCTGAGCAAAGACTTGGTTTCACCCTCTCCAGAACACACTTGTTTGTTCTCTTGTCCATGTTATACTCAATAGTCTTCTCCAGCACCATAACTCAAAGGTTCTAATTCTTCTTCGGTCACTTTAGTCATTGTTCAGCTCTCTGATGCATAGCAAAAATTTGGGACGACTGTGGCCTGAATCAGGTGTACCTTAGTCTCTAAACTGACATTGTTGCTCTCCAATACTCTAGAGAGATCCCTGACAGCAGATTTTCCTGACACAGTTTGTTTTTTGGTTTCCTGACTGCTGGTACCAAATATATTGATTGTGGAGCCAAACAAGCTGAAATTATTAACAATTTTAATTCTCTTCACCATCTGTCATGATGCTGCCAATTGGCCCATGTTAAGAATCTTTGTTTTCTTGATATATTTGGGTACAATTTTCAGTGTCCATTTTAGGCCTTCCTTCTAGTCATTTCGCACTATACTTATTTCCCCCCTTTTTAAATAGACTATTTTATTATGCTTTAGGTGAAAATTTACACAGCATATTATGTTGCTCTTTGACAATTTTAATATAAACTTTTCAGGGACAATAGCTACATTTTTTCACTATGTATCAACACACACTTGAAAAATTCCTGGTTGTTATGTGTCCAGTACTTCTGGTTACTGTACCCTCTGTCACTATGCTCACTGCTTCACTTCATTCAACTCATAACCAGTTTACCAGTTTTAGACTGGCTTCACTGTCTAGTTATCAGAAGTTGTTTCTATGGAGATCATCCAATGGAAATCTGTTAATTCAGGCCCTCTTCAAGGGTCCTGTTACAAATGACTCCTCCTACCATGTGTACTCTTGTAATCAAGGACTTTGTCATTTTCTTAATACTGCTGGACTATTCACATATCTATTCCTTTGTCGCTCATTCAAGATATCTATTGAATATTCACAGTATTGAGACACTATTATAGGTGCTTGAATTTAATAAAATGACATACTATTTATGCTAAAATCAACATATCTTTATGGAAGAATTTGTCATTGAGCAAAGAAGTAAGTGGATAATTGTAAAATTAGAACTGCTATCACTGGTTTTTTGTTATTGTTGTTTCTGTGTGCTTAAAGTCTGAAACAACCCAGACCTGACCCTCCAGCATTTTTCAGAGGCAGTAAATCTCATAGGAGGAGACTGACCATTCTTCTCTTACTGCTTTATGACAAGTTATTTTATACACCACCAAGTTCTTAGGTGGCAACCTAAAATTTGGCGATGTGAATGCTATCAAAAGTACCTAAGAAGAAAAAGTCATTATAATTATGTTAAAATAACACTGTGGAGCTGCTCTACTGTAACACAGGGTATCAATAGGACTAACTGTATAACAAAGAAGAACATCAAAGGAAATAGTAAGTGAATTAAATCTTTCCAAATCCTTGAAGAAGCTTTTCCTAAGAAATGACTATGAGACTGGATTTGAGCCTTCAACACTAAACAGGTATCTGTATGTCTTCATGATGAAGATTGTGTGCTCTATTTAGCCACAAGTTCTGGCCAAGAATAATCATAGAAGCTCACTAAATACTAAGTGAATGAAGAGATGGATATTTGAATTAGATTTTAAAGATTGAATACGGCCATGAACTAAGGTCTCTACTGTCCACTCTCAAAGAATTAGTACAGCAATGAATGAATGGAAATCCGTAATCTCTGTAAATGTTCATTAAAATTAATAAAATTATTTTTTTTTTAAAAATAGTATTTGAAGAAATGATGGTGCTGGTAGTGTTGTTCTCAAGTCACCTGCAACTCATTACAATCTGATGTACAAAGGCCTTGAGCCCTGCTCTATCTTGAGCCAATTTCATTATCTTGGACACACCTACTCTCATTACTCACTTAGTCAAGGGCTTTCTTTCTTGCACTCTTCATCTACCCTTACAAGCATAATGCCCTGTTCAAAAGCCTGGACCTTCATGGCAATTTACCCAAAATATGTGAGATGGTGCTCCAAAATCCTTGCCTCTAGAGAGCAGCCTGATTTTACCCTCTCCAGGATGGACCTATTTGTTTTCTTAGCAGTCCACGGCGTATATTCAGTGCTCTTCTCAAGCACCACAATTCAAAGGCATCAGTTCTTCTAACCATCCTTTGTCATTGTCCAGCTCTCTGAAGCATAGCAAATAACTGCAAAGTCCATGGCCTGGATCATGTGAAGGTAGCCATAGACATTGTTGCTCTTCAGTACTCTGGAGAGGTCCATGACAGCAGATTTTCCCCAGCGCAATCTTTCTTTTTATTTCCTGGCTGCTGGTACCAAGAATATTGATTGCAGAGCCAAGTAAACTGAAACTGTTAATAACCTCTGTCTCTTTTCCATTTATCATCATAGGTTATTCTTGAGGCTCTCATTTTCATTGAAGTTTATTTTGTGAATCTGTAGCAATAAATTTTAATTTTTCTGTTGTGTTATCAAGTCTTCCTTGGAAGTATCTTCCACTTACAATAAAATGAGACGATCAGCCACCATTGAGCATAGGAGTTACATCTGATCAAGGGAAATTGTTTCTCTTATTCCAGTTATAAAGCATATTAAGTTTTATTAATGAAAAAATAAAAAAGAAACCTATCATAAATAATAGTTGTGATTGCTTTTAAGTTAGGAACATTGATGTACTTACAGAAACATACTTTATATATGTGTCATTTCAATAACAAGTTCTATCATATTCATCCTTTCCTACCTAAGCATATTTTAATGCATGTTTAGAAAAAAATAAAAAAAATTTAATGAATTTCCAACTCTAATAATATTGAAACTTATGTATCTAGTATAAGTACAATACCATAAAATAATTAATATTTTCAGGACTATTACATCTTCTATTTCAAGTGAACAGTTTTATAACCGATAGGAAGGCAGCAATGCTAAATATGACAAACTTGAGATCATATTTAAAATTCAAATTTGAATTATTCATTAGTTGACCTTAAAGGGATAAAAATTTGCTCACTAAAGTGATTATGAAAAAGTGAAACAAAATAATTGAAGAAATTGTAAAATAATGGTATAGCTAGTTCTTAGAGAGCTCTTATTATGATCTAGTGGCTAAGGAGTTGTGCTGATAATCCAAGGATGTTGTTTTTGTTGTTATGTGCCGTTGAGTCACTTACGACTCATAGCGACCCTATATACAACAGCGCTAAACTCTTCTCTGTCCTGTGCCAATCGCACTGTCTCTGACACACCCATCCCTATTACCCCAATCACAGAATCAATCCACATCATAGAGGGCCTTCCCCTCCTGCTCTGTCCCTCCACCCTCCCAAGCATGATGTCCCTCTCCAGGACCTGTCCCTTCTTACAACATATCCAAAGTATGTTAGACGGAGCCTCAGAATCCTTGCCTCCAAGGAACAGCCCAGTTTAACTCTTTCCAGGATGAATCTGTTTGTTTTCCTAGCAATCTATGGTACCTTCAATACTCTTCTCCAGTACCACAGCTCAAAGGCATCAATTCTCCTTCTATCCTCCTTAGTCATTGTCCAACTCTCTGATGCATAACAAGTGATAACAAAGACCATGGTCTGTATTAGGCGCACCTTAGTCTCCAGAGAGACACCATTGCTCTTCAGTACTTTGGAGAGGTCCCTAACAGCAGACTTTCTCATCACAATACGTCTTTTAATTTCCTAACTCAAATTCACTACCTGTCCAGCAAGAGAAAGACGAACTATTCTCTACTTACAATTTACAGCCTCTGAAAACCCACTGGAAGTTCAGCAGTGAGTAGGTTCCAATTGACTGCAATGAGTTTAGTTGAGTGAGTTGAGTTCTCAGAGCCAATCAGCCAATACCAATTCTATCTCTCTCTGACTAAATTATCTTTGGTTTCTCTGAATGTCACTTTCTAATGGAAAATTGCATTATGAACAAACATTCTCTGGTGATACACATAATTAACATACACAAGTGTTTTTGAGAGTTCTATTGCACAAGAAAAGAACCTGTTAAAGCTTGGATATCTAATTTTGAAAAGAAAACTTTTGTAAACCTATGTAATCTGTGCTTCTACTCTGATATATATGATTCACCATGAGTTGGATTAACTAAAAAACTAACAATCTGGTCAGCTAATAGAATTTAAACAGATTAATTTATCTAAGCATAAGATCTAATCCATGTCTATGCTTAATATACATTATTGTATTTGCTATTAATATCAATAATTATATTTAGTTATTTAGTATAGGATCAGGCAGTTTTTAATAATGCTCACAACTTCATTTTGGCTTAAAAGTCTGAAGTTAGGAAAAAATGACTGATAAACCAAAACAACACTCATTTACAATGAGAGTATTTTATACTTAGATTATTCTTTCCCTCAGAGTTTTTTTGTTAATTTTTTGTTCTTATTTATAGTGCCACCATACAGAACATTTTATATTCTATTTTATGCCAAATTAACAAATAAAAATGCTTTGTATTTTTTTAAAAATCACCTCAAACTCATTTTCATCGAGTCAGAACCAATGCATTGCTAACCAATGCATTGCTATGGCCTTCCATAGGCTGTAAATGACAATTTCTAAGAAAAAAACCTGCTCATCTTTCTTCTGAAGAGCAGCTGGTGGTTTTCAACAATGTGCCTTTGTATTTGCAGAGCAACTCTCTACCCACTAGGCCACCAAAGCAACCCTGTTGAATATTTTGTGCCCAGAAATTATTTGTAGATTTTAAAATGTTTACTTATTTTTAACCAATAAAGTAAAATTTAAAATGTATTAATAGTTAAATAACATATTTCTAGAATTCCTTCCA
>NW_006399860.1:10023417-10025196 GCF_000299155.1 Elephantulus edwardii | reverse complement strand
ATACTGCTTTCCACAGGGGTTGCACCATTTTACACTCCCACCAACAGTGAATCAGGGTTCCAGTTTCTCCACAACCTCGCCAGCATTTAACAGAACAGCAAGGCTAGTGAATTTCAATTTATGAATGTTTATTTTTCATACATTTTAAACAATTTAACACAATATCTCTTATTTTAAAAATAATACTACCAATGTTTACCTGTTTATTCCACTTTAAATAAAAGAACAATTATTTTTGTAATTATCTTTCTGTGTTCTATTTGGGTTTTTGGTTGTTTTTTGTTTCTTTTTGTGTTTTACAGTTTCAATGACACTATTTTAAAATGATTTTGAAGCAAAAATAACAGATTCCAGTTAGTTTTCTGTCAGGGCTGCAAATATAAAACCATTACTTTCACTCTACAGAACAATTCAGAAGGTACGTAAGTATAAATCATTTACTTAGTGCTTGTTTACCACTAAATAAATTCTTATTTATCTGTTTATTTATTGGTTTTCAAACTTCAGATTCATATGAAATTGCATTTATTCAGATAATCCCATCTCTATTTATATAATACAAACGTGATTTCAATATTTTGTCATTTATTTTGGTTGTGTATGACCTAATCATATGCTTAGAAAGAGAAGCTATTCAATCAGTTTGAATGTGTTTTTCTTTGCATGCTAACATATGCAGTATCAGATTGATTATTATGGTCAGCATTACAGAAACAGTGTTCCAATCCTGTCCAATCAACACTTGTTTTCATAGCTTAGTAAAATATGATGAAATTATTAGTATTATTAATGAATGTGCAAATCTCTTTACTAGGCATGATATATTTTCAGTAGATTTTCTATTACTGCTTCATTTCACTTTCTTTTGGCTTGCAAATTGTTTTCTCCTTTTTCCCATTACCAATTTTTGCTTACATCTTCCTGTCCTATAGTGCCTCCATGCGTCATATTAAAAATTATCATACAGAATCTAGAAGAGCTGCTGGGTAAAATGAATTTCTATATGTATTGAAAAGACAAAACATGCAAGAGAACAAAAATACTTTAATTGCTTGTTTTTATTGTTTTGTGTACCACTGAGTCAGAACCAATCTACAACTGAGCTCACGGGGTTTTTCAGGGGCTGTTAATTGCATGGGAGGAGATTGTCCACCTTTTCCCTTTGGTGCAGCTCGTGGATTCTAACAATGTGCCTTTAGGATTGCAGTGCAGCTTCTTATGACTAAGCAGCAAGAGCTCCCTGATTAATAATATTGCAAATTTGTGTCATGTTAGAAATGCACCCACAAGATTTTGCCACTTTTGGGGAAAACATAACTACCTTTTGATTGTAAAGTATTATTTCCTAAACTTCTTAAGATCATGCATCACTTCAATAAAATAATTTGTTCTATTATCCCTTAATTTACAGTCAAACAGTCATCAGAACAGGACAAGGAAACACTGCATGGTTCAAAATTGGGAAAGGTATACACCAGGGATGTGTCCTATCTCCATACCTTTTCTTTTCTTAAAAAAATTATTTTATTTCATTATTTTTTGTGCCTACCGTCAAATCAGATCTGACTGGTACAGGAGGAGATTGTTCCTCCTTCACCAGCAAAGCATCTGGTGGATTTGAACCGTGCATCTCGGAGTTTGCAGTTGCAGCTTCTTGCCACTAGGCCACCAGAGCTCACCTCTCCATATCTTTTCAACCTGTATGCAGAGCAGATTATCTGAGAGGCTGAGCTCTGTGAGGAGAAGTGTGGCATCAGGATTGGTGGAAGATCTATTAAC
>NW_006399860.1:10018083-10022747 GCF_000299155.1 Elephantulus edwardii | reverse complement strand
GGGAAGACACTATATGAGGTGGATTGATTCAGTGACTGGGGTAATTGGGATGGGTGTTTCGGAGATTGTGCGATTGGCACAGGACAGAGCAGAGTTCAGCTTGTTGTACATAGGGTCACTATGAGTCGCAAGTGACTAGACTGCACGTAACAACAACTGATTAAAATAAAAGCAATCAAATAATTATTTGTTTATCAATTAACCTTTATATATGCAAACTTTGTTGTTTTTAAAAACTATTGTTTGTGTTCCTTTTTAAGTTAATAGTCATATTTTAGGATTTCTAGTACAGAGGTTTACTGTTGTTTCTGATCCGAAGAATTTCTGTGGCTCTTATTATTTTTCCTTATATACAACTCACACTAATGAAATAATTTGGTTGTCTGATAGTTTTCTTTTTCTCTTTCTCACCAAAATTAATTGAATAATTATTCACAACCATTCTTCACTTGATTTTCAAGGCTGTAAATGATAGTGGAAAGAGATTGCACATTATTCTCCAGCAGAGTTGCTGGGGAATTTGAACTGCTAAGGATGAACAAATGAAAGTTACTGCACAATATACTAAAGACTACCAAGTATGCCTCCATATGAGAGTTCTTCTCTTAGCAGTTAAAAATACCTACTGATCTTATGATTCACATTATCAGTGTACCCTGTTATTACTACTTCAATAGTTCTTTTTTAAAAAAAATATGTTTAAAAACATTTAAAGAAAAAATCTGCTGAATTATAACTTAGTGCTCCCCTAATAGTAATCTCTGGTAGCATTGAAGGTAGAGAATTGTGCTGCTACATAAGGACTGCACTTCTCTGTCAGTTCAAATTCACCAATGGTTCCGTGAGTGGAAGATGGGCAATCTTATCCCATGCAGTTCATAACTTTGGAAATCCAGTGAAAGGTCAGCTATGAGTCAGTTCATATTTGGCAGTAAAGAGTAAGTGAGTGAGTGAGTTTACAAATAAGCCATTGATTTGAATGCTATCTGGTAAGTTCTATGTGGATGTTGCTGTAGATTAATGGATGCCATAATAGAATAGTAGAATTTACTCATCATTTCCAAAGATAAAAGAACTGAAAAACAAATTTAAGCCTTGGATTGCAATACCTAGGGATGCGATGGGAAAAAACAATGCTGGGAGTATTAAAAAAAAAAGATGGAGAGAAGACATAGAATCCCTGCACCAAAAAGAATTGGCCAACAATGAAATATTTCAGAAGTACCAAGAGATCAAAAGCCAATGGTAAGGTAATGAAAGAAGAAGTTCAAGTTTCACTGAAGGCAATGGTAAAAAAACCAAACAAACAAAATGAAACACAAAAACAACAAAAAACAAAACACTCTGAAAACAAAGCCTAAGAATGAATGGCATACCAATTGACATGTTTCAAGTAACAGATGTGCTTACCAGCCTATGCCAAGAAATTTGGAAGACACCCACCTGCTAATTGATTAAAAGAGATCAATATTTTTTTTCTATTACCAGAAAGATGATCCAACAGAATGTGAGAATTATACAACAATATTAATACTATATGTAAGCAAAATACTGCTGATTATCACTCAAAACTGGCTAGACAGTGTAAAGACAAGGAACTGCCAGAAATTCAAGCTGGATTAGAAGATATCATGGCTCCTTCTAAAGATGATATATTGGTGATGCCAACTGAAATGTGACTAAAAGCAAAGAATTTCAGAAGAGTGTCTGTTTATGCTTTATTGACTATGCAAAGGCTTTTAATTGTGTGGATCATAACGAATTATGGTGAGAAGAATGGAAGTCCCAGAATATTGAATTGTGCTCATTCAAAACCTATACCTAGTCTAAAAGGCTGTATTGTTGGGAGAACAAGGAAATATAATATGGTTAAAATTAAGAATGTTGTCCATCAAGAGTTTATCCTTTCTCTATATCTATTCAATTTGTGTGCTGAGCAAATTATTCAAGAAGCTGGATTCTATGAGATATGTGACATCAAGAGACGGGTAAAATTAATAAATAACCTTCATTATGTTGATAACACCACCTTGCTTGTTTAAAGTAAGGAGAACTTGAAATGCTTACGGCAGAAGATCAAGGACTAGGACTACAACTTTCAATATGGACTTCATATCAACATTAAGAGAAAAAAGTCTCATTACTGGACCTATATGGGAGAAGGATGGGCAATATCTTCCCATGTGATTAACTGCCTCTGAAAACCTGCTGGAGGGTCAGCTGTGGGTCAGTTCCGACTCATTGGTACACAATAACAACAACAACTGTACCTATAGTTAATATCATGATAGATGGAGAAAAGTATGAAACTTTCAATGACTTCATCTTACTTGAACCCACAATCAATACACTTGGTACTAGCGGTCAGGAGATGAGAAGACATATTGCACTGGATATTCAGTAGTCATGAAGCTCTCCAAACTATTATGATTAATGATGTTAGTTTGAAAACTAAGTTATGCCTAATTTAGTCTATAGTCTTTTCAATCACTTGCTATGTTGCTGATATCTGTACAATAAAGAAGAATTAATGCCTGTGATCTGTGATTTTTGAAGAAGAATACTGAATATGCTATGGACTGACAAAATATCAAACATACATTGTCGAATCTGCAGTCAGAGTACTCCTTGGAGATGAAGATGATAAATCTTCACCTCATGTACTCAGGCCGTGTTGCTAGGAGAGGCTATGCATTGGAAAGGCCCACTTTCTCGGGATGGTAAAGGGACAATGAAGGAGAGGAAGATCCTCAGCTAAGTGAGCTGACATACTGAATACAGCAATGAGTTTAAGTATGCTAGTAGAGACGGTAAGGATGAAACATGATAGGACACAGTTCAAATCTGTTGTTTCGAACCTCGCTATGTGTCATATTCAACACAACGGCACCTAATTACAACAACAAATCTTAAAAGAGAAGATTGTTTTGAGAATTGAGAAAAGATGGTGGTTCAGAAAGAATAAAAACATGTCTGATCTCATTGTTGTTGTTGTTGTTAAGTGCCATAAGGCGTGAGTCACAGGGACTCATAGCGACCCTATGAAGGAGAGTCCTCGACGCTTGGGTGTTTTTCATCCTCTCTCCATGTTCATAGGGTTTCCAGAGGCAAGCTGTTATGGAAGTGGATGCCACTCCTCCTTCCATGCTTGTTTTAATCGGGGAGCTCCACCCCCACTCTCTGTCCGCCTTGGGTAGCCAACCATTAACGCATTTGACACATCAGCGTCACAGTGTTCAGCCTCACAGCAACCACAAGGCGACTTGTACACCAGGGCTATACGACCTAGAAGAATGTCTGAACAAAAACAATGAAAGACAGACTCGAGGGCTGTGGATTGAAAGTCACCCACCTTCGATTTGGTAGCATTGCTTTCTGTCCACTGGGCCTGCCTGACCTCATAGGAATGGGTTTATGCAGTAGATATTGTTCATGAGGACTGTTTCACCTTGTGAACTTAGTGAAGATAAGACAACACAGCTGTTGTTGCTACACAAGCCACATTGTTTGAACATATGACATGCCCCTAAAAAACAACAACAAAAAAGCAAAAAAAAAAAAAAAAACCAACCCTCAACATTATCATTAGTATTAAGAAAAATAGTTCACAGTTAAACTGACTCATGGCGACCGTATGAACAAAAGTCCTCGACACTTGCATGACTTTCATCCTTTCTCCAGGTTCATAGCGTTTCTGGAGGCAAGCTATTTATGGAAGTGGATACCATTCCTGCTTCCAAGCTTGTTTTAATCGAGGAGCTCCACCAAATACTGTCCACCATGCATAACCTTTATCTCATTTGACACGTCAGTGGTACAGTGCTCATCTTCAAAGCAACCACAAGTTACCTCTGTACTGCACGTGGACACACCAGGACTATATGACCTAGAAGAATGTTTCACCCAAAACAAAGACATGCCCTGGACCGCAGGCCTTCAGGCCCTACAGTATTTTAAGCTACCACGTGGAGCAAGCTCCACAGGTTCTGCCCTTACTTCCTTCCCCTTAGTTTAAGGCTCTGGACTGCCCACACACTTTTGAAGGGTAAAAAAGTGCAGTAACACACAGCAAAAAAGGATCCCAGAAACTTTCCTTTCCTTGACTGCCATGAAAGTCAAGCTATCACAGAGATACCAGCCATCCCTCTAGTCAGCCCGCCGACTTCGAGTGGAGGGAGACTCCAGTGAAGGATTTTAATCTACCGCCTGGAGCAAGCTCTCCAGGCTCTTCCTTACTTCTCCTTCGTTTAGGGCTCTGGGCCACCCACCCACATTTGTTATATACTTTACCAAAAAAAGTATTATGTACTTTACTTTTCCCCTTCTTCCATCTCGACTCTATGAATCCTTCAAGATTGATGGCTTTTACATGTAACTAACTAAATTTCATATTAGCTTTTCTCATAACTTGCTTTGTGACTGACTTATGTCACTTCCGAATATAAAAAAAAATGTGCGATCTCTCTGGGCTTCTGGCCTGTGTGAACATGACCTACAGTGAGGATTAAGTAAAATCAGGTATATAGAGGGCTTATCCAGCATTGTTGTCAGGGCTTAGGGTTTTAAAATTCACCCCACTTGATGTGATGGTATTAATTTAGAATTATCCAAATATTAAATTCACATGGGGAGGGGAAGGGGTGGACAGGGAGAAAAGTGCAACA
>NW_006399860.1:10016583-10017942 GCF_000299155.1 Elephantulus edwardii | reverse complement strand
CCATAGAATTCTTTTTTCCTTTTTTTAGTCATTTAAAGTACTTTAAGATGTCTGTTTACCAGCAGAGGAAATTTATCTATCCTAGATTAGCATTTATCTTTTTGAAACTACTTTTTCTTAGTCATACGTAAATTGTACCTTAAACAGAGTGGCAAATAACAATGCTGGTGAGGATGTAGAGAAATTAGAATCCTTATTCACTGTTGGTAGGGGTGTCAAATGGTGTAACCACTATGAAAGGCAGCATGTAGCT
Source organism: Elephantulus edwardii (assembly GCF_000299155.1). NCBI lineage: Eukaryota > Metazoa > Chordata > Mammalia > Macroscelidea > Macroscelididae > Elephantulus > Elephantulus edwardii. The sequence goes on along the minus strand of NW_006399860.1, from coordinate 10,017,689 downwards.
TTCTCAAAGAGTTGGAAATGGAAATACCATTTGACCCAGAAGTTGCACTACTGAAAATATACCATAAGAAGAAACCATAAATGCCACCCAAACAGATATATATACCCATCTACGTTCATTGTTGCATTGTTCACAATAACAAAGACATGGAAGCAACTCAAGTGCCCATCAACAAATTAATGGGTAGAGAAGCTGTGGTATATTTACACAGTGGAATACTATGCAGCACTGAAAAACAAGAAACTCATTACACAAAATGGGTGAGCCTGGAGGCTATTATGCTAAGTGAAATGTCTCAGTCACAAGGATAAATACTATACAATTCCACTGTTACAAAACAGGACTGACATGGGGGATGGGACAAAACTAAGAAAAGAGAGGATAAATAATAAACAATGTATTAATAGATGCGGGAAAGAACTGTCTAAAAATATTATTAGAAAAAAGAATTAAAAGTAAAATATATGATTAGGTATTATTTGCATGTCTACAATGCAGAGTAAGAGGGGCACAGCAAAGTGCACTGAGGACTGAGGAAGGAAGGAGGAAATTGTGCAACAATTAAAGATAAAAGTGAACTGAGGGGTCCATAAGAAGGATAATATGCAACCATGAATGAATGGAAATCCAAGTTTTCTATAAACATTCGTTAAAGTATCAATAATTAAAAGAAATTTAAATGGGACTTGATCATCTAAATTTTTGGCAGCATTTAGCCCTATGGTTTCATGGGAGAAGGATGGGCTGTCTCTTCCCATGCAAAACTTGCTAGAAGGTCAGCTATGGGTCGGTTCTGACTCCATGGAAATTAACAACAGCCCTATGATCTATTTCCTTATTTTCAAATACATTAAACACCTATTTGGATCCACTTCCCTGTATAAGAGTGTTTTATAAATCAGAGTTATTTCTGTGCTTTAGTACCCAGAACTCATTTAGCCCACATACTCATATACCTGAAATGTGCAAGTCTATGCAGAGAGCCTCTCTGTCTTCTAAGGCACTGCTAGCCTGGTAGTTCTTTTTTTTCTTTAATCAGGATCAGTCCCTCAGATGAGGTTCTTGTCTCACAGCTGAATTATATATATTTTATATATTATATATAT
>NW_006399860.1:10015627-10016393 GCF_000299155.1 Elephantulus edwardii | reverse complement strand
ATATATAATGTATTTATAGGGTATATATAGTGTATGTGTGTATATATATGTGTGTGTGTGTGTGTGTATATATATATATATAAATAAAATCAATTTTCAGGTCCTAGGTAGGGAGTTCTGCTTACCTAGTGGGAAAGATTTGCACCCAAAAGTGGTTGGTTCAACTCTACTAACTATTCCACAGTTGACAAGTGGTCAATATACTACATGATACATCTCTTTTAAAATAGAATCTTTCAACTGTTTTAGGTATCAATTGTCTCGGTAAAAGCTGTAAGAATCTGCTTCTTTAAAAGTCCATGTTTCTTTACATATTTTTTTCACAAGATAGCTTCACTTCTTTCACATAGGCCTAACAGAAATCTGAGGGGCAAAAAGCAGAGTTACATTAATTTAAATTCAAATTTAAAATTAGAATACTTGTTTAGTGGAAGTAAGAACTTCATATGACAAAGATTAAAATGGGAAATCATTGCTGAAAATATTTTAAATAGTATTCTAGCAATAAAAAGTTAAACGAAATGTGATGTTTCAAATAAAGTTACAGGTTGCACACACCTTTTATTCCACCCTGCAAAATTGTTACCATGGCTAGGATCAAGTTAAACAAGAGTTTTGCTGAAGGACTACAAATTCTCTGGAAATGTTTAATACCAAAATATTTTAGTCATAGTGAAATGAGTAATTGTCCCTCAAACCTAGGAGATAAAGCTTTATTTTGTTTCTCTCTGTGTGTGTGTGTGTGTGTGTGTGTGTGTGTGTGTGT
>NW_006399860.1:10011560-10015527 GCF_000299155.1 Elephantulus edwardii | reverse complement strand
TGTGTGTGTGTGTGTGTGTGTGTGTTTCATTCTGTAAGGCCTTTGTAAAATATGAAATGTTGTTGGTATGTGTTATCAAGTGAATTCTGACTTATAGTAACACTGTGCACAATAGGTGCCCTAATTTGAGCCAGTTTCAATGTCTTCATCACATCTATCCCTATTCCTCCAGTTACTGTGTCAACCCATCTCATCCAGAGTCGTCTTCTCCTGTGCTGTCTCTTCATCCTTCCAGCCGTTATGTCCTTCTCTAAGGACTGGTCCTTTTTAGTCACATATCCAAATTTTGTGAGTTGTTGTTGTTGTGTACAACACCACTACAACAAATTATCTGAGAGGAGCTTCAAAATTCTTGCTTCTAAGGAGCTACTTGGTTTCATCTTTTGCAAAACAGACTTATTTGTTCCCTTGAAAGTCCATGGTATGTTCAATACTCTTCTCCACATCGCTTCTTTGCATCTTGATGAGCATCTATATCATTAAATTAAATTAAAAGAAAGGGGGAAAAGGAAATATAAAGTATATATAGTGTGCACTTATTTGATAAAAAAGGAAGAAAGTAATTTCATGAACTAGGCTAATACAATGTCTATAACAATGGGCTCAATCATAGCAAAAATTGTGAGAAGGGCACAGGATCAGGCAATAATTTTGCTCCATTATATATGTGGTCACAACGAGTCAAAATCAGCTTGACAGAATCTAAAACAACAATGCATATGCTTAAGAGGCATAGATAATATCTCAGAAAACATAAAGAGAAAACTCATGGTACCAGTGGTTCTCTCTAGAGAGAATAATCTCTCTGGGACAGTGAAAGAACAGCGAGATATTTCCTAGTCTATCACCTTTTGTGTCATTTGAAATTTACACTATAGCATATATCTGTTGCATATATAAAATCAATGAATAATTTAAAACAAACATTTCATAGTTCCATTTATAGCTTCCTTGTCTCTATTTTCTATTATTTTCAAAATGGTTCACATAAATTAATAATACTTTACCTTAGTTAATTTAGAAATTGATATGTGTATACCTTAAAGATCTGAGTTTCTTTTACTTGTTTCCTTGAAATGCTATAGAAATTGTTCTATCTATGCATTTTACCAGGTAAGCATGCCCATAGATTTCACTAGATAACTCTTTAAAGTTTTACTAGATATTCAACAAAACAAAACTTCCTTGTTGTTTTTTAGTGTCAAATCAGAATAGACTCATAGCTGACCCTCCACTGTGTTTTCAGAGACAGTAAATCGTACAGGAAGAGATTGTTCATCCCCAAATAATGTCTGAAAATTGCACTAATGTGTCAAGAAGCCAAAACAAAGAAAGCATATGAAGAAATGAGTTGAATAGAAGATTTCAAAGAGTAACCTCCAGAAGACAAAACAAAATATTATAATAGAATGGGTAGAGACTTAGAATTGGAGAATAAAAAGAGAAGAATTTGCTCAGCATTTCTAAATCTGAAAGAATTTAAAAACAAATTGAAGTTTCAAGTTGCAATATTAAAGATGCTATGGGAAAAATCCTGAATAATTCAAGAAGTATTAAAAAATATGGAGGAGATACAAAGAATTGGGTAAATATGAAATATTTTAGGAAGTGTCATATGATCAAGAGACAATGGTAATGGAGGAAGAAGCTGCACTGAAGGCACTGGCAAAATATAAAGCCCAGGAATTGACAGGATATCAATTGACGTGTTTCAGATGACAGATGCAGCCATTCATGTGCTTACTAGTCTGTGCCCAGAAATTTGGAAGCTAGTTGCCTGTCTGACTAACTAGAAAAGATTCATATTTGTTCCCACTCCCAAGGAAGAAGAACCAATAGAATATGGAAATTATAATTCAAAATATCATTGATACTATGCAAGCAAAATATTGCTAATATAATTAAAAAATGGAAAGAATAGAGAAGCTAGTAGATTTAAATCACATGCCCCTGGTTTGATAGCATGCTTCCTCTAGTATCATCATAATAAATATTAACTATATGATTTTTCTAATGGCTAACACAACTTATAATTACTTTTCCTTAATTAGCAAATTGAAATGCACAATTTGACTTGTCAATTTTAAATCAACTTGATATAAACTAGATTATTATTCACATCTGGCCACTAAGGTAGTCAAGGCAGTATGTTACAATGAATTGTGCAGGACCTGGAGTCAGAAAATCAAAAGGGATGAATTCACTGGGAATTTCTTAAACTAAAGGAACAGAAGAACAATTTCAAGCTTTGAGTCTCAATACTTAAAGGTGTTATTGACAGAATATTCAATGATCTAGGAAGCATTAAAAAAGAATGGGAGCATACTAAGTCACTATATCAGAAAGAACCAGCTGGCATGAAAGACTTTAATAAAATAACTCAGCATCAAGAGGCAATGGTGCTGAAAGAGGAAGTTCAAGCTGCTCTGAAGGAATTGGCAAAAAGCAGGGCCCTAAAAATTGATGGAATGTCAACTGTTATATTTCAACAAACACATGATACCCTTTATGTTCTGACCAGGTTGTGCCAGGCAATCTAGAGGACCACTATCTGACCAACTGACTGGAAGAGTCTCATAAAAAAACAAAAAAACAAAAAAAAAACACACACACAAAAACAAACAAACAAAAAAACAGAACTTTCAAATTATTAAACAATATCATTGGTATCACACACAAGCAAAATCCTGCTGAAGTTGATGCCAAAACAACCAGAACAGTACATTGACAGAGAGCAACCAAAAGTGCAAACTGAGTTTAGAAGAGCCAATAGCACTACGGACATCTTAGCCAAAGTCAGAGGGACGCTGGCTGAATGAAAGCACTGAGTACCAGAGGAATGTCTTTTGTTTTGTTTTTATTTCACTAACAAATGCAAAGAGATTTTACTGTGTGGACCATAACAATTTATGGCTAAAATTATGAAGAATTGGAATCCCATAACACTTGATTGTGAGCATGTAAAATCTATGCTTGGATCAAGAAGCAGTCTTTAGAACAAAGCATAGAAACAGTGGATGGTTTTAAAAAAAAAGCATCAGGGATGTGTCCTGCTTGTCTCCATACCTTTTCAATCATTTGGGAAGCAGGACTTTATGAGGAGGAATGTGGCATCAGAATTGGAGGAAGACTGATCAGCAACCTGTATTATGCAGATGGCACAACCTTGCTTGCTGAAACTGAAGAGGATCTTAAACATTTGCTACAAAAGGTCAATAACTGTAGTCTTCAATATGGATTGAAGCTCAACATCAGTTTATAGGAGGGAAAAAAAATTCTCACTACTGGGCCAATTGGCAGTACCATGATAGATGGAGAAATGATTGAGAGTGTTAACAATTTCAGCTTACTAATTTGACAGTCAAGACTCTTGGCACCAGCAGTCAGAAAATCAAAAGACAAATTACACTTGAAAAATCTGTTGTCAGAGACCTCCACGGAACGATAAAGAGCAACAATGTCATTCTAGAGATGAAGTTGTGCTTGATTCAGGCAATAGTCTTTACAATTACTTGTTTAGATTCAGAAAGCTGAATAAAGACAAGACTAACAGAAGCACTGATACCTTTGAGACGTTATACTGAAGAAGAGTATTGACCATCCCAGGCACTGCTAACAAACAGTTTTGTCCTGGAAAGGGTGAAATCAGGTGGCTTTTTGGAGGCAAGGATTTTTTTTATTAGTTTTAATGAACATTTACAGAGATTTTGGGTTTTCATTCATTCATTGTTGCACTGTTTTCTCCACCCTCATCCCAGGTTCGTTCTTCTTCCCCCCCCCCATGTCTGCTTTAATTGTCCAATTGCCACAGTGCTTGTCAAAACCAGTTCTGATTAATCTCTTTTGTCAGTATGTCCCTTGCCATTCCCTATCACTCCTCCCTGAGAGAGACTTCACCCTGAGTCATAAGGAAAACGGGATGGCGTATTCTCTTAGCTACTTCCTGCTGAAAAGGGACGCTGTGGGT
>NW_006399860.1:10006786-10009018 GCF_000299155.1 Elephantulus edwardii | reverse complement strand
ATAACAACAACAACAACAATGTTGGTTGTTCAGACTTTCTTAAAATAATACTGTTAATATATTCTTGGACTTTAACTTACAGTATACAAATAATTTTCTGATGAAAGAAGCCAATTTTCAATTACTTTCATTAATTTGCACATATTGTGGAAAAACTTTTTTGAAAGGAAAGCAACGGAAAGAAAAGGGACAAAATATTTAGAGCTTGGAAAAATGGAGCAATAGTCGCTTAGATTAATAGGAGGACATTATACAAAAAGTGTGTCTTTGTCAGAATGTTTGTCCAGGAAATGTATCTTTTTTTTCCCACTCTACTGCAATAATTAATTATTTTTCAGTCAAAATTTTCTGCCATTTATAAGAGAAATGTGGAAGTAATGAAGTCAGCTTCAATGTCATAATAAGCTGAGCCAGCAAAAGCAGGCAGCTGAAAAATAAAGCACTTGAGGAAAAACAAATTACAAGACTGGGCAAAGGATCAAGGAATGATAGAGTGAAGAGATCATAACAAGAAATGAACATAGATAGGCAGGTTTGTTCAACTCAATATATTTGCTGTCTGAGGGATAGATCTTGAAATGTTCTTTTAGACAATGAATGTGATACCATCACTCTTTAATTTGTCCTTCCTGACACAGAATATCAGGTGATTGTCCAATTCAAAGTGTTCTGTACCTATCTATTACACCCTCTAATGCCTTGGATACTGATTTATATGCGTCTTTTTCATATTAGATTACTTTTCATTTCTAAAATTTCACTTTTAGAAATCCTACTTTTCATATTATAGATAAAAAATGAATGTTTGCAGCTGTTTCATCTTGAACTTGTCAATGATTTTATTTTGATACATAATCAATGCTCATGTTAGCAACAGTCAAAAAATAAAAAAACGGTATTGCATTGGGAAAATCAGCTGTCAAGGACTTCTTTAAAGTGCTAAAGAATAAGGATTTTAGAGCAGCAAACAACAAATGCTGGCGAGGTTGAGGATAAATTCCAACCCTTATTCACTGTCGGTGGGAGTGTAAAATGGTGCAATCACTATGGAAGTCTGTATGGCACTTTCTCAAAAAGTTGCAAATAGAAATACCGTTTGACCCAGCAATCCCTCTGGGAATATACCCTAAAGAAACCAGAACTGCCACCCAGGTGGATATATGTACACCTATGTTCATTACAGCTTTGTTCACAATAGCAAAGAGTTGGAAACAACATCAGTACCCATCAACAAATGAATGGATAGAGAAGCTGTGATATATTCACACAATGGAATACTACACAGCATTAAAAAACAATGAACTCATGCAATATTATTCAAAATGGGTGGCCCTGGAGGACATTATGTTGAGTGAAATAGCTCAGTCACAAAAGGACAAATATTGCATAGTGTCACTGTTGTAGAATGAGACTGACATCTGGGTTGGGGTGAGACTGAGAAAAACTGTATAAATTATGTATACTGTATTGAAACATATGAGGGTGAGAACAGTAAAACAGCAATATATGATTGGGTTTTATTGTTATGACAAGACTCCAGAATGAAGGTTGCATAGTGGAGCGTACTGGAGGGGAAGGGGACATTGTATATCAATGAAGAAATTTTTCTTTTACTTTTCAAAGAGAAGAGCGAACTGGGGATGGGGGAGGAGTAGGGCGGGAGAAAGATGCAAAAATGAATGAGTAGAAATCCAAAATCTCTGTAAATGTTCATTAAAATTAATAAAAAATATTTAAAAAAATAATAAGGATTTCAGTTTAAAGATTACAGTACATGTGATCCAAACCATGGTATTTCCTGCTGATTCCTACTCATCTGAAGATTGAATAAGCAGGGAATGTGAAAAAAAATATTTGATGTCTTTGAGTTCTAGTGTTGGTGAAGAATATTGGATTCCCCATTGACTGCCAAAGGAACATACAAGAGGAAATAAAACAATGGTGCTCTCTAGCGATAATGATGATAAAACTGTATATTTGGGTATGTTATCAGGAAGGGCTAATCTTAGAAAAAAGGCACTATGATGGGGACAGTAAATTGAACAGGAGGAGATTACCTATCTTTCTCCTGTAGAGCAAGCTGGTCGATTAAAGTCTCCTTTTTTTTTTTTTTCGGATGGACAGTGCAGCTTTTTACCACTAGGTCACTAGATATCCCTAGGCTAGACGTAGTAGTCAAGAAAATAAACCACACATTGCATTCGGAAAACTTAATAATAGACTTCTTTAAAA
>NW_006399860.1:10000968-10004215 GCF_000299155.1 Elephantulus edwardii | reverse complement strand
TTGGCGCAGGATAGAGCAGGGTTTAGGGCTGTTGTGCATAGGGTCGTTATGATTTGGAAACGTCTTGACGGCACATAATAACAACAACAACAAAAGTATTAAAGACCAAAGGTGTCATTTTGTACATTAAAGTGTACCTGACTGGAAGCATCTTATCTTGACTCACTTCCTATGCATGCAAAATCTGAACAACAAATAAAGACCATGAAGAAGAATTGATTTCTTTGAGTCATAACGTTAGCAAAGAATTTTGTAACTTGAACTGCTAGAATAATGATTACATCTGTCATGGAAAAGCTACAGTGAGAATGCTTATGGAAGAGACACTGATAAGATTTCCTTTTGTGTACTTGGGAATGATAGAATAGAAGGTCAATGTAGTGGAGGAAAATCTTAAACAAGATAGATTGCTACAAGAATCATTGCAAGAATGAGCTCAAACAAAATGCACCAGACTGAACAGTATTTGTTTCATATGGAGTCCTTATTAGTTATAATTGATTTTATAGCACTTAACATCGCAATGTTCATTGCAGCACTACTAATAATAGTCAAAAGGTGGAAACTATCCAAATGCTCATTAATGAATTATAGAATAAACAACATTGATACGCACTTACAGTGTCAGACAAAAAGAGGATTCAAGTCCTAGTAAATGTTACAATATTGATGAAGTGTAAAGTCATTTTTCTGAAAGAAGTAAGTCAATAATAAAGGACCTATCTTATATTACCCTGATTATATTTTTTAAAAGAACTGGAAAATTCTCATATTAGTAATTACCTGAATTTTAAACCATAGAATTTCAATTTTTGAACAATTTTTAGATTTTCATTCCTTATTAAAGAACACAAGCTATATACCATTCTTCTCTGCTACATAGGAAGATTATTTATACCGACCTGTTTGAATAGACATTGCCACAAAGTGACTACAACTAGCTTGAACATAACAGAGATTTTGAGGTTGATGAAGTACAGAGCATGGTTCAGATCTCGTAATTGACTATGAATCATAGTCATCTTGAAGGCATCTAACAATGGCATTTGAATGAAAATACATTTAGAATGGGTGCTATCATTGCTGATATCAAATGTATTTTGGTAAAATAAAGAATACCAAAAAGATGTTTACTTTTGTATCACTGATTATGGAAAGACATTGAATTGTGTGGATCTTAATAAATTATTTCTAACCTTTCAAAGAACGCAAATTCCAGAACACATACTTCAGCTCATGCAGAATCTGTGCATAAATGAAGAATGAGGGGTATGGTTTAAAATCAATATAGGAATGTGTTATAGGGATTTACACTAACCAAAAGGTAGTTTGAGTTCACTCTAGAAAGACAAGCAGTCTTCTTTTATGACTTTCAGCTTCAGAAACTCAATAGAAGAAAATCTGTGAGTTAATAACTGACTTAGTGATAATGGAGGAATGATATTTCTTTCTTAATCACAAATCATTTGTTGGTAATTTTATTGATTTTTAAAGAAATTTTCATAAAATTGTCATCCATCTTAAAGTGCAATCACCAAAATTATCATAGCAACTTTGATCCCAAAAGACTTTTAAAAGAAATAAATGAGCTCTTGAATTCTCTCCAGGAACCAAGAAACTTCATTTTCATTGTAGTTTCTTTACTTTAAAACTCAAAGTCATTGCCATTCAGTCAGAATTGATGCAAAACTGACCTTCCATTGTGTTTTTTCTTTTAAAAAATTTTTTTGTTGATATTTTAATGAGCATTTATAGAAAACTTGAATTTCCATTAATTAATTGTTGCACATTTTCCTCCCCTCCCCCAGTTCTCTTTTCTCTTCAAGAAGTTTCTTTCATTATTGCACAATTGTCTCCCTCTCCCTCCCCTGCCCCCAGTCCACTTTGCTATTCACCTCTTATTATGGACTATTGTCATGCAAATAATACCTAATCATGTATTCCTTTCCCTCATCTGTTTCAATGCAATGCACATTATTTATCCTCTCTTTTCTTAGTTTCCCCTCAACCAGTATGTCAGTCCTGTTTCATAACAGTGACATTATGCAATATTTTTCCTTTTGTGCTGAAATATTTTACTCAGCATAATGTCTCCCAGGTCATATAATATTTTATGTGTTCCTTGTTTTTCAGTGCTGCATTGTATTCCACTATGTGAATATACCACAGCTTCTCTAGCCATTCATTGGTTGATGGGCACTTGATTTATTTCTATTTCTTTGCTATTGTGAATAATGCAGCAATAAACCTAAGTGTGTAAATATCTGCTTGGGTATACTTCTACTTATTTTAGGGTATATTTGCCAGTAGTTGAATTGCTTGGTCAAATGGTGTTTCTATTTCCTACTTTTTGAGAAAGTACCATACTACCGTCCATAGTGGTTGTACCATTTTATATTCCCACCCACAGTGAATAGGGGTTCTAATTTCTCCACAACCTTGCCAGCATTTGTTATTTGCTTCTCTGTTAAACTTTGCTATTGTTACTGGGGTAAGATAGTATCATCTACTTGTTTTGATTTGCATCTTTCTTAGAGCTAAGGATTTTGAACATTTCTTAATATGTTTGTTCAACATCGGAATGTTTTCTTTGGTGAAGTGTCCTTTCATATCCTGTGCTCATTTTGTGATTGGGTTGTTTACCTTTATCATTGTGTTTCCAAGATTGTAAATTCCAATGGGAGAATCACCCGTCTTTTGCCTATGGAACAGTTGATGAATTCAAACTGTCAGAGAGACTAGGTCTTTGAGTTAACAATGCAACTCCCTGCAGGGTGTACCACCAGACCTTAAACATGAATGCATGCACATACACAAACATAGAAGAGATATGGAGAGTATTCATATATTCATATACTGGGAGGTTGTTTTTCTTAAATTATATGATTCGAGAGAAGATCAACAAACTTGGGTATATATTAAATTAAAATGCATGCTCTATATGTTAGGGAGTTCTGGTGGCTTAGTGGTTAGAAATTGCACTACCGATACAGAGCTTATTAGTCCTTATTCAGTAGGTGCTCCATAGGAGAAAGTTGGGTAACCATATCCCATCTAATTTATTGCTTTTGAAAATCTACTGGAGGGTCAGCTATTGACTGGCATGTTGACATATTTATGAGAATAAAATTATCATGACATTTTTATGAGAATAAAATTATCGAGTACATGTGATATTTGTATGATCACATTCGTTTTTTAATTTTATTATTATTATTATTATTATTATTATTATTATTCATTTCAA
>NW_006399860.1:9995522-9996926 GCF_000299155.1 Elephantulus edwardii | reverse complement strand
TATTACCTCAAGTGTGAAAAACTCCACCACAGCAATATCATGTAAGAAGCAGTCACCTCACAACATACACAAGCTCAAAAGCAAGATGTCACCCCCCAAAAGTAACACAGTATCAAAAGAATTCCTAAAGGCAGAAAGTGTGATGGAACTTTCTGACAAAGAATTTAAAAGAACAATGATTGAATATTTTCAATGGGTGAAAGATAAACATGAAGAATTACAGGACATTGCAAGCAAAAACCAGGAGGAGCTTAAAAAAATAATCCAAGACAATGGAGATAAAACAAAGGAGACATTAGAAACCAGAGAAACAAGAACAGCAATCCCAAATATGAGATCCAATGTTTCAGATGCTGTCAACATATTAGAGGGACACATGAACAGAGTTGAAAAGACAAAACACAGAACCAATGAAATAGTAGATAGAATTGTCACCACTGATATGTTAGAACAAAACACAAAATCAAAAAGGAAGGAAAAATAAAGACTAAGAATAATGTGGGAATAACATATGCATAGTCAGAATCCCAGAATAAGAAGAAACAAGTAAAGACCAAGAAATTGTGGGAAAATTACTAGAAGAAAACTTTCCAGGTATAGTGAAGAAAGAGAATATATATTTAAGAAAGTGAGAGAACACCATATAAAATAACCCCAAAAGGAAAACACAAATTCATACCATAGTCAAATTTGCCAGAACCAAAGATAAGGAGAGAATTCTGAAAGCAACAAGGAGGGAACAAAGAGAAACCCAAAAGGGAGAGCAAATAAGATTAAGTGCCATATTTTCAGCAGGAACCATGTGAGCAAGAAAACAAAGAATGACATATACTGACCATACAAAGAACACTACTGTCAACCAAGAATACTATACCCAGCAAAATTGTCCATCAAATATGAAGGAGAGATCAAGATATCGTCAGAAAAGAAGAAACTAATGGAGTTTGTAAAAATAAGACAGGCATTTTAAGAAACACTGAGAGATATCCTTCTTAAGGAAGTGCCACAGAAAGCAGGATGTACCAAAGTAATCAGCACCAACACCATATAAAACAAAAACAAAACCAAAAACAACCCTCAACAAAATGATAGCAGTGAAACTTTGCCCTATAATCACACTGAATGTGAATGGTTTAAATGCACCACTCAGGAAAAAAAGAATGACAGATTGGATTTTGAAAGAAAAAAAATCCATCAATATTCTGTCTATAAGAGAAATACTTGAAAAGTGAAGATAAAGAAAGATTAAAAATAAAAGGATGGGGAAAAATATACCAAGTAAATGCAGCAGAAAAAAAGAGGAGTAGCGATATTAATCTCCAATAAAATAGATTCCAATGCAAAAACCATCATGAAGGACAGGGAAGGTCACTACATAATGCTTAAAGGATCACTAGAACAAGA
>NW_006399860.1:9982525-9992417 GCF_000299155.1 Elephantulus edwardii | reverse complement strand
AACTGTTCCTCTTCCTTTGTGTTTCCATACTTGAAAACTCAACCTCCTTTGCCTTTTCTGTTATCTAAATGTGTTCTGTTGTACATAGGGTTTTCAGAGGCCTGCTATACTTCTAGCAAAAGTCCATTGACATTGGTGAATAGTAGTAAAATCTTTTAGTTCATTGTCCTCTCACTGTTTCTTTTGTCAGAAATGCATGTTTCTGGAATCATAAACCCCTATTCTAGAATAGTTTAGGTACTGAGAATAAAAAACACAGATGGTGAAGAGTATCTGCAGCTGAAAAGTCCTCATCTTTGATAGTCTATCTTGAATACTATTAGGATGTAAGCTGTGATTGTTTACTGTTAACTTGGAATCAACTTAAAGCTGGTCCTCTAGTGGGTTTTCATAGGCAGTAAACTATAAGAAAGGAGATTGTCCATATTTCTCTTATGGAGCAGTAGATAGACTCAAATCAAATGTATTTGGATTGATAATGTTGAAAAGATTGAAATTAAAATAGTCCCTATAGTTCTCAGCTGAATTAAACTCAGGTTTCTATAGTTCTCAGGTAAGTTAAACTCAGGAATTTTTAAAGCCCCACACCCAGGTATCCAGGGCAACAGTATTTCAAGAATAGCTAGCAGAAGGACAGAGCAAACAAGCAAAGATTGTTTCTCAACTGATAACCCATGTGCCTTTGTTTCCCGACTAATAACCAATGTATCTTGTGCTTTTCCACTGCCCTAGAGTTTGAACTCATTGTATACTTAAGAATTTGTGACACCACCATATAGTTAAAGGTCTATCTAACTGCTACATGTGCTACGTGACTGCCGCAAGTGCTACGTGCAAAAATGCTGTGTAAACCCTGAGCGAACACTGAACAATGAATTCAAACTGTGCTTTCATCACCCAATGAGAAGCTGATACTCAGTTGTATCCCCCTAAAGTGTATAAAAAACCCCAACTTTGTCTGCTCTCGGTCTGCTCCTCTATCTCTTGCCAGAGATAAGAGTCGGCCTGGAGCTCTGCAATAAACCACTTATCTCTTGCTGTTGCATCAAGCCGGTGTCTTGGAGTCTTGGGTCTTCGCCGTCCACTCGGGACAGAACAGGACCAGCGGTTCGGGGGTCCTTCAATGTTACCTCTTAACCACTAAACCACTAAAGCTCCCTTTTGGATATATAATGAAATATATAGACTTGTAGCAGTTCAATGTATCTAATGAGTTCTTGATGGTACTTTCCCTATCCTGCATAATGTACTAGCTTAAACTTCAGTAAATGATCCCATCCTTCTAAACAGGCCAGCTGCTTTTGAAAAAAATAAGTGTATCTTATTTCATTAATCGATTATCAGAAAGCTCTAGTGGCCCAGTGGGCAAGGAGTTATACTACATATTCCAAGATAAGCAGTTAAAATCCACATGCTACTTCATGGGAGAAAGATAATCTCTTCATAATCTCATAAAATTCACTGGAGGATCAGCTATGAATCACGTGTGACTTGACAACAATGAGTGAATGAATGAGTGAATCCATTGGCGTATACTTTTGTTATTTAAAGTTAAGTTAAAATGTTTGAGTCAGAGTAATTATAGATGGCCTATCCTTCGACACTTACCTTAAAAACGCACAGATGAAGCTGTTCCAATATGAAATTAAACTTGAAACTTTTGCTTTTCTGGTGCTTTTACTACTTTTAATTATTATTTTACATTTTTCAATTAATATTTTTATCACTCATTTACATTGTTCTTCATGCATGTATATTGTGTTTTATATACTTTTTTTAATTGTAACAAAATAATGCTTTTAAAAAGTTTCTATGTCCTTTATTACAAATTCACACACATAAAAATTCTGCAGCATCTTTATAACTAGTATTTATATAATAGGGACTGAATTTTTAAATTTTACAAGGTTTCAATTTATTGTACACAATTTATTGTACACAACACAATAGTTATACCGAGAATTCAACTAAAGAATTGGAAATATATTTTATTTTCTATTTTTCTTCTTAGTCTTGTAAAAAATATTTATAATATTACTATTCTTACATTCACCTATATTTATATGCAATTTCGGAACTAATTTCTTCATCTGAGAATTTTCATTTAATGGTCTGGATAGAACTTCTACACATGAAATTATGTTTTCTTCATTACTTCAATCAGAACCAGTTTTATGTCAGAGTTGAAGCAGTGTTACCAATATTTTGTAAAGTCATTGAATTTGCCTCTCTATACAACTAAATAGCAAGTCAAACAGTTTAAATTTCTTATAATGGCAACAAGTAAATTCAAATATTTAGGTTTATATAATTTAGAATCTGGAAAAAAAAATTTACATTAAATTAGCCCATATGATTTTCATCAAAAATAAATAATAAATGATTTCTAAGTTATAATCAGACAAAGAAACACTAGGTTTCCGAACATGTTACTGCATTTTCTTATACATTATGCAAAGTCTCTAGGAATTTAGTTGTATAAATAATAGAATCTTATATTTGTTTCCTACAGTTGCTGTAATGAAATGTCATAAATTTAGTGACTTTTCTCACTATTCTGTATTCTGAAATGTGATATTACGGTGTGCATTATGTTTATTACTACTGAGACTTTGAGGGTAACTGTTTTATGCCTTTTTCCCAGTATCTAGTTGTTTTTAGGTGTTGTTGAGTGTGACTGCATAAACAAAACAACAGATCTGAAACCTATCTGCTCTTGTGCCATCCTCACACTTTCTGACACACTCAAACTCATTTCAGCAGAATTTATTTCAATCTATCTGAGAGAGATAGAGTCTTACTCTCTTTCACCAAGCCTCCACTTTTCCAAACATGATGTTCCTCTCTAAAGAATAGCCTCTTTTAGCAGTGTGCACAAAGTATGTGAAATGAAGCTTTATCATCTTTTCCTTCAAGGAGTACTCAAGCTACACTCTCTCCAAAATATGTTTGTTTGTTCTTTTGACAGTCCAACACCTTGTAAAAAAACCCAAATTCTAAAAATTAAGGCTGAAATATGTGAAATAGAAAACAGAAAAACAATTGAAACTGTCAACAAAACCAGGAGGTAGTTCTTGGAAAAGATCAATAAAATCAACAAACTACTAAAAAAACTAACAAGGGAAAATAAAGAAAAGACATAAGTAATTTGAATAAGAGATGGAAGGGCCAATGTCACAATAGAACCAACTAAAATGAAAAGGTTAACAATGGAATATTATGAAAAATATACTCAAAAATGAAAACCGAGAAGAAATGGATAAATACTTAGAAACTCATAACCTATATTCTTTTTCTCTTCAGTGGTTCATTGAAACCATTTATATTCAGTGTAATTCTTGAGAGGCAAGGGCTTATTTCTATCATTTTGTTAAGTGTTGTGTGGACATATTTTGTTGCTGGTTACTTTGGTCCATCCTGCGTTCTGTAAGAACTACTTCTCTCAGTGTTTCCTGAAACGCTGGTCTAAATATGTTTACAAACACCCTTAGGTTCTGCTTTTCTAAAAATATCTGAT
Source organism: Elephantulus edwardii (assembly GCF_000299155.1). NCBI lineage: Eukaryota > Metazoa > Chordata > Mammalia > Macroscelidea > Macroscelididae > Elephantulus > Elephantulus edwardii. Next base: position 9,988,900 of record NW_006399860.1, on the reverse strand, counting down.
CCTTCATTCATATTTGATGGATAGTATTGCTGGGTAGAGTATTCTTGGTTGAAAGTTGCATTCTCTGAGTGTTCAATATATGTCATTCTACTGTTTTCTTCCTCAAATGGTTTCTGCTGAGAAACTGGCAATTAATCTTATCTGTTCTCCATTACAGGTTACTCTTCATTTTTTTTTCTAACTGCTTTCAGAATTTTCTCCTTATCTTTAGGTCTGGAAAAATTGACTATAATATGTATTGGTGTTTTTATTTTGGTGTCTATTCTATATGGTGTCCACTCAGCTTCTTGAATATATTTTCTCTCATTCTATACCAATTGACGTATTTCAGCTAACACATGCTGCCTTGGATGTGCTCAACAAGTTGTGCCAAGAAATCTGGAGAACAACCACTTGGCCAATTGACTGGAAGAGATCTATATTTGTTCCCATTCCAAAGAAGGGTGACCCAACAGAGTGTGGAAACTATAGAACAATATCACTGATTTCACATGCAAACAAGATTCTACTGAAGATCATCCAAAAATGACTGGAACAGCACATCAACAGAGAACTACCAGAAGTCCAGGCTGGGTTTAGAAGGGGTCGTGGTACTAGGGATATTGCAGCTGATGTTAGATGGATCTTAGCTGAAAACAGGGAATACCAGAAGAATGTCTATCTGGGTTGCAATGATTATGCAAAGGCGTTTAACTGTGTGGATCATAACAAACTGTGGCTGACTCTGAGAAGAATGGGAATCCCAGAACACTTGATCGTACTAATGCAAAACCTATACTTGGACCAAGAGGCAGTCGTCAGAACAGAGCAAGGAAACACTGCATGGTTCAAAATTGGGAAAGGCGTATACCAGGCATGTGTCCTATCTCCATACCTTTTCAATCTGTATGCAGAGTAGATTATCTGAGAGGCTGGGCTCTATAAGGAGAAGTGTGGTGTCAGGATTGGTGGAAGATCTATTAACAATCTGTGTTATGCAGATGACACAACCTTGCTTGCTGAAACTGAAGAGGACCTGAAATGCTTGCTGCAGCGGATCAAGGATTGCAGCCCTCAGTATGGATTGAGGCTCAATATCAAGAAGACAATGATTCTCACCTCTTGACCAATTGGCAGCATCAGGATCGAGGGTAAAGAGACTGAGACTGTTAACAACTTTAGTCTGCTTGGCACCAGTAGTCAGGAAATCAAAAAACATATTGTGATGGGAATGCCTGCTGTTAGGGACCTCTCCAAAGTACTGAAGAGCAATGGTGTCACTTTAGAGACTAAGGTGCATTTGATACAGGCTGTGGTCTTTGCAATCACTTGTTATGCACTAGAGAGTTGGACAATGACTAGGAAGGATAGAAGGAGAATTGACGCCTTTGAGCTGTGGTGCTGGAGAAGAGTACTGAACGTACCATGGACTGCCAAGAAACAAACAGATTCATCCTAGAGAGGGTTAGACCAGGCTGCTCCTTGGAGGCAAGGATTCTGGGGCTTCATCTGACATACTTTGGACATGTTGTATGGAGGGAGAGGTCCTTGGAGAAATAAAGAAATAAATCATGCTTAAAAGACTTTTGTACAAAACATCATCAGCTAGGCATCAAATAAAGCAATATTATAAAAATCACGGAGGAACAATTAATTAGCTATGTCCTTAATAAGATTTATAGCCCCTGAAATCATGGTGGCAGAACAAGAACGGGTTGATTCCAACTCTAAAATAATAAATTTTGTTTTAAGAAAAGATACTCAACATATCAGAGTATATGATCAAAAAAATCAGTGCAAAAAAAGTAAATTTTAAGCTATAAAATAGAAATATTTCCAATTAATGTCATATTTTTTACACCCTGAAAAGCTCTATAAATAAAAATAAGTTTTATTCAAAGTTGTCACAAAGAAGAAAGTATAAAGACTAAAAAAAAGCAAAACAAACTATGACTCACTCAGAGTTGATCTGACAGTAGGACTCTGAGACTGTAAATAGATGAAGATACCTCATGTTTCTTCTGAGAAGCTACAGAAAAATTTGAGCCATTAGGGAGATGTGACCTTTGCATTAACATTATGATTCCTTACAGGCTACTTTACCATTGTTTCCTATAATAAAGATTCTTGTTGTTTTTGTTGTTGTTGTTGTTGTTAAGTTCCATCAAGTCAGGCATGACCCATAGCAACCCTATGAACAAAAGGCCTAAATCCTGATTTCTGTAACTATTATTGTTTCTCTAAGTTCATAGAGTTTTCGGAGGTATATTGTTTAGGAAGTGGATGCCACTTCTGCTTCCAAGCCTGTCTTAATATGGGAGTTCCACCAAACACTGTCCACCATAGGTGACCATTATGGCATTTGACACACTAGTAGTGCAGTGTTCAGTATCACAGAAACTCCAATTACCTCAGAAGAGCAAATTGACAGAGCAGTGCTATAGCACTTAGAAGAATGCTCATTCTACACACAATTAAAACCAGGCCTAGGGCCTGTGCCTCTTGGGCAAACCAACTTTTCAATACACAGGCCCATGCCTCAGACCCTGATTGAATGTTAAATAAGAGGCTTCAAGCCAACAGCTCTTTGTTAGCCAAATCAGCTCACACAAGGTTGTGAGCAAAAAAAAAAAAAGAACCAAACAGTCCACACCCAAACTTCAACCAAAGCAAGAATAACCCACCTTTCAAAGTTAAAAATACAATGGCTTCACACAGGAAAGGATGTTAAATAAAATGATTTTTTAAAAAGGGATGAATTGAACTTCATAAAAACTAAAACCTTTTGCACATCTAAGACTTTATCAAGAAAGAGAAGCATGACCCACAAAATGAGATAAAATATTTTGGAAATACTACTTCTCTTAGACTACCTACATTATACAGATGCCACAATCTTGCACACTGAAAATGAGGAGTAATTGATACATTTACTGTAGAAGATCAAGCAATGTAGCCTTCAATAAGGACTGTATCTTGACAACAAGAAAACAAAAATCCTCACTACCACTTTAATAGGTAGCATCATGAGAGACAGAGAGAAGATTGAAGTTATTAATGATATTATCTTATTCAGATCCACAACTAACACCCTTGGCACCAGCAGTCAGAAAATCAAAAGAAGAGATGCATTGGGAAAATTTGCTATCAAGGACCTTTCTAGGGTGCTAAAGAGCAAGGATATCAGCTTAAAGACTAAAGTGACCCTGACCCAAACCATAATCTTCTCAATTGCTTGCTATGCATGTGAGAGCTGGATAATAACTAAGAATGACAGAAAATGTATGCCTTTGAGTTGTGGTGTTGTTACGCCCTACGGGGGGCTGGGGGCGAGGGAAGCCCCCAAAAGAATTCTGCCATCGTCTGCAATATACAACAAACGCCTTTATTCACTATATATAGAGGCTTTCCGTTTCTCCACCAACTGACCACGCACAAGGAAGTAAGAGCGTGAGATCCCATCCATCCCCTACTTATAAGGCCATTCTGTTGTCATCTGCTCAGGCCGGGGTCATTGGGCACGTGGTTGGTGATTGGCAGTTGAAATAGCCAGTCATGTGGCTCAGCTTCTGATTGGCTGGCTTATTTTGCCCCCACCGCCTTCATGAGCTGTTTTCCAGTTGTCATGTAGACTTGGTAATCATTTACTTCTAGCCTGATAAGGTAGCGGGTCCCAGAGACTGGCTGGTGCCTCTGAGTTTACCCTGCTTCTAAAGCTAAGGATTTTTATGGTCCCCATGTCTACTTCTGCAGTTAATAATTGCTGTTCAAAGTCGAATCATGGCTAGGCTTTCAAGTTGGGGAAAGGTCTCCTCCAGATTCCTGAAACAGGGATTCATGCCATTCCCTTAGTGCTGGAGAGGAGTATTAAACATACCATGCATTGTCAAAAGACTAAGCATCTATTCTGAAGAGAATGAGGCCAGGTTACTCCTTTGAGGCAAGTATTTTGAACTTTGTCTCACATTTTGGGCATATTTTGAGGAGGAGTTAGTCCCTATAGAAGAATATCAAGTTTGGAAGGGTAGAAAGTCAGTCCACGAGAGAAAGACCCTAGAAAAGATGGACTAACATAGTGACTATGGCAAAGGGTTCAGATGTGATGGAAATGATGAGGTTGGTTGAGAACCATTTTTCATAGGATCACTGTGAGTCATAGTTGATTTGATGGCAAATACACCACAACCACCACATCCCTTGTCTGATAGATTAGTGACAAGGACTAACATTGTTTTGTGAGTTAAGATGGCAATATACTCACATGTGATTCATAGCCTCTGAAAACCCTTTGAATGTCCAACAATGGATCAGTTCTAACTCCGTGGTATATAAAATCAACAACAAAAACTTGTCTTGGATATGCAATGCTGCTACAACACAATTACCACAGTGGATGACTTTATATGTATAGAAAAGGCTAGAAGTCCAAATTCAGAGTGTCTGGCTTTTGGGGACTACCCACACTCTCTGTCAGTTATGCAGAAATTTTGCTTTCTTCAACATCTGTAGAACTTGTGTTCCCTTGAGATCTCCATGTATTTTGATATTCCCGGTGTCCAAGAACTTCCTTGTGCAAGGACCTGGGTTCAAAAGGATGCATTCCACTCCTGGAGTGGTAGTGAGCTCTGCCTCACTGCCCTCATCTTCCTTCCTTGTTATACCTTTTGGGATAAGGAATCATAAAGATAAAGACTAAGTCCTATCAGAACTCCTTTTAATAATGTTTAGAGTTGTGATATGATTGGATTTTGTTGCATTCCATTCTTAACCTTCTTACAACTATTTATTTGGTTTATCAGATCCTGAGGATTCATTTTATATATGGAAATTTGGTGGCCTCATAATAAGAAGCTGCACTGTTATACTAAAGGGATGAGATTTTAATCCACCAGCTGCTCCAAGGGACATGGATGGACAGTCTCCTCCAAAAACCCTATGGAGGTTCAACTATGGGTTACTTTTGACTGGAAGGAACACAACAATACTTATATGTGTATGTATATTTATACACATACATACACAGAAATATGTATATATGTGCAAACATATATTCATGGGAGATATAATTTCATTCATTACACTATCTAAACAGGATATTTTTATTCAGAATTTATTTTAATGTTTGAAAGGGGGAAAAGTAAAAAATAACTAACAACACGAAGTTTAAGAAAAGGGCTTGAATTTACAATGCTTCAGAATACATGCAAATGACCGAAAAGTGTAAAAATGTCTGGAGTCATTCATTGTTGTATCTTCAGATTGATTTTCATCCACACAGAATTTATATTAGACAAAACTGTCCCATAAATTTCCTAGGCTATCAACTTTTACAGAAGCAGATTGTCAAGGAGTTGTACTGATAACCCAAAGGCCACAACTTTCTAGTGGTGCAACTCCACTAGTAGTTCACTAGTACTTCAATGGGAGAAAGATGAACAGTTATCTACATTGTGATTTGCAATGCAGTTGAGTGGAACCAACTACAGGTTAATTAATTGTTACTTTCCCATTATAACATTAGTCGTTGACTTGATCACAGAGTCCAATCTCTCTCATGAAGACACTTGCATACCTCTGTTCTATAGGGGATTTTGAATTATAGTGAGCCTCCTTCACATTTCCATACTTTGAGTATTTATAGGAGGAGACAGTCCATCTTTTCTTCTCAGAAACTCTAACAAAGTAAAAATTTTGAACTTTTGGTTTGTAGCTCAGCACTTAAAATCATATAGGAGTACCAGAAGAATGTCTGTTTTTCATTGACTAAACAAAGGCATTTGTCTGTGTGGATCAAAACAAATTGTGGCTAACCCTCAGGAAAATGGGAATCCCTAAACACTTGATTGTATTTATGTGAAACCTATGCTTGAACCAGGAATCAGTCCTCTGAACAGAGCAAGGAAACTCTAAATGACTCAAAATCAGGAAGGAGTGTGTCAGGGATACATCCAGTCTCCATACTTTTTCAATCTGTTCACAGAACAGATCATTTGGGAAGCAGAGCTTTATGAGGAGGAATGGGGCATGAAGATTGAAGGAAGACTCATCAACAACCTATGATATGCAGATGACACAATCTTGCTTGCTGAAACTGAAGAAGACCTGAACATTTGCTGCAGAAGGTCAAAGAGTGTAATATTCAATATTAAAATTAAAGCTCAACATCAAGAAGACAAAGATTAGATTACCAACACATGAGTCATTTGAGAACACCATGATGGATACAAAAGAGATTGAGGTTATTAACAATTACAGCTTGTTCCTCTCCACAATAACACTTTTAGCACCAGCAGCCAGGAAATCAAAGCACAAATTGCATTAGGAAAATCTGCTGTCAGAGACCTCTCCAGAGTGTTGAGAAGCAACAGTGTAAATCTAGAGACTAAGATGTGTCTA
>NW_006399860.1:9947037-9980795 GCF_000299155.1 Elephantulus edwardii | reverse complement strand
AAGAAACAATAAAAGAAATGACAGAAAAGATGGATAATGACAAGTGTTTACTTAGATGCATGTGAGTTCTGGTGGCATAGTACCTTGAGAATTTTGCTACTCACTCAAAGGTCACACCTCTCTGGAAATTCAAATCTGCCAGAGACTCCAAGGGAGAAAGTTGGGGGATTTCCCTTCATTGTAATTTAAAGCTTTGGAAATCTGATAGCAAGGGTCAGAACAGACTCAATGACAGTGAAGTTTGCTGTTTTGCTTTTTAAGATACAGAGAAATTGAAATCTTACTACTTTATTAGTAGGAATGTTAAATGGGACATCCACTGTGGAAGATAGTTGTAATGTTCTTAAAAAAAATTAGACATAGAATTGTCATTGTGTTTTTGTTGATTGCCTTCAAGTTGGACATGACTCATAGCGACCCTATGAACAAAGGGCCTGAAGCCCCTCTACAACTAACAGAAAAAACTTACAGCAGGAAACCAAACAGATACTTGTGCACTAATGTTCATTGCAGCATTATTCATGATAGCCAGAAGGTAAAAATAATACAATTGTCTATCAGAGACAGATACATGAATGAACAAAAAGTGATATATGCACAAAATGAAATGCTATTTAGTCATAAAGAGAAATGAAGTTCTTATACATACTATCACATAGATAAACATTAAAAACATTATGCTACATAAAATGTCTGACACAAAATTGATAAATTTGTTCCCACTTATATAAAATAATTAGACTATGCAAATGCAACAACTCAATCATTTTAGTGGTTAACATGAACTGGAAGTAGGAAGAAATGAAGTTTTACTGTTTATTGAGTCTGGGTGACAAAACTTTTGGAAATAAATGATGGTAATGGTTGTGACACATAGTAAATGCAACTAATGCTGCTCAGTTGTACATTTAAATGTGGCAAATTAACAATTTCCTTTGGTATTTCTATTTTAACATAGTAAAAAGTGCTCATCTAAATTCATACATTGTTGTTGTTGTTGTTGCTGTTGTGTACTATCGAGTTGGAACTGACCCATAGCAGACTCTCCGGCAGGCAGTTAATCGCATAGGAAGAGACTGCCCATCCTTCTCCCAAGGAGTTGCTGATGACCTTGAAGCACATGCTTAGAGATTACAGTGCAGTTTCTTGCCACTAGGCCACCAGAGCTCCCTAATATATTATTGGCATTTAAGGGGAGACAACTTGTCCTTTTTTAATAGTAGTACAATGGAAACTCAAGAACCTTTGTCCCAGTGTATTTTGTAGTATCTATACATCTACACAACTAAGAGAGATTTAGGTTAAACTGACAGGAACATTCTATGTGTAATAAATCAATGATACTGATTTCAATTGTATCTGATCTTTGCACTGGAATAGTTCCTCAGAGGTAGGATTCAGGTTAACCATTAGAAATTACTTCTGGACTCCCTCTTTCAGTTAAATTCTTACATTTTCCCTATTAAACAATTATGGACTTCACTGTTTCTTTAGAAAGGAAATTCCTTTATTTATGCCTATTGAATGTAGAAAATATGTGCCTTGGGATTTGATTCTTAGGAGATCCCATTCATTTATTTTATCTTCTCCTGGTTCCCTACGAGGGTAAAAAGGGAAGCCACAGACTGGTAAAAAGTATTTGGTAATGACATATCAGATGAGGAACTTATATCCAGAATTTATAAAATACTTGAGCACCACAAAAAGATAAAGGTAAATAATCCAATAGAAAAATGGGCACAGGATATGAACAGACACTTCACCAAAGAAGATATTCAGATAGCTAACAAGCACATGAAGAAATGTTCAAAATCCCTAGCTCTAAGAGAGATGCAAATCAAAACAACTATGGGATATCATCTCACCACAGTCAAAATTGCAAAATTTAACAGAACAGCAAGCAACAAATGTTGGCGAGGTGGTGGAGAAACTGGAAACCTTATTCACTGTTGGTGGGAGTGTAAAATGGTACAAGCACTGTAGAAGGCGGTATGGTGTTTTCTCAAAAAGTTGCAAATAGAGATACCAGTTGACCCAGCAATTCTATTACTGGGAATATACCCCAAAGAGACCATAACAGATATTCAAGCAGATATGTGCACACCCATGTTTATTGTGGCTTTGTTCACAATAGCAAGGAGTTGGAATCAACCTAAGTGCCCATCAACAAACAAATAGATAATCTGTGATATATTCACACAATGGAATACTTTGCTGTACTGAAAGACAAGGAATTCATGCAATATTATTCAAAATGGGTGACCCTGGACAACATTATGCTGAGTGAAGTATTCAGTCACAAAAGGACAAATACTGCATGGTGCCACTGTTGTAAAGCAGGACTGACCTTGGGGTTTGGAGGAGACTGAGAAGGATGGGTTCAGTAATGTATGCTGCATTGAAACAGATGAGGGAGAAAACTGTTCAAGAGGGAACATTTTTAGGGAATTTTGTCATGACAGGAGTCCAAAGCAAAGGCTGTATGGTGGAGTGGACCTGGGGGGAGGGACTGTTAAACAATGAAAGAATTTTTCTTACTTTTCCAAGAGGGTAGTGTACTATGGGGGAAGGCTGGGAGGGGAGAAAAGTGCAACAATGAATGAATGTAAATCCAAAGTCTCTGTCAATTTTCATTGAAATCAATAATAAATTAAAAATAAAAAGTTTGATAAGACAGAAAAAGAAGAAAAAATTAAACTAAAAAAAAAGAGAAATCATGTGTCTTAAGGTTATATTGACCACATGTATTTCAGACAAAAATAAACTAATTAAAGTCAGAAGATGACATTCTATATTTTCTCTTCCCTGCATGAATCTTAAGTATATGATTCATTACAACATATATCTAAGGTAGTATGGGGGGGGGAGGATTTTTTCCCTATTTCTTCAAAATCATTTGGTTGTAAACCAGTCCTGTCAATTTTGTCATGTACTACTACTAGAGAATAGAGTCTATAGTTATAATTCTCCACAATTTCTTCCATTAATCATTACAGACTGAGTTTCCTTTAAAAAAATATGTTGCATTTCTAGAGACTAAGCCACACTTGATCCAGGCCTTGGTCTTTGCAACTTACTTGTTTTGTATTAGAGCGAGCATTGGACAATGACTAGGAGGACAGAAGAAGAACTGATGTCTTTGAGTTGTGGGTGCTGGAGAAGAGTATTAAACATACCATGGACTGTGATGAGAAATAACAGATCTGTCCTGGACAGGGTAAAACCAAACTGTTTCTTGGAGACAAGGATTTTGTATCTCCCTCTCACATACTTTGGACATGTTGCCAAGAAGGACCAGTCCTTGGAGAAGGATATCATGCTTGAAAGAGGAGAAGGACAGCACAGGAAAAGAAGACTCTGGACGAGATGAGTTAACACAGTAACTGGGGTAATCAGGGTAGGTGTGTTGGAGACATTGAGATTGGCTCAGGAGAGAACAGTGTTCAGAGCTATTGTGTTCTGAACATTTTATGTTAAGAGTTGTAAATAGTTGACCTCACAGAGCATATCAATATATTTAATTTCTAACCTATATTGTATCATGCTTGGGAGGGTGGAGGGACAGCGCAGGAGGGGAAGACCCTCTATGAGATGGATTGATTCGGTGACTGGGGTAATCAGGATGGGTGTGTCAGAGGTGGTGTGGTTGGCGCAGGATAGAGCAGGGTTTAGAGCTGTTGTGCATAGGGTCGCTATGAGTCGGAAACGACTCGATGGCACATAACAACAATATTGTAAAGAGTTTCCTGTTCAAAATGGCTTTCCCCCCAAAAAAATGGCTTTCCTAGCCAATGATTTTGACTCTAACCACATAAATGGAATATAAAATAGTGTATAAAATAGTGTATAAAAAAATCATGGGATTGGTCAGTTTGTCTAGTTCTATCAAGTTAAGTGGAGCTGATTTAACAGCAAAGTGTGTAATCTCACTACCAGGAAGAAAGAGGAAGTAGAGAGTGCAGCACATGTCCTTTGGAACAAGAGAATCCTGGGATCTACATGCAAGTAGCAGTGGCCTTATCAAAGAACAAAAGACCAACATGACACAGAATTCAGTTGAAACTACTATACCATAGAGCCAGAGCCAGAGGCTGTTGTTCAAATTTATTAGAAGAATAAGGGAAGACACCATAATGTGTAGAACTAAGGGAACTTTGTATCTGACTTAAACCCTAAAGATGAAAGGGAAAAGGCTATGAGCACACTTGACAAATTGTCTAAACTGAGGAATTGTACATTTGAGAAGTTGTCTGAACTGAGAAATTAGATCCTGCTGCTAACCTGAATTGTAATCTGTTAACTTCCCTAACAAACTCTGCAATTGAGAATATGGGTCTATAAGATCTCTGTTGTCATTGCATTGTATCTCAGACCAATTAAAGCAGCAACATTGGTGCCGGAATTAATAAAATGTCAGGGGATGTAGGAGACCATGTCTGACCGTACCTGTCTTTCATTATTACCAATTCCATAGATGTGTTTTATTTATACAACTTGATTTGGACAAATTAACTTTTATTCATGAAACTGTCCATGCTACTTGGTGAAATTCTGATAATTATATTCTTGTGTAAATTCTCGAGGCCCAGTAGTAAGAACTGCACTACCAACCCAAAGCATGCAGTATGAATCTACCAGCTGCTCCACAGGAAAATATGGACAATCTCCTATGTGATTTACTGTCTTTGAAAGTTTCCTAGATGGTTAGCTATGAGTTGGTTCTGACTCAATGCACAAAACAATAATAGTGGGTACCTGGGATCTGGAGACAACTTTCAAGGTCCTGTAAGTACATGAGAGAAATAACTAGTCATCAAGCTTTTTAAATTTATTAATGAATCATGTAGCCTGTGTAGTGCTTTTCAAAAAACCAAACTTATTGTCAAATAGTCAGAACCAACCTATAGCTGACCCTCTAAAGTTGAGCCTGTAAATTGCACTGGGGGAAAAAAATGCCTTTCTCCCTGAAGGTGACTCATGGATTTGAATCACCTGCCTCTGGAGTGGCAGAGTCACTCCTTAGTATTCAGACACCAGAGCTCCCTTATTGGGTACTAGTTGCTGTATACGTAGAGTCGAAGCCGACCCATAGCTCACCCTCAGGTGGGTTTTCAGAAGTAGTAATCACATGGGAGGAGATTGCCCATCCTTCTCCTGCAGAGCAACTGGTTGCCTTGAACCTCGTGCCTTCTAGATTGCAGCGCAGAATCTTGCCACTTACGCATTCGTATTTTAAGATAAAGAATTTTTCCAAGTGAAAATGTGTCTATCATCAGTATTTTTGCTCTTAACAGTAGGTCATCTTCTTATGATTCACATTGTAATCTTCTAAGCTACTAGTTAAATGATTAAATATAAGTAGTCTCTACCTTATACTAATTGAAATACATATATAATCAATGATCCAAATCATAGCAAAAGTAAGTATAACTTTTCTCTCATGCTATAATTAGAGCAGGAGCAGGATGAGGAGGAAATCCTTAATATGCCACTCATATTAACTTCAAAGAAGTAAGTAAGTCTGTAAAGAAAGTATAGTGGAGAAACATTGAAAAAAGATTCCATAATTCTCATGACATTATGTGACCTTGCCAATGGCTATATATTTTACCTTAAGCAACATTTTAGCCTCAGTGGTGCTCAATTTGCATTTCAGTAGGATTGGCGGTAAGGAAGGTATGGGCCTATAAGGTCACCTTAGTTCTAATCTTTAGTTTTTCTTATCTTCTGTATAAAACTAAAATTTTATTTTAAAATTCTGTGGTCTCTATAGATTATCATCAGTGGTTAAAACTCTGAGGAAATGGTAAAGCTTGGATAGCTAGACTTTTTTTTCTTTTCTTATAACTAGACTTTTTTGATAGCTTTGAAAATATTTTCTTCTAGGAGAATTGTTTCCGGAATCATACAGTAGGAATTTATTGCCTTAAAGCAAAATAACATTCTGTTATTTAAAGAAGGAAAAAGAAATAAAATAAAGTGCTATGTGTTTTGCCTTGTAAAATACTGTTCACAGCCTCAGTAACAAATGTTACTTTTAAATGGAAATATGTTCAAGTAACTGACAGTGTATATCTTTGTATTTATGAATTTGTTAAGTATGAGATAATGTTCCATAAATATTATCACTAAACAGTTCTGATTAGTAAAGAGTAAAGGTGAGCTCTGGTGGCCTAGTGGTAAGGAGCTATCCTGCTAATCCAAAATTACACTGTTCAAATCTACCAGGAGCTCAGAAGATTGGCAATCTCCTTCTGTACAATGGTATTGCCTCTAAAAATATGCTAAAGTGTGAACTATAGGTTGATTTTGACTTGATAGTACATAACAACAACAAAGAATAAAACAAGAAAAATGGCTAAAAAAGAAAAATATCTTCAATGGCTCTATCATTTATATATTATTTATTATTTACTTTATATATTTCAAAGATATTTTCGAGACAGTTTTTTTTAGAGATATTATGTAATGGAGATTGAGAGCAATAAACAGTGGAAGACTGGCCATTGTCATTTCTTTCTCCAGTCACTGTAATAACATAATTTCAGCCATCTTTGAACCGCTTACTTACTCATTGCAATCTAGTCAATTCTGATTCATAACTGAGCCTCTACTTCAGATTTCCAAGGCTGTAAAAAAGTACAGTAGGTGATTGTCCATCGGTCACCTGCATAGTTGCTGGTGGATTCAAATCATCAGAGGGGCATAGCCCGTACGTGAGCAGTGCAGCTCTCTACAGACTATGCTGCCATTGCCCCTTAGCAATTCATACTTGAATTAGGAATGAAGGTGAAGAGAAAAACTGGGGAAAATTTGTAAGCAGTATTCTAGGTTGTTTATTAAAGATGTAATGTCTTCTGGTTAGTTGTTGTGGAGTCATTGCTAACAGTTTTTTTGTTGGTTTTTTTTTTTTTTATTTTATACTGGTTTATTTAAAAGTTTGTGTTCATTTTTTTTTTTTACCCCAGATCTTTCACATTTCCTTCACCTCCCTCTTCACCCACCAAAGTGTATTACCCTATGATTACCCCCACCCCCTTGCTCATTCTCATCCCTTTGCTCCCACCCTCCCACCTCCTTTGGATCCTCATAATCGTTCTAGAATAATGGTTTTATACAGTATTTGTCCTTATGGGATCTAGTTAGTTCACTTAGCATAATGCTTCCCAGTGCCTCCCAAGTTAGGTAGTTATTTTCAAAATTATTATTCCTTAATGCTGTGTAGTATTCCATCATGTGAATGTATAATAATGTCTCATTCCATTCAACTGTGGATAGACATGTGCGCTGTTTTCATATTATTGCAATTGTGACTAACAATGCAATGAACATTGGTGTACAAATCTCCATTTGTGCCTCAGTTCTCATTCTCTTGGGGTATATTCCAAGCAGTGGAATAACTGGGTCATATGACATTTCTATGTTCAGCTTTTTGAGGAAATGCTAAACTGCCTTCCACAGTGGTTGTACCATTTTATAATCCCACCAACAAAGTATGAGAGTTCCTATCTTGCCACATCCTCTCCAACATTTATTACTTACTGTCCTGGTAAACTTTGCCATTGCTACTGGAGTGAGACAGTGTTTCATTGTGGTTTGATTTGCAAAATCTTATTGCCAGAGATTTTGAGCATTTCTTCATGTGTCTATTGGCTATCAGAATAACTTCTTCTGTGAAATGTTTTTCCATGTTTTTTACTCATTTTGTAATTAGGATTCTGTAAATTTTGATATGAGACCCTTGTCTGAAATTGTATTGCCATTTTCTCCCCAAGTCAGTAGGTTTTCTTTTCACTCTTTTGGAAAATGTTTTTGCTGTGCAAAAGGGAGTCAATCTTTGTAAGGCACCATTCATCGTTTTATCAGCTGGGGAATCATTTCTGATGTCTAGTGACATGAGGTACTACAGAATCAAGCACTGTCTGCCCTTCACTATCCTATGCTGGGGCCAATCCATATTATTGAAGACATGCCTTTTTCTTTGACTCTCTACTAGATCGAACTTGTTGCTATTGTTGTATACCATAAAGTTGGAACCAAATAATTGCTGATACTTCAATGGTCTTTCAGAGGCAGTTAATCACATGGCAGGAAATTGCCCATCTTTCTCCCTTGAAGAAACGGATAGATTTAAAACATGACATTCAGTCCCTTATCTGCACTGGAAACTCCAGAGCTCCATATACAGCTGGAGTTTGAGTTTACCTTTTGTGCCCCAATTTGTCTTGGGAAACTCAGAGATTTTCACATGGCGGGACCATGAGATCACCTTTCCCCCTCCAACTTCAGGTTACACCCATTCCCCAGCAGTCCACCAGCTTTATTAACATCAGGCATCACAGGCAAGATAGGATATTCAGTCCCATATTTGCATGTCAGATCTAAAAGAGATATAACCCTCACCTTAGAAATTATCATATTGTGATAGCCTTTTGGTGCAAAAAGACGATCAGAGACATTAAGGCACAAGATGACAGTCCTGGAGCAGAAGCTTAGGGGCAAGAATTTTTCCCTTGTATTGCCTCACACAAAAAATCCACCTTGATGCTGGTACATACGATTTGGACTTAAGTCCTCCTAAACACTAGAAAGGAATCAGCATGAGAGACCAGTAGCATTATGAGGCACAAATCATCACAGAAGTGACTTGTGGCTTAAGCCATCATATCAAGTAGTGGCTATGAGGAGGGAGATGCTGATTAGCAGGACTGCAAGAGATGCAGGGAAAGAGAAGGAACAAGACATACATGCTAAGATTGAAGTATTGGGAAGTGCCTTTCATCCGCACCTTTCAGTAAAATGCTTGTCAGTCAGATATTGTTCTAAAGCCAAGCATTCAGTTAAGATAGACTAGAAAGAAGGATTGGTCATCCACTTCATAGACATAACAGATCTTTGAAAACTCTATGTACAATAGAGCATGCTTACAGTAGAATACCAGACATGGCAACTGATTCTGAGCTCTCAATTTTGAAAAGACAAAGGAAGAGGATCACTTGTAAGCAAACTAATGATAAGAATATGGAATGTGAGAAGCATGGATGTAGAAAAATTGGACATCATCAAGAAGAACATGAAAAGCATAAATATTGACAGATAATGTTGAAATGAGAAGGGTTGGCATGGGCATTTTGAATCAGAATATCTAGTAGTCTAGAGATGAAAAGGTGGGAAAGAACATGGTTGCTTTCATAGACAAAAAAGGCTGTTTCTAGATCCATCTCAAAATACAATGCTGTGAGTGACGGGATAATATCTATACACATACAAGGAAGACCTACCTGTTAATACCACCATCGTTCAAATTTATGCACCAACAACCAGAGCTGAAGAGAGAGAAATAGATTATTTTCACCAACTTTCTCTGTCAGAAATTGATCAAATATGCAAGCAAGATGCTTTAGTAATAATGAGTGACTGGAATGCAAAAGTTAGGAACCAGAAAGAAGACTCAGTAGTCAGAAAACATGGACTTGTGACAGAAATGAGGCTGGGGATAAAATTATAGAATTCTGCCCAATCAATGACTTATTCATAGCAAATACTTTTTATAAGAAACATAAACACAGGCTATGAACATGGATTTCTCCTGATGATATGCACAGAAATCAGATAGATTACATCTGTGGAAGGAATTGTTGGAGAAATTCAGTATGGACAGTGAAAATTGGGCCAGGTGTTAATTATGAAATATACCATGAACTAATTGTATGCAAGTTCATATTAAAACTAATGAAGGTCAACCAAATCCACAGGAATTAAAATTTGAGCTTGAGTCTATTCCATCTGACAGGTTTGAACCCTTGGACACTAATGAACAAAGATAGTTCTGGAAGGATATCAAGAATATAATTCACAAAGAATGCAAAAGGTCATCACAAAGACAGAGGAAGAAGAAAAGACCAAAATGGATGTCAGAAGAGACTTTGCATATTGCACTAGAACACCAAAAAGCAAAGCAAAGGGAAGAAATTAAGGAGCTAAATGGAAGATTTCAAAGGGCAACTCATGAAGACAAGCCAATGTATTATAATGAAATGTTCAAGGAGCTGGAGTAGGAAAAACAAAAGGGCCTAATGTGCTTAGCATCTCTTAAGTGAAAGGAACTAAAGCACAAATTCAAGCAGCAAGTAGCAATACTTAAGGATACTATGGGTAGAATATTGAATGATCCAGGAAGCACTAAAAGAAGATGGAAGGAGTATATGGTCACGTTACCAAAAAGAATTGGTTGACACAGAAGAATTTCATGAAACAATATATTGTCAAGAGGCAATGATGATGAAGGAGGAAGTACAGGATGCTCTGAAAAACTTTGCAAAACTAAGGCTCTAGAAAATGATGGAAAACCAATTGACATACTTCAACAAACAGATGCTACCCTGGATTTGATCACCAGGTTGAGTCAAGACATCTGGAAGACAATTAACTGGCCAACTGATTGGAAGAGATCCATATTTATTCCTATTCCAAAAAAAAGGTGACTTGAAAGAGTGCAGAAATTATCAAACAATATTACTAATATCACATGCAAGCAAAATCCTGCTGAAGATTATCCAAAACTGACTGGTACAGAAACATCAAGAGATAACTGCCAGAAGTACATGCTGGCTTTAGAAGAAGCCATAACAATAGAGATATTATCGTCAATGTCAGATTAATCTTGGCAGAAAGCAGAGAATACCAGAGGAATGTCTATCTGTGTTTCATTGACTAGTCAAAGACATTTGACTGTGGATCACAACAAATTATGTCTAACCTTGAGGAGAATGTGAATTCCAGAACTCTTTTAGGATCTTCCTCTCCTTTGTTGACTTTCTGCCTTAGCCAACATGATATCTCTTTTAAGGACTGATTCCTTTTCACAAAACGTCCAAAATATGTTAGAAGAAATCTTCATTATTCTTATCTCTAAGTAGCACTTTGGCTGCACTTTCTACAAGATTAGATATTTTTTTTTTTTGCTAGACATGGTATATTTAGTACTCGTTTCCAACATTACAATTGAAAGACATCAATTATTCTGCTGTTTCCATCATTCATTACCCAATTTTCAGTTATATAAGAAGCAACTGGAAATGCCTAAACTGGGATTAAGATAACCTTCATCTTCACATCGACATCTTTAGCACCTTACAAAGGCCTTTGACAGCATATTTAACTAAAGCAACATATATTTTGATTTCTTGGCTATAACTACCATGGGTGTTGGCTGTGGATTCAAGATAATGAAACCAACTTGAAACTTTTCTTCACTTATTCTGGTGTTGCCTCTTGGTCCAATGGGCAGGATTCTTGTTATGCTGACTATGGAACAGATTATCAATTTTCCATGTACACATTCAAATTGAAGCTCAAGAAAGTTATGAAAAGTCCACAAAAATAAAAATACTGCCTTGAGTCTATCCCACCTGAATTTAAAAATCTCAAGAGTAGATTTGAGACACTGAATACTAATGATCAAAGACCAAGTGAGTCATGGGATGACATCATGAATATCACTCAGATTATTATAAAGACAGAAGAAAAATAAGACACATAAATGGTGTAGGAAGCCATCCTGAGTAGATCTTAGCTTTGCCACAGATAACACTTCTGACATGTAGCCTCCACCCAGTCCATCATCCATCTCTGGGATTACACCTACCTCTTTAAATCAGTACCTGTAAATAAACACCTTGGGGCATGCCCCTCCCTCTCTATTGTAAACTGATAGCCTAGGGCTGGGTTCTCTGGCCATCCAGCCTACTCCACTGCCTATTTATTGCAGAATTCATCAAATAAACTCTGGGGCTTGATCAGAACTTTGTCTTGCCTCCATCTCTCCTGTCTCCTGTCCCTCCCTCAATCCGCACTGTTCCTTCTCTAGAACACATGAACCCGCAGGTCGGTTTCAAAATGGATGTTAGAAAAGACTCTGCAATTTGTACTAGAGCATCAAGAAGGCAAAATAAAAGGTAGAAATGCCAAGCAAGTAAGATGAAAATAAAATTCAAAAGAATAGCTAAAAAAGCTGAAGTAGAATATTGTAATGAAATGTGAAAGAGATGAAGTTAGAAAATAAAAAAGGGAGAACTCATTTAACAATTCTCAAGCAGAAGGAGTGAAAATCCAGCCTTGAGTTGTAATACTGAAAAAACAATAGGAAAAGTGATCAATATGAGTAAGCATATTCCAAACTCAAGTCTTGAAGGTGCAACCTCATGGATGCTAACTTTTTCCTACCTCAGATGTCAAACAGCTTATTCCACTTATAAAAAGGCATTATCTTTTGTACGTTTGTAAGACACACGTGAGTATGTTTGTGATATAGAAAAAAGATGTATCATAAAACTGATGCTAAATTATTTTAATTTTTTTGCAATGTATGTAGAAAATACAATGGAAGCACATATTTATATTTAAAAAAAGAAGATGGAGGGAGTGTGCAGAATCACTGTACAAAAAATAATTGACTGCCACTGAATCATTTTAGAAGGTAACGTATGACTAATAAATAACAATTGGCCTAGAAGGAAAAACTTCAAAATACACTGAAGACATTAGCAAAAGCTGACATACTTTGGACATGTTGTGAGGAGAGACAGGTCCTTTGAGAGGGACATCAGGCTTGGTAGGGTGGAGGGACAGCGCAGGAGGGGAAGACCCTCTATGAGGTGGATTGATTCAGTGACTGGGGTAATCAGGATGGGTGTGTCAGAGACAATGCGATTGGCACAGGATAGAGCAGGGTTTAGGGCTGTTGTACATAGGGTCGCTATGAGTCGCAAATGACTCAACGGCACATAACAACAATAACAATAACATGAATTGTTGGAATACAAATTTGCATGTTTCAACACACAGACGCAGCCGTGGACATGCTCTCCAATCTGTGCCAGAAAATTTGAAAGACAGCTATCTGACCAACTGACTGGAAGATATCCATATTTGCCCTCATTCTCAAGGAAGATGAGTCATCTGAATATGGAAATTATCAAACAATATAATTAATATCACTTGCAAGTAAAATATTCCTGAGTATTAATAAAAATCACAGAAACCATGCATCATCAGAGAACTACCAAACTCTTGGGTTGGATCTTGATTGAGAAGAATGAGAATCTCAGAATCTCAGAACACTTAATTATGCTCATGTGAAACCTAGACCAAGAGGTTGCTGTGTGAAAAGAAAAGAAACATTGAAAGTTTTAAAATAAAAAGAAGTGTGAATTAGGGTTGAATCCTTTCCCCCTGCTTGTTCATTCTGTATACTGAATAAGTCATTTAGAACTCTGGAATTTATGATGCAAAATATGGCATCAGGATTAGAGGAACTTCACCAACCACATCTGTGTAGTGCAGATGATACAATCCTGTTGCTAAAGTTGAAGAACACTTAAAATTCTTGCTACAGAAAGATCAAGAATTTCAGCCTTCAATATGAATTAAATTTCAACATCAAGAAAACAAAAATACCCATCACTAGACAAGTAGGCAACATCATGATAAATTGAGACAAGATTGAATTTTTCAATAATTTTATTACTTGGATTCATAACTAACATCCTTGATACCAGCAGTCAAAGAGATAAAACAATATGCTGCCTTTGGAAAGTATACTGCCAAGGAAGCCTCCAGTGTTCTAAGGGAAAATGATCTTAGTTAAAGACTAAGTAAGGTTCTACTTTTTTTAAGCCGTTATCTTTTAAGTACTTGCTATGCATCTGAAAGTTGGACAGTGAACAAGAATGACATAAGAAATATATAGGTCTTTGAGTCATGGTGTTGGTGTTCTCTTTCAAGAGAACAAACAAGCATGTTTTGGAGAAAGAACAACCACGGTACTCCTTGGAGGCAAGACTAATAAAGGTTTGTCTCACAAACATTGATCAGGTTGTTAGGAAGGGCAATCTTGGGAAAAGGACATTATATGTGGAAAGGTGGAAGATCAGTTAAAGATAGGATGACTATCAGGGAGGTGGTTTGACACTGTAACTGTAAGAATGGAGT
The DNA here is from genome assembly GCF_000299155.1 of Elephantulus edwardii. NCBI lineage: Eukaryota > Metazoa > Chordata > Mammalia > Macroscelidea > Macroscelididae > Elephantulus > Elephantulus edwardii. Next base: position 9,966,803 of record NW_006399860.1, on the reverse strand, counting down.
CAAGTGTATCAGAGATTGTGAAGGTGGTGCGGCACTCGACAAGGTTCATATCTGTTGTTCATAAAGTCATTATGAGTTGTACTCAATTTGATAGCACTTAACAACTATGACAATAGAGTAGGCTTATTGTGGCTCATAGGAACACTCAATTTTGTTTCTTTGGTTTTTTTTTTCCATTTTGCTTCTTGAGCTGTAAATATTTACAGAAGGAGACTGCCCATCTTTCTATCATGGAACCTCTGGCTGTATGTAATGATGGCCTTTGAGTTAGTAGCCCTTATAAAATGGATTTATAAATATATAAGCTTATACACTGTTATTTGTTGTCATAGTCCAGTAAATATTTATAATTTCAGAATCTTGATGAAATTTCTTATAGGTTGTAATAGAATTGAAGATATTTAGTTTGGTTGGTTTGAATTTTTGTCACTGTAAACCATAGAAGAAAAATTCAAACCCAATTTCATGCATTATAGCATTCCTGAATCAAGGAACAAATATAAATGTTCTACCTTTTCTTTTTTAATATCTAGATTCATTACAGATTTGGGTTATGAAGGAATAAAGCCAAATTTGATTCCTGGACATATAAAAGTCTAGTTATATAGAGATTTCTGGTGGCATAGTGTTAGGAACCTATGCTACAATTGCCAAAGCACAAAGTTCAAATCCACCAGCCACTGTTAGGAAGAAGAATAGGTAATCTCCTTCTGTGTGATTTACTGTCTCTAAAAACCTATTAAAGGGTCATTTATGAGTAGGTTCCAACCCGAGGGCATACAACAAGTACAACGATTATTATACAAAATATATAAGAACAGTACAGTTTATCATTTGATCAATTCTTCACTATAATTTCTCTCTGATAATGTACTATGGTACAGTTTTATAGTCTCCCAGGGGTAGAAGGTACTGCTGGCTCAGTAGTAAACACTTTGCTACTAATCAAAAATTGATAGTTTAAACTCATATACTATGTGCCCCATACATTGTATTTTATAAAATTAATCACTATTGATTCATGCCCACTATTACTCTACCTTTTCAGGTCCTTACTGATTTTTCATAAATCCTTCACCCTGTCCCACAGCCCATAAAACTCTGTGACCTCATGATATTTTCCTCCCTTCTCTATCGTCAGAACTTCTACTTCCTCCCCTTTCCCTTTTGTAATCCTTTAAATTTTATAATAATGATATTATGAATTATTTGTCTTTATGAGATTGAGTGTGTTCACTCAACATAATGCTCTCCAGTCTCTCCCATGTTTTATAGTCTTTTTCAAAATTATTGCTTCTGAGTGTTGCATAATATTCCATCATGAACGTACAACAATTTCCCAATCCACTTGTTTGTTGATGTACATTTGAGCTGTTTCCATTTTCTATTGTGAATAAAGCTTCTATGAACATGCAAACTTCTAAAATGATTGAACATTGACTCAATTGCCTTTGTATGGTGATTCTGTGAATTAATTTTGTTTTCCTTTGATGTTTCCTGTGCCATTCAGTATTTTGTTCATGAAAATATTCAGAATTAAATCATGAAGCTTTATTTTATTTTTCCAAGTATTCCAGTTTGAGAAATGCTGAACGTAGTTTTTCCTTTTTATTTTCTAACCTCTCATTTTGCATATTTCATCATACTGATTCAATATAGATTATATGTAAACCCATATCATAATCAATAATCAAACGGTTAAGGACATTACCAGGTAATCAAGTTAACATATTTTATCAAGAACCTCTACATGTAAATTGACTCCTTTCTATAAGTTCAACTTGATTTAATGCTAGAAACATTTTTCCCTGTTGTATTACACTTAGATGTCATTTTTTATAATATGAAATGGCAAAATCATTCCAAATGTTTGGTATATATTCTTTTTTTTTCAGTTTAGAATTTTTGTCCTAATTCTTTTTAAGAATTCAGCTTGAGTTTGTGTCACATCGTGATGCTAATGATATGAAAGGGCTTATGCGTATGTTTTGGGGTATATATTTATAATATGATTTCTCCAACTGGAATTGCTGTTAATTCTTCAAACAAATGTAATCTAACTAGGAAATGGGAACCTTTCAAAGTAAGGATGTTCAGAAGGAAATGTGGTTGAGGATACACATTGATTTGAAACAATCATGTGCTTAGTTCCAATCCTCGTGATCCTCTCACAAGCTTAATTTGATATTGATAAATCTGGCAAACCTGTAGATGGTGATTCAACAATTTTTAAGGCCATAATCTGTCTGTTCTTTTGAAATACGTATTATGCAGCAAAGAAGAAGTCAAGTGACTATTTTAGGTCAGTCAGAGAACCTCTCCTTAAATTATTTTCATCGCTGATTTACTTATATAATCTCCTGATAGAAACATATAATAATTGAACTGTTTTATTCAAGAATGTCATCTTCTTTCCATCTTTACCAATGACTATGCATTTCCTGTGAAAAAACTTTAAGATTTAAGGAAGGTACTGTCTGAATTTCACTTGTGTCTTATGGACAACAAATCTCCATCAAAATCACTAAAGAGCGATAGCACTAAAGTCTGCCTAAAAGGCCATGGTGTTTTTAATCACTTGCTATGTATCTGAGAGCAAGACAATGAATAGAATAATGGTCAGAGAACTGATGCTTTTGAGTTGTGGCGCTGGAAAAGAGTACTTAATAACCCAGGACAAACAGATTATTTTTGAGAAAAGTACAGCCAAAGTGCTCTTTGGAGACAGAAATGGTTAAGCTTCATCTCTCATACTTTGGGCATGTTGCTGTTGTTGATATTGTGTACCATCAGGTTGGAATGTACTCATAGAAGACCCTTCAGCAGGTTTTTAGAGACAGTAAATCTCATAGACGAGATTTCCCCGCCTTTTTCCAACAGAACAGCTAGTGGATTCTAGCCACATGCCTTTTGGGATTGCAGCGCAGCTTCTTACAACAAGGCCATCAGAGCTCCCTGGAGATGTTGCTAAAAGAAGCTCTTAAAAGCCATGAAAAGGTAAAGGGTCTGTTAAAGAGTAGAAGACTCCCAGTGAGATTACTAAAAACAGTGACTGCAACAATTGACTCAGTATATAAGAGACTATGAAGATGTCACAGGATAGGACAGGGTTCAGGTCTATTGTTCATAGGGAGTTCTGGTGGCCTAGTAGCAAGATGCTGTGTTGCAAACCTGAAGGCATGTGATTTGACGCCAGTAGCTGCTCCGTGGGAGAAGGATGGGTAATCCTTCCCCATGTGATTAACTCCTACTGAAAACTCACCAGAGGGTCAACAACAGGTGGGTTCCAATTCCACAGTATACACAACAACAACATGAGTCATACTCGACTAGAAAGCACATAACAACAATTGGCTGATTTCATACTAGCTTAAAATGACAAATAGGGTTTTTTATTCTGAGGTTTCGTCTGACATACTTTGGTCATGTTGTAAGGAGATACTGGTCCTTGAAGAAGGACATCATGCTTGAGAGGGTGGAGGGCAGGTGAAGGAGTGGAAGGCCCTCTAGGAAATGGATTGATTTGGTGACTGGGGTAATCAGGATGAGTGTAGTCGGAGACAATGAGATTGGCATAGGACAGAACAGAGTTTAGGGCTGTTGTACATAGGGTCGCTATGAGTCGCAAGCAACTTGATGGCACATAACAACAACAACAAAAATGATAAACTGAAAAGAAATGCCACTATATTCACCTATGTGTCTGTTCTGAAATAAAATGCTATAAATGATAGGATAATATCCACATGTCTATAAGAAGGGCCAATTAGTATCATTACTATTCAAATTTACACGTTAATCACTAACATGAAATATGAAGGTACTTTAGCTTGTAGCAACCACTGCTGTTTGAAGCCTTTCAAATATGTAGTCAAAGTACATTTCTAAGTAGTGATAATTTCGTATTAGAAGCCAGAAAGAAGAAATGATCAGAAACAAGATTGTCTGAGTGAGAGAAGCAATACTATAGATGACATGATAAAACACACATTACATATTGCAAATATCCTTTCTCCCTCCACCCCAAATATACTTTTGTAGGGACAAAATTAGCAACTATACACGTGGATTTTATTAGGTAGACTACACAAGAATCAAATCAAATTCAGAGAAATGATAAGAAAACTCACTATTTTTCCTCAGAAAAAAGCTAGATCTAAACAGATGAATTGCTCATATGCAAAATCAAACTAAAACTGTACAAAAAATCAGGCAAAAATTTAAAATACACCTTCAATATATCTCATCTCATTATAGAGATAATAATTTCGAGAATAGATTTGAAGTATTGAATATTAATTACAATTCAGTTGGGTGATATAAAGGACATCATATATGGAAAGAGCAAAATTTCATTAAAGAAATAAGAGAATAAGAAAAAACCAAAACAACTAAATCAGCTCCAGAAAAGATCTGAAAATGGTTTTTTAATAGTCATTATAATTAATGGAATTAAGGCTGAAACAAAATTGATTAGAATATTTTAAATACAACTATTAAAAGACAAAGCAAAATATGAAAATAAAATGTGCAAAGACCTGATGTTAGAGAACCAAAAGAGGAAAAAAAAAAAACAAACAAGCCAGGTGTCACATTTGTCAAAATGAAAGAACAGAAGAACAAAGTCAAGCTTTCTGTAGAGTCTATGGGCAAGGAATTGAATTAGAAATGAGGCATAAAAGGAAAACAAAATAAAGTTATTCTGTGCGTGAATAACTTGTGACTTGCAAAGGATGCAAACTTGCTTGCTAAAAGTGATGAGACTTTGAAGAATTTACTGTTTAAACCCAAAGAATTTAATCTTCAGTACGAATTACATTTCAACATTAAAAAAGCAAAATCCTTCAAATTGAACAATAAGCAATTATGATCAACAGAATGATGATTGATCTTGTTAGATATTTTCTTTTTCATGGGTCCACATTCAATATTCTTGAAAGCACCCATCAAGAAATCAAATAATGTTTGTATTTAGGCAAATCTGCAAAAGAGCTATTAAATACTAAAAAGAAAATTATAATTTTAAATACTAAGCCATGCTATTTTCAATCAACTCTGATGCAAGAGAGAGCTGAGTGATGAGTAAAAAAGAAAGATGTTTTGATGTGTTTTATTAAGACATTGCCTAAGGGTACTGAATGTAACTTAGACTGCGCCACAAAAAAACCCCAACATGTGAAAAGTGTAGAAGGATGGGTCATGGAAGCAAGGAGGCAAAAATATGCATCACATTCTATGAACATGCTATCGGAAGGAACAAGTTCCTGTTGAAATACATAATGTACATATGTGGATTACTTTACAGATGTGAATTCAAGCAGACTTGTTAGCATGTACATACAAATGGGTTTAAGTTCAAAATTTTGTTTCATTTATACAACAGTTTAAAATGTTGTTTTGGTTGTGCTGTAGACTGAGCTTTGATTCGTAGTGAATCTATGCACACTAGTTCTGAAACCTGCCCTATTCTGAGACAGTCACACTGACTCTGACACACCTATCCCCATTACTCCAGGTACTGTGTCAATCTATCTCATCTAGGGTCTTCCTTTTCTGAACTATCCCTCTACCCTTCCAAGTACGATGCCTTTCTCCAAGGAATGGTTAATCCTGGTCACATGTTCAAAGTATATGAGACAGAGCTTCAAAATTCTTATCTCCAAAGAGAAACTTGGTTTCACCCCCTTCAAAGACAGAACTGTTCATTCTCTTCATTCTGTTGGTGCATCATGGTTATGTTCATTACTCTTCTCTAGCACCACAAGGCATCAGCTATTCTATAAACCTTAGTAATTTTCCATCTCTCTTATATGTAAGAAATAATTGCAAAGACCATGGCCTGAATCAGATACACCTTAGTCTCTAGGCTAACATTGTTGGTCCTCAGTACTCAGAAAAGGTCTCTGACAGCCTATTTCCCAAATGCAATATGTCTTTTGATTTTCTGAATGCTGATGTCAAGAGTGTGATTGTGAAGCTGAACAAATTTAAATTGTTAACAACTCCATTCTCTTCTCCACCTGTCACAAGCTGCCAATTGGCCCCATGGTGAGAATTTGTCTTTTTAATGTTGATCTTCAATCCATATTTTTCTTTAATTTTTATTTTATATTGATTTTGTTAAAGTACATATACACTGTGTTTCACACTATTCTTTATTCATATCGTCATTCTCCGTAATTATGTTTCATATAATTAGTCACCATTTCATTATGCCCACCATTACCCTGTCTTTTCAGGTCCTTATTGAATCTTTCCTATTCCCTTTACCTCTTCCCTCTGTCCAGGAAATTGTGCAACTCTGTGATTTCTCCCCTATCCATCCTCACCGCTCTGACCCCACACCTTACTCCCTTGAATGTTTTACTTGTCATCCTTCTATTATTACAAAAACTATCTTATTGCAGTATTTGTCCTTAGGAAACTGAATTAGTTCACTGAACAGAATGCTCTCCAATCTTTCCCAAGTTATGTAGTTATTTTCAACAGCGCTGCATAGCATTCCAATGGTTGAATATATCACAATTTCTGAATCCATGCAGTTTTGGTTGGATATTTGGGCTGTTTCCATGTTTTTGGTATGGTGAATAATGCTGCTACAAACATTGGTGTACATATCTCCATTTATGTCTCAGTTCTAATTTTCTTGGGGTATGTTGTGGATAAATAGCTGTGTCACGTGGAGTTTCTATGCTCAGTTTTCCAATGCCAAACTGTCTTCCAGAGTGATTGTCCATTTTAAAATCCCACCAACAGTGTATGAGAGTTACCACCTTCCCACAGCCTCTCCAACATTTATTGTTTGATCAGCTGCTTAACTTTATCACTGTTACTGGAGTGAGATGGTATCTCAATATGGTTTTGATTTGTATCTCTCTTATTGGCAGTAATTTTGAACATTTCTTTATGTGTCTGTTGACTATCCAAATGTCTTCCTCAGAAAAGTCTTTCCATGTATTTTTCCCATATTTTGATTGGGTTAACAATCTTTTTATTCTGGAAGCCCAGGAATATTCTGTAAACTTTTGTTATGGGACTCTGTCTGGCATAGTATGGCCAACCCACACCGCCTCACCCCCCTTCAGTTAGGAGATTTTCATTTCACCCTATTGGAAAAGTTTTTGATGTATGAAGGGAGTTAGTGTTTAGAAGATCTGACTCATCAATTTTGTCCTTTCCAGATTGTGTATTTCTCACTATATTTGTTAGCCTCTTCATACCATAGATAAGGCCTTCCAAACTTGGTTTCAGTTTGTCTCTTTTAAACTTTCAGGTTGGGGGTTTACTCTCAGATCTCTGATCCACCTTGAATTGATTCTTGTGTATGATGTGATATGTTAATCCTGTTTCAGATTTCTGCAGTTGTTTTTAGGTGCCATCAAATTGAGTATGACTCATAATGACCTTATGAAAAGAAGATCTGAACTCTGTTCTATCCTGTGCCATTATCCTACTTCCTGACAGACAAGATCCCATTGCAGTACTCATCGTGTCAATCCACCTAGTTGAGGGTCTTCCTCTCCTTTGCTGAACCTTCATCCTTCCCATCATCATGTCTTTAACCAAAGAATAGCACGCCCTAACAACATGCCCAGAGTATGTGAGCTGAAGGCACATCATTCTTACCTCCAAAGAACACTCTGGCTACACCCTTTCCAAGATATATCTATTCATTCTCTTGGCTGTCCATTGGATATTCAGTGCCCTTTTCCAAAACCACTTCTCAAGGGTATAAATTATTTTTCTGTCATCCTTATTCATTGTCCAGCTTTCAGATGCATAGCAAGTAATAGAAAGACCATGACCTAAATCAGATGCACCTTATTCTACAAACTGACATCATTACTCCTCAATAATGTGGAGAAGTCCCCAGCTGCAGATTTTCACAGTACAATGCATCACCTTATTTCCTGACTGCTGGTTCCAAGGATGTTGTATATCTAAGTAAGATGAAGCTGTTGACAGTTTCAATCTCCTCTCTATCCATCATGATGCTTTCCATCAATCTTGTGCTAAGAATCTTTGTCCTTCTGACATTGCAATGAAATCCATAGAGAAGGCTGCATTTCTTGATTTTCTGCAACAAGTGCTTCAAGTCTTCCTCACTTGCAGCAAACAAGGTTGTGTCATCTGTATAATGCAGGTTATTAATGAGTTTCCCTCTAATCCTGATGTCACACTCCTAGTTTTGTCAGCACCATTTGTTGAAGGGGTTGGGTTCCCCTGATAGGTTTTATTTCCTTGTTGAGTATCAGTTGTCCATTTTGGGGTTCCCAATTTTTTTCCGTTGGTCTTTGTGCCTATTGTTGTAACAGTATCATACTGTTTTGGTTATTACCACTATATAGTATATTCTGAGGTCAGAGATTTCTGTGCCTTCTGCTTCATTTTTTCTTTTTGAGAAGTGTTTTGCTTATTTGGGGTCTCTTTTTTCTCTAAATAAACTAGACCTAAAGAAGCAGGAGTGGCATATACTTCCTAAACAACTTGCCTCTATAAACTCTATGAACTTTAATAAATGTTGATAGTTATAGAAAGGCTTCATGCCTTTTGTTCATAGGGTTTTTATAACTTTAATAAATGTTGATAGTTATAGAAAGGCTTCATGCCTTTTGTTCATAGGGTTTTTATGAGTTGTGCTCGACTTGATGGCAATCAACAATAACAAAGGAAAACCTTTAGATATCCTTGAAAAATGAATTTGGTGTCTGTATTGGGATTGTATTGAACATACTGGTAGAATTGTCATTTTCACTATATTAAGTCCTTCTATTAATGTACAGGGAGTATTTTCTCATTTACTTAGGTCTTTTATTTTTTATCATGGAAGTATTTTGTAGTTTTCTTTGTAGGTTGTGTATATCTCTAGTTAGGTTCACTTCCAAGTATATCAATTTGTGGTTGACCATTATAAATGCTATTGCTTTCTTGGAGTCCTTCTCTTAGTTCTCATTACTGTACAGGAATCCCACTAACTTTTGCATATTAATCTTATATCCTATAACCCTACTAAATTCGTCTACTAGTCCTAACAAGGCTTAATGTTAACTGATTTGGGGATGAACATTCTTTTAAATGGTACAGCAGAGGTCTGTCTATTTGCTGTACTGTAGCAACTTGAAATTACTGTGATGCTAAACACTCTGCCATGGGTATGTCAAATACCATAATAGTAAACCATAGTGGACAGTGTTTGGTGGAGCTCCCAAAATGATTCAGGTTTTGGAGGCAGGAATGGCATCCACTTCTTAAACCACAAGCCTCTGAAAACTCTATGAACATGGAGAAATAAAGGCAGTTATAGAACAGGATTCAGGTCTTTTGCTCATGTTGTTCTTGTTGTTATGTGCAGTCAGGTCATTTGTGACTCATAGCGACCCTATGTACAACAGCCCTAAACCCTGCTCTATCCCGTGCCCATTGCACTGCCTCTGACACACCCATCCCAATTACCCCAGTCACTGAATCAATCTACCTTATAGAGGGTCTTCCCCTCCTGCGCTGTCCCTCTACTCTACCCAGCATGATGTCCCTCTCTAAAGACCTGTCTCTCCTTACAACATGTCCAAAGTATGTCAGGCGAAGCCCCAGAATGCTTGCCTCCAAGGAGCAGCCTGGTTTAACCCTCTATCTTCTTTCAATGCTTCTTGGATCAGTCAAAATCCGGTCTATAGCATCCTTAAGTATTGCAACTCAAGGCTTAAATTTGTTCTTTAGTTCTTCCAGCTTAAGAAGTGCAAAAAGTCACTTTGGCATTTTTTATTATCCAACTCCAGCTCTTTGCACATTTCATTATAATACTTTGTTTTGTCTTCCAGAGCTGCCCGTTGAAATCTTTTATCCAGCTTCTTAACTTCCTGTTTTTTTTCCCTTTTCTTTGACTTCTTGGTGCTCTAGTGCAATATTTAGCTATTAGTTTTAAAATTAAGTCTCCTTATAGTAGTATATTCTTATTGTCTTCTCAAATTCCCTATGTCTAGCAATAGACTGTGATTCTGAGGAATGTTAAGCTTTTTAATTTGTTTTGACATCATGAAACTAAATGTAAAATTGTTTAAGGCAAATACTTGTAATTAATTATGGCCATGATGCAAATCAGAGATAATATTATATATAATTGACAGAAATGGGATAAAAAATGGAGCCTTGGGTCTTACATAACTTAAAGGATAATAGGTAAAATCAGTATGTTTTATTTACCTCCCACAAAAGAATCTAAAGTTATAATCTTGTCTGGAAGCTAAAGAAAGAGAAAAAGAAGGTTTCTAATTATAAAATTAAGCATCTTGACTGCTGAATATTTGAAAACCCACAAAATTTCACATAAAATGAATACACTAAAAATCTAAAAATGAAAGGCAGAACTTTTAATGCATTGTGAATAATTTTATGTAATCCTTCCCAATAAACATTTTCATATGCATATTCCAGATAGGTAACATTCATTATTACATTTAATAGCAATCTATTTTTTTTCAGTTAAAGAATGTAGAATGGCTGTTACAGACATTGATTAGTGAAATGATGAGGAATGATGTTCTACTGCCTATCAAACTTTCCCACTCTTTCAAATATTTAAATTATTTCCAATTTCAATATTATGCAATGATGATTATTTTAGACAACTAATTGTTTATTTTTTGTATTATATGGTTATTATTGCTGATAGACACTATTCTTGATTATACAACTAATAATTTATATTTTTATATTCTGAACATAATCTATAAATCACCAATTACACTGCAAATGTGTTTATTATTCAAGATATAGAAGAACAAATAAGAAAATTCTCATCAGTTATAATAAAAAATTAGAAGCCATCTAGTGTATATTTACCTTTAATGTACAATAAATCCATTCAATGAAATATTATGAAACAGGAAGCCTACTATAGATATGAATTTACCACAAAATATAGGATCCTATCATAGTTTCTTCATAGTAAAAATGAGCTCTATTGGCTTAAGGAATTGCACTGCCAATTCAAAGGAACACAATTTGAATCCATTTTGGGAGGAAAATGTGCCATCTCTTCCAATGTGATTGACTGTCTCTTGAAGACCTTCTAGAGGGTAAGCTATTGGTTGGTTTTGACTCAATGGTAAACAACAATAACAACATCGTCATTTTAAAAGCTGTGGTGACTTAGTGGTAAGGAATTGGGCTGCCAATCATTCACCATCTGCTTAAATGGAAGAAAGATCAACAATGTTCACTGGTGCAATTCTTTTACTGCCTCTGAAAACCTTATGGAAGTTCAGCTGTTAGTTCTAACTTGACAGTATATTACAGCAACATCATAATTTTTAACATTGGTAGTATCCAAGATGTTCTTCAATCACTGTGTAGGTGAATGGCTTCTGCATGTGTGATATTCATTCAATAAAATATCATTTAATTATTTTAAAAAGTGCTGTCAAGCTGCAAAAAGGGCGCAAGAAAACTTTGAATAGATATTGTCAAGTGAAAGAAATAAGCTAGTCTAAAAAAGCTTTCCCCTCCCCCTATGGTTCTAACTATATAATAATTGTTGAAAAGTCAAAACTACTCATAAGGAAAAAAAAGATTATTTATTCCAGAACTTTAGGTAGTTGTAGTAAAATGAATAGTTGAAATAGCTTATTTTAAAGGAAATAAGACTATTCTGAATGGTGTTACAAGGGCATTATATTTATTATCTATATTTCTTCAAATCCATATAAGTGGAAAACTAAACCAAACCCACTGCCTTAGATTCAAGTTTGATTCACAGTAACCTTCTATTGAATTTCTTGGACTATAAATCTCAGTGAAAAGACATGGCCTATCTTTTTCTCATGAAGCAGCTGGTGGCATGCAACTGCCTAGCTTTCAGTTAGCAATCTGACATATTATATACTATGCCAAGGATTCCTTGAATAACTGTTGCTGTTGTTATGTGCTGTGGAGTTCAAAGTGACCAATAGCTGATTCTCTAGTGGATTTTCAGAGGCAATAAATCCTCTGGGAAGAAAGTCCCCATCCTTCTTTTGTGTGTGTGTAATTGGAAGCATGAATTTTAATAATAATAATCTGTAAACTATCACTTGTATAAACTATGTGTAGTTGACCCTCTATTAGGTTCCAGCAGCTGTAAATCACACAGGAGGAAATTTGTCTCCTTTGTGCCTTGGAATCTATGGTGGATTCCAACCACCACAGCATATTAGTCTCTGGATTAGCAACACAATACCCTACTTAGTATACCACCAGAGCTCCTTCACTGGTTCTTCAGTTACAACAGTTCCAACAAATGCATCTTCCTGATGACTATAGATATATAGATAGATCTGTATAGATATATTATTGTTCTTGAGTACTATAGGGTAGGAACCTATGCATAGCTGATCCTCATTTAAGGAGGTTAGTTGCTCAAATGCACCTGTTGACTCTCAGTGGAATATTTTTGCCTTTTTTAATCTTCTGTTTCTTGGTATCATAGAGACATTACATATAACAGCATTTATCTTCCCTCAGTTGTGCCTTTTATCACTAATTTAATGTGTTCTTTCATAGCGCTAAGAAACTCATTAATATTTTAAAAATATGCGGTTCTCATATAGGAATATAATAGGGACATACAGGTATGGTAGTGGATACAATTAAATTGATAACTGATAGATATTGTTAGGTGCCTTCGAGTTGGCTGTGGTTCAAAAAGACTTTGTATGAAACAGAATGTAACCTTATCTGATCCTGTGCCATCCTTACAATCTGCAATTTGCTTGAATACATAGTTTCATTCACTTTATACCTTTATTTTACATATCCCCACCCCACTCATGCACCTTATTTGCATTATTCACAAGCTGTCCAGTTCCTTTAATGGGCCATAAGCACTTTGCTTATATAGTCCCCCACACACCATTCTGTAAGATCATGTTGAGAAGAGCCATGTGAAAGTAATTCATGACCCGAGGTCATGACCCGAGGTCACTGCCTGGATTTTCCAGGCATATTTGGTACATAACTTCTCCCTCCAATTCATTTACCAGTTTATACAGTCATTAACAATTATTCCTTCCATGGGGGAAAATAATATTCAGGGTGAGGTCACTCAGATCTCCTACATCTGATTGGTCAGATTTTTCAAACCTCATCTCATCTTCACCCTTTGGACAGCTGAAAAGTTTAACTGAGAAAATATGATCTCTCTTTGCTCTGAGCTTTAGGAGATATTAACATAGTAGAGCTTTTTTTTTTAGATTCTGATTTACTTTTAATTTTTTTATAGTAATATATGGATTGGCTCCTTTATTAGTACACCAAATAACAAAATTTACCATGATTCAATGTAGTAATAGATATGAAGAACAGTACAAAATACCTGTAGCAACTGAAATGTCACACAAAAAAATAACTAATTTGTATTGGCAAGTTGCAAGTACTGCTTTTATTACTGTTACTTATTCTTAGTATTCACAATAAAAAGAAAGGAAATTTCTGTTATATTAATATAACTGAATAATAAAGATGCAATATTTTCTCTATCAAATTCATGGTAACCCCTGACTTCTCTCCTGGTTAAAAACTTGTTTTGGGAGTAAATAGGATACCTTAAAAATGTTTGCCTAAAGAAATGAGACCTCACTCTGGAATTCCCCTGCAGTGCAGACCGACATTCTGTAATGTTTCTTTGTTGTTTATGTAGTTGATACAGATTCTCGTTTCGGGCTTGTATGTTCAGGCCCTGTTGATGACAGTGATGATATGTGACGTTCATCCATACAAGTTCTGGTTCTCCTGATAGCGAACAGAATCTGAGCCGAATCAGCTTAAAATGTTAAGGTGAACAATTTATATGACTGTTTCCCCTTCAAAGGGATGCAGGGTATGGCGTGGTGGGATAGCCAGGGGTTGGAGCAGCACATCTACAGTGCTGATAGGAGTCTCTTGGGGTTGAATCTCCTTGGTCAACTTCCCCTTATTCAGTGTGCAGGCCTCTTGGTATAGCGGAAAGATGGGAGGCTGTGTGGGCGGAGTATAATTGTATTCTGAGCCATCCTCTATATCCAGTGGACAGCTGCGATCAGAATCATAGGCACTCAGTCCCCACAGGTCACAAATGGCACAATAACGCAGGCGGGACCATCGAGTTGATTGAAATCTGAGTCATAATTGTGGTCCAGTAGGAGTTTGGTCAGGTCTGCTGTGAAGCCCTCAGGAAGGTCATATCCCTGACAGACAGCGAAGGCTACAATACTAGAGTTATGGCTGTTCCTGGGTTTGGCACACACCACACTGGAGAAGAAGATTCGTAGCTGACTGTACAGTAATGTCACATCACGGCCCCGGAATATCTTGGCCACAAAGCAGACCCCTAGTTTCAAAACATGTGAAGCAATGTTCAGAGCAGCTAGGAGGAGATGGGCCTGCGTGTACTCATCTACATCAAGGAGGCCAGTGACATCAGGAGCCGCATCACACACCACCAGGTCCGCAGGGCAGCCCCCAAAGTGCTGAATAATCTCCCTGGAAGTAGACAGCTGGGTGATGACCCCCTGGATCTGTAATACACCTGGCAGAGGAGCCATAGCCTGTAGGTCCACAGCCACTACATGCCCACCCCCAATCTTTTGGCTCAGCACCTGGATCCAGCTGCCTGGGGCTGCACATAGGTCAATGGCCCTCATCACATAGTGGAAGAGCTGAAGCAGCTTGAACGCACTGTGAGCGCACCAGCCATTCTCCTTGGCCAGGTGGTAGTAGACATCATGCTTGTCCTTTGATGACTGTTTCATCTCTCTCTTCTCAGGGACCTTGAGATAAGAGGAAATGGCGCTCCCACTTTCTCTGCTTTTCTTATAACTGTGAAGCCTCATTCACTTTTTTAATCTATCTCCTTCAGCCTTTCTCTTCTTCACTGACCCTCTTCTTGTTCAAGATCTACCCTTCCTGATACATGATAGGAAGTTTCAGAATTCTTATTTCTAAGGCAAACTTGGATTCATTTCTTCCAAGAAAATTTTTTGTTTGCTATTTTGATAATCCATGGCATATTCATGGCATATTTGAGCATTAATTCTTCTTCAATCCTCTTTATTTATTGTCCAATTTTCACATGAATTTGACACAACTGGAAATAGTTTGGTTTGAAACAGGTGTATGTGAGTCTTTGAAGAGACATTTTTCTTTTCTATCACTTTTAATAAGTTATGCTTTGCTTTAACATATAAACAAACTTGTATATGTGTTGACAGATAACTTTTTCCTCACATGAGGAAAAGAATTACACCCTTACACAATTTAATAAATAAATAATTTAATAAAAGTATCCATTCATTTTCTGCTTGTCTGTAGTTTCATCACTCATTATATGTAAAAAGAAACTGCACACTATCACCTCTATTTTGTCCATTTGTGTATTGCAGTACATTTATTGCCATACACTTGCAATGATTAACACTAGTAGTAAAGACTTTGTATCTATTATGTGATCCCCTCGACTGGGTATAATTTTGGTAATGAACCCCTGAGAGTAGAAGAGCAAAATCATGAGAGTCCAGATTAATTTTGTATGTCTCCACAGGTGCTATTTTATAAACTACGATTAGAATAATTTTGAAAGTTGACTATTCCTGTAGAAGACAAATGTCTTAGGATACTGTCCATTATTGAAATTTTCTTAGCTGGATCACTAACCTTACTACAGTCATCATTCATTTGTTTATATTTTTTCTAATGTAAACACAGTAAGCTACCAAGAAGCTTTTGGGGGAAAGAAGTGGGAATATCAGGTCTTTTACTAAATATCTTTTATTTCAGCTTTTTTTATCAGGCTGCTTCATGATACATAGGAATTTGAAGCTCCATCTGACATATTTTGGGCAAATAGTATCAGAGGAATGTCTATCTGTATTTCTTAACAATATATAAACTGTTAACTGTGTGAAGCACAATAAATTGTAGCTAACCTTGAGGAGAATGAGAATTACAGAACACTTGATTGTCCTCGTGCAACACCTATACTTCAACCAGGAATCAGTCCTTAGAACAGAGCAAAGAAACACTTTGTGGTTTAAAATCAGCAAAATAGTGTGTAAAGGATGTGTTCTGCCTCCATACATTTTCAACATGTTATGCAAAATGATCTTTCAGGAGGCTGGAATTTATGAGAAAGAGTATGGTGTCAGGATTGGAGAAAAATTCATCAACAACCTGTGTTATGCAGATGACACAACTTTGTTTGCGGAAACTGAAGAACTTGAAGTGTTTGCTTTATAAGATCTAGTATGGCAGCCTTCAGGATGGACTGAAGCTCAACATGAAGAAGACAAAGAGTCTCTCACCACTAACTAGGACAATTTGCAGCACCATTATAGATGGAAAAGAGGTTCATGTTTTTTACAATTTCAGCAATGATGTCTGTCTAGATATTAAGGTCATGTTCTTCACAATTATTTGCTGTGCATTGGAAATCTGGACAATGAATAAGGATGATAGAATAATTGATGCCTTTGAGTTGTGGTTTTGAAGAAGGGTATTGAATATTCCATGGACTGGTAGGAGAACAGTTTCATTATAGAGAGGGTGAAGCCAGGTTGTTCTTCGGAGGCATGAATTGTAAAGCTCCATCTGACATAATTTGGGAATGTTACCAGGTAGGATGAGTCCTTGGAGAGGGAAATCATGCTTGGAAAGGTGGTAGGACAGAGCAAGATAGAAGGACGCTGGATGAGATGGATTGATTGACCAAGTGACTGGGGTAAGAGTTCAAGACAATAAGGTTGACTCTAGGTAGAGCCATCTTCCGAGCTGTTATTCATAGGGTTGTGATGAATCACAAGTGACTCAATGACACACGACAACAACAATAACTAAAATATACTTAAAAAAAATAAAACAAAAGACCTCATTACTGTCAAGTGAGAATTGAATCATAACTGGTCCTCCATTTGATAGTCAAGGAGGATGCATAAATCCCCCAAAGGAGATCACCCATCTTCTTTTTCCTGTGCATTTGAATGACCACAATGACTCTATCTTTGTCTTAACAATGGCCTATGAATTATAACATCAGAGCTCAAAAAAATAATGACAAGAATTATAAAAGGCAATTATAACTATGCTACTTTGTGGTTAATTTGTGTCAGGGTTTATTAAAACTGTTTTACATAATTGATTCTTGATCTACAGTGTGAAAGGACTTATATTTCATTTCCTCAAAATAATCTACAAAGTTTTATTCACATGAATTATACAAAGAAGATGACTGAGACTCTAGGATGCTGGAAAATTTGTCCCGGTTTTTATGTTCTCGTGTACTTGTTCATGTTAGGAGCTTTCTGGTCAGATTCCTTATTTTTATTTCTAACTTTCAGAAATATTAACAGGAGCTTAAAATTGACTATTCCTCATTGAATTGTCAATAATTTTTAAAAAAATATATAAAGATAAAACTCTTAGATTATTACTTAATGCAAAAAGTAAAATATATTAATATTATTAAATTAACATAAAAACATTTCTGTATTTCTAAACTTGCATATAGACACAGTTTTGTATTTTCATGTGTATTAGTATATATACTTACCATAAAAACAAAGATACATTTTTATTACATGAAATGTGAATATAAGAATAAGCAGTTTTTGTGACATTATCCTAGAGAGTTACACTGTTAGCCAAAAGATTATGCATCTCTAGTGATTTTTTTTTAATCTCTAGTGATTTAAATCCACTTACGGCTCCATGGCAGAAAGGTAAGCAATCTCCTTGTATTAAAATTTATAGCCCCAGAAAGCAGATACAGGGACATTGAAACTTAGAACTGACTGGGCAATGACTTTTGAGTATTTATTTTGTTTGTTTAATTTCTTAAACTGTGATATCTATGCTACATATGATATGATGTATTTTCTGTTACTATAAAACATATTGATTAATACTAATATTATTAACTTTGTTGTTGTTATGTACTGTGGAGCTGCCTGCAACTCATAGCAACCCTGTATATAACAGCTTGGACGTCTACTCCGTCCTGAGACAGTTATACAACTCTGACACACCTATCCCCATTGTCCTAGTTACTATGTCAATCCATCTCATCCAGGGTCTTCTTCTCCTGCACTGGCCCTCCCCCCTTCTGAGCACGATGTCCTCTTCCAAGGACTGGTCTCTCCTGGTCATCTTTGTCTTAACAGTGGCCTATGAACCATGACATCAGAGCTCAAGAAATAATGACAAGAATTATAATGACAATTATAACCATGCTACTTCATGGTTAATTTGTGTCAGGATTTATTAAAGGTGTTTTACATGATCGATTCTTGATCTACAATGTGAAAAGGACTTAATATTTCATTTCCTCAAAATAATATACAAAGTTTCATTCCCAAAGTATGTGAGATGGAGCTTCAAAATCCTAGCTTCCAAGGAGAGAGACTTGGTTTCACCCTCTCCAAGACAAACCTATTTTTTTTCCTTCGTAGTCCATGCTATGTTCACGAATCTTCTTCAGCAATACAACTGAAAGGCATCAATTCTTCTTCTGTCATCCTTAGTCATTGTGCAGGTCTCTGATGCATAGCAAGCAATTGTGAAGATCATGCCTGGATCAGGAGCACCTTAGTCTCCAGAATGACATAGTTGCCTCTCAGTACTCAGTACCTGACAGCAGGTTTTCCCATCCTGAAGATGGTAGTCCCAGATGTTTTGCAACTAACACTTCAGGTCCTCCTCTATTTTGCCAAGCAAGGTTGTGTCATCTGCATAGTACAGGTTGTTAGAGGTTTCTCCAATCCTGATTTCACATTCCTCCTTATAAAGCCCAGCCTCCCAAATGCATTATTCTGCATACTGATTGCAAGAGTATAGATACAGAGTGCATTCTTGAAGCACTCTTCCTGATTTGATTGTGAACCATGTAGTTTTCCTTGCTCTACTCTGAGGACCGCTTCCTGGCCTGAGAATAGTTTTCACATGAGCACAATCAAGTACTCTGGGATTCCCTTTCTCCTCAAGGTTAGCCATAATTTGTTGCAATCCACACAGTCAAATGCCTTTGCATAGTCAATGAAACACAGATAAACATTCCTCTGGCACTCTTTACTTTCAGCCAAGATCCATCCGATAATGACGATAATGTCTTTAGTGCCATGATTTTTTCTAAACTGAGCTTATATTTATGGTAGTTCTCTGTCAATGTAGTGCTCCAGTCAGTTTTGGTAAATATTCAACAAGATTTTGCATGTGTGTGATATTAGTGATATTGAACAACAATTTCCATACTCTTATTGGGTCACCTTTTTTTTTTTTGAGTGGGAATACATGTGGATCTCTTCCAGTCAGTTGGCCAGGTCTTCCAGATTTCTTGGCACAATCTGGTGAGAATGTGCAGAACAGCATCTATTTGTTGAAATAAGTCAACTGGTATTTCATTAATTCATCAGGCCTTATTTGCTGAGTTTTTTATTTTAGAGCAGTCTAATCTTGCTCCTTCATTACCATTGTCTCTTTAGTATATGTAGCTTCTTGAAGTTCTTCTGTGTCAGCCAATTCTTTTTGGCACAATGTCTTTGTATACTCCTTTCATCTTCCTTTAAAGCTTCCTGGATGATTCAATACTCTGCTTACAGCATTCTTAAGTGTTCTAATTCGTGGCATGAATTAGTTCTTAGTCCCTTCTTTTTTTTAAATTTTATTCTGATTTATTTACAATGTTTGAATACTTTGTTTTTCACAGAAGGTCCTTCCCATTTCCTTCACCCCACTCCTTCATCTAATTGTGCAACCATATGATTAAA
>NW_006399860.1:9912378-9946830 GCF_000299155.1 Elephantulus edwardii | reverse complement strand
TGCTTCATATTCCATTGTATGAATGTACCACACCTTCTCAATCCATTTGTTTGTGGTTGGACATCTGGGCTGTTTCCACATTCTTGTGATGATAAATAGTGCTGCTTTTAACTGCTAATTTGAACATTGGTGTACAGGTTTCCATTTGAACATCAGTTCTCATTTTCTTGGGGTATATTCCAAGCAATGGAATAGCTAGATCATATGGAATTTCTATGTTCAGCTTTTTGAAGAAGTGCCAAACTGCCTTCCATTGTACAATCCTATCAACAATGTAAAAGAGTTACTATCTCAAAAGAACCAATATGGTGGAAGTGGTGGAAACAACGTAAAGAACTGCAGGAGTAGCAAACTGCATAGAAACGTGCCACCATAGACTTCAACAGTCTATTGATAGTTAAACAATTAAACAGTTGATTACTGGTCTTCAATATGAAATGAGGCTCAACATTAAGAGATCAAAAATTCCCAAAGAAGAGTGGGTAAGTCCCATGGCTTCCAGCCCCACACTGCTGAGCCCACGCCACCACCACAGTTTCATGTGGCCTTCAGAGGTAGACCCCAGGGATAACCTCACTTGAGATGGACAGCAGGCACCCATCCCTGAGACTGGTATGGTAGTGCCTCCACACTGCCGTAGAATAGACTTGTGCTGGGATGAATTCTCAGAACCAAGATGGAGGCGGCAGGAGACGAGACATGGTGAGCAGGAGGCCTGGCAGGCCACATTGAAACAGGCCATGAAACTTAAATATGCAGTTGTCTGCTGGTAATCAGGAGGATGAGGATTCTCAGGGGAACATGAGTGGGTCCTGCTTCCTCTCTCTGACTGCCACCAAGCCCATGCTGCCACAGCCCAATAGTGTCAGCCTGGCCACGGCCTATGGGTCCCCTAGCCTAGACCGAGTGGTAAGTGCTGGGCCCCACTGCCAGTTTGTAGAATCCCTGTGTGGTCCTTGAGCCATGTGCCCCCAGCACAGGTTGGGGGGGGTGGTGACAATGGCAACAACAGTGGCACCATGGAGACACTGGAGGTGAAGGACTTGATATGGGAAAGTATCTGGCTGTCAGTGAAGATTTCCTTGGACAGGCCAGAGAAGGAGATCATTAACACAAGGGATTGATAAGGGTGGCTATGAGTTGTCTATGACTTGACAACACTTAACAATAGCAACATATCCAAGATGGCAGATATCCTCAATACACCACATCTTTTGATCTCTTGACTACTGCTGCCAAGAACTGTTTAGACCTAGGGAGTGTCTATTCACCACTCTTGAATCCCCTTCTCCATTTGTAAAGGGGGATGCCTAATTCAAATTGTAGTCTGACCATTTGGTGGAGGGGAGAGGGACAATGGTGGCAGCACCAGAACTGGGGGCACTGTCCCTGACCATGGTCTTCAGTGAGGCACAGGATCCAGATTTGGGGGGACTTTGGCAGGGGAGTGTCCTGCCCAGCCCTTGGGGTGTGTCTCCCAGCCGTTGGGGTGTGCCATTCAGTCCCTGGGATGAGCTTTATGACCCTCAGGATGTTCTGTCTGACCCCTGGGAAGAGCCTTCCGGTCACTGTGGAAAACTGCTGAAGGAATTCAGAAAATTTTATCTAGGCAATTTTCCTCTACCTTCTTCCCCAGTACACCTGTAAGCAACACCTCCAAAGTGCTTCTATTTGTAACTCACAAGTTTGTTCTCTCTAGATTTGCTCCCTTTCCTTTAAGTAATGTTAACACTGAGTTTTTTTCTAGACCTGAACCGTGAACCCAGTTCCAGAGACAAAAGGGAAATATAACCGCCAGGAAAGGAAGTCAAGGAAGAAGGAAACTCAGGGTTCAGCCATCCATCCCCACTGGACCCACCTTGCCAAATACTTTGCAGTCCAGAGGACAATAAACATCAGGAAAATATCTTCTAATGAAACAGGAAGGAATGTAGCTTCAACTCAGGAGCACCAGTAAGGTGTTAAAGTGTGGTCCCCTTCCCCTTTCACATCAACACCCCTGTTCAGCATGAAGAAGGCAGAGAGTCTGCACCTCATGTCCAAATGAGAAATCCACAAGTGAATAAGACAATTTCTTTGTTAAAATAAATAAATAAATCATTACCATGAGACTATGCTTACCATTACCCTGTCTCATCTGGTCCCCACTGGATCTCTTTCATTTCCTTCACTTACTCCCACCACCCACCAAGTTGTTCAGCCCTGCAATTTCATCTTTACCCATGATCATCTCTCTGCTCCCAACTCTCACCGTCTTATATTCCCATACATGTTTTTCCACAATAAATAAAATTTTAAAAAGTGTTCCTATCTCACCACATCCTCTCCAACATTTATTACTTGCTGTCTTGTTAAATCTTGCCACTGCTTCTGGAGTGAGATGGTTTTGATTTGCATCTCTCTTATTGCCAGAAATCTGAAACATTTCTTCGTATGTCTGTTGGTCATTTGAATATCTTCCTCTGTGAAAATTCTTTTCATGTCTTTTGCCCATTTTGTAATTGGCTTATCAGTCTTTCATGTGGCGGCACAATAGTATTCTATAAATGTCTGTTATGAGACTCTTGTCTGAGATGGTATTGCCAAATGTTTGTAACCAGTCAGTAGGTTTTCTTTTCACCTTGTTGGAAAAAAGTTTTTGATGAACACAGGGATTTAAGCTTTAGAAGGTCCCATTCACCAGTTTTACCCTCTCCAGATTGTACACTTCTGTCTGTATTTGGCAGTCTCTTTATACCATTGACTAGGGCTTCTGAGCTTGATCTCAATTTGTCTGTTATGAACTTTATGGTTTGGAGCTTTACTCCCAAACCTATTATCCATGTTGAGGTGAATTTTGTGTATAGCATGAGAAGTGGATCCTGTTTAAGGTTTCTTCAGATAGCAGTCCAGTTTTGCCAGCACCATTTACTGAAGATGTTGCCATTTCCCCATTTGATAGGTTTTATTTCCTTGTCATATAGCAGTTGACCATAGATAGTTGGGTCTATGTCTGGGCTCTCAATTTTGTTCCACTGATCTCTGTGCCTGTCATTTTACCATTACCATGCTGTTTCTGTTATTACGACTGTGTAGTAGGTTTTGAGGTCAGGGAATGCTATAATTCACACTTCATTTTTGTGTCTCAGAAATGTTTTACTTATTTGAAGTCTCCTGCCTCTCCAAATAAATTTGATAATTTCCCTTTTGATCTACTTGAAAGTGAATTTGGTCTATGCATTGAGATTGCATCGACTACGTCTTTAGAGCCTCCTTTAGTTGAAATATTATATTTGTAACTTCAATAACATTTATAATTTTAATAATGCTGTTATAAATTTCAAGACACGTAGTGAATTATATAACATTTAAATTTTCTTTTTGCCCGTTCAACTATTTAATCCTCTTTCGGTTTTGAGGTTTCTGTTATGTTTGGAAGTCTCTTCATGTGACAGATAAGGCTACCAGAGTTGTTCCCAATATTTCTCTGATAAACTTCATAGTCATTGTTTTATTCCTATGTCTATCTTGAATTGTTTTTTGTGTATGTTGTGAGGTGTGTGTCTTACTTCAGTTTTCTGCAGATGATTTTCCAATTTTTCCAGTACCATTTGTTAAAAAGGCTATTGTTTCCCCACTTAACTGATTTAATCTTCTTGTCAAAGATCAACTGAACAAAGGTAGATGAGTAGATGTCTGGATTCTCAGTTCTCTTTTATTTCTATATGGCTGTCCTTGTACCAGCATCATGCTATCATGAGTGGAGTGGTAGGAATGAGTGTGTTTTGAGGGTCTTTAGGACTCTTGTGAGTAGAGTCACTATGAGTTGCAAACAATTCAGTGGCACATAGCAACTACAAGAAGTATTATAATTTTCCTGATATTGAGTCTTCCTATATCAATATCAATGAACATGGCATATATTTTTCCATTTCTCTCTTTTTTTTGCAGTAACTAAATCCCTGTGCATATCAATAAATTTCTCCAATGGAGCAAAAGAAAGCCCCCAAGAACTGGGAAAAATTATGTGACCATGCTCTATCTGATAAGGCACTCATATTTGAAATACCCCAGTACCTCAACAAGAATAAGTCAAACAACTCAGTCACAAAGTATGATTAAGTTTTCATCTGAAATGTGACTGAATTTTCATACATAATATAGATAGATCACCAAAGAAGAAATTAAGATAACAAACACGTGAAGAAATGTTCAAAATTCCTAGCTGTCAGAGAGGTGCAAATCAAAACAACAATGAGATATCATCAAATACCTGCAGCACTAGCAATATTTAACATGACAGCAAGCAACTAATGCTGGCATGGATGTAGAAAAAATGTATTTCTCCTTCACTGCTAGTGAGAATGTAAATTAGTATAACCATCATGGAATGTGGTCTGGCACTTTCTTAAAAAGTTGAAAATAGAAACACCGTTTGACCCATTTATTCCACTACTGAAAATATATCGTAAAGAAACCAGAAACATAATGCAGACAGATGTATGCACACTCATATTTATTGCAGTATTATTCACAATAGCAAAGAGATGGAACTGGTCCATCAAATTAATAGATTAAAAAAAAAAAACAAACAACAACCTTTTTGTATGTCTACATAAGAGAATGTTACACAGCACTGAAAAACAATGAACTTGTAAAATGCTACACAACATAGATGAGTCTGGAAGACATTATGCTGAGATATGTATCTCAGTCACAAAAGGACAAACACTTCATAGGATCACTACTATGAAAATAGGATAGATATAAAAGAGGAGAAAGAATGTAAAGATGATGAACACAACTGGAATGGGAGAAGGAAAGAACCAGTTACCGGAAATGGGTGATTAAACAATGTGGGTATGGCAATTGGCAATCTGGAACAAAATTTCCAGCACAAACTGAATTGGGGAAGTGAGAAGGAGGAAAATGTGTAACAAAGCATGAATTAATATTTATTCTTTCTGTAAAATATCACTAAACTCACTAAAAATATTTCTTCTTACAAAGGGATTCTGATGGTGATTTCACATTGCATGTTGGTTTGTCTTTACAATCTAAAATCTACAGAGTTTAATATCTACTCTTAACTAAAATTTTCTTGCAAAATTGCCTTTCAGATAACTAAAAACCTCTAATTTAAATTTTGATATAAATCATAGTATATTTCCATTTAAATTATTTTCTGGAGTAAAATCATGTGGAAAAAATGAAGACTTTGTAAACCATTCTAATTTTAGAATTTCTATTTTACTTGAAGAGATATGTTATAGCTAAAGTATTCAATGTTGAGACGTTTGGTCACACTGTATAATTTTGAATCAATGAAAGGATGAATTTCTAACTTGCTTGAGCATTTTAAAAGCTAACTTTTTAACCTCTAATATGTGCTAAGGGAGTCCATTCCGTGATGAGAAATGTATTTTATGTTTCAAAGGTTTAATCTCCTATCCTGAGCTTATTTTTATTCAAGTCAACCAGGCAAAATTTAAATGTTCTTTTCATGAGTTGGTCATCATTTGCATTGCATGAATAAGTAAATAAACATAAATTTTAAAGAATGTACAAAATCAATTAACTAGACAAATCATGCATAGAACTCACGAGACAGAAATTCAAAATGCTGATACATTCAGCCAAAAATTCTAGCAGTTTACTACCATAGCAATTGTGAGGCTAAAAATCAAAATGTTGAAGCTCAACTCAAAAATCCTATGTCAGGATATTTTCCAAAACCAGAACTCAGAAATTCCTTATTAGGATCATTTCCAAAACCGGAAACTTCATGCACCAATGAGCTACTGCAATGTCAACTCATCTCACAACCCCCTCAAACACACTGGCTAAAACTCCATTTAAACCCTGTAAGCCCAACACTCAGGGCTACTCCCCTTGCTGAGTAGCCCAGCAAGTAAGAAACTTTGAGAAGTATTCTACCTCTACCTTCGAGTAGTTCTTGGCTTCAAATCGAAACCTTTCAGTAATGTTGTGGTGGGGTTTTTTTGGTTTGGTTTTTTTTTTTTTTTTTTTATCGAAACCTTTCAGTAATGTTGTGGTGTTTTTTGGTTTGTTTTTTTTTTTGTTTTGTTTTGTTTTTTTTAATTTAACATGATTTCCTTTTTTTAAACATTTTACCTCAAGATTTGATGTAATCATTCAGGGGGTAATTGTGAAATTTCTACTTCTTTATTCTTCCGGGTGGTTTTTTTTTTTAAAATTTTATTTTATGTGTGTGTGTGTGTGTGTGTGTGTGTTTACTATCAAATTGGATCTGACTGGTACAAGAGGAGATTGTCCCTCCTTCTCCAGCGGAGTATCTGGATTCGAACCTCACACCTCTGGGATTGCAGTGGAGTTTCTTGTCACTAGATCACCAGAGCTCCTACACTTGGGTTTTAAAAGTGGAAACCATAAGAGCTTCTCATCACTTTTTATATTAAACTACAACATTAGCTTCTAAAATATATTAAAAAAAAAAAACTCAAGAAAAAGACAAACCAGAAAAATAATATTCATTGCCATCAAGTCCTCCAGCTGATCCTCCAGCAGTTTCTGAGGCTGTAAATTGCCCACTTTTCTCTAGAGGAGCAGCTAGTACATTAGAATTGACAGAAAATCTCAGCCTTTGTGTTAGCAGTGCAACTCCCTACAGACAAGGCCAGCAGAATTACCTTTGCAAATATAAAGGAATAAATAATTACAAAGCAAGTAAAATATTATTTGAATGTTTTATGCATATTTCATACATTTGAATGTTTTATTCATATTTTGTAGATGCAATTTTTTAAAGAATATTTAATCAAAAATCTACAGATCAGAAATAATTCAAAAAGAATCATTGCTAAGGAAAATGTAGAGTTTGGCTATGTAAATCTGTATTAATAAAATGAATTATTTACTATGATTTCCCTGCACAGCATGACAACATTAATGGTAACAATTCTGGAATTGTTTGAAAACTTGTTAACAGTATATTTATTATATGGTTTGCTTATTATTAGTACTCTCTTTGCTATCCTGCCTCAAGCTTTATATTCTTAGTATTTACAAACAAATAAATCTTCTGTCAACTCTGACCTCCAAAATACTTAGCTATTTTCTAATTCAGCAAATAGTGTATAGGTCTGTCTGTAGAGGAAGTAATTTGAATATATAAAACTTTCCTGAGCTTTCAGTTCAGTGCATTCTTGGCCTCCTAATTTGCACCATGGCTGTGAGTAGAATGCCATACATTGTGTGTACTGGGTGGGACATTGAATAAACATGTTTTTTAAAGTGTCCTACAAGATACTTGCTTAACAATTAGTATGTGACCTCTGCCTCCAGCAGACTTATGGAACTCCTTAGGTGGTTGTGAATCTACTAAGTTACCAACAATACCCCCCAATGCTCTCTTGAGAATTTGTTCTTCCACTGCTTTGGGATTCAAACTTCTGAATAATTTAATAAGCACTCAGTTCGATCAATTATTAATAATAAAGGCATCTTATTAATAACAAAACATCTTCTATTTGAGAACTCCTGTCAGATATCATGGAAATGAAAAACTATATTTTCTCAGGTAAAGAATGTTTACATAGGCATATCTTCCATACTATTTCTATTTAATGGCATTTTCAGGAAGGCTAGATAAGGCTTTGTGGTGTTATCTTTAGAACTGGAACACTATCAGAATTGTATGCCATTTGAATCCACTCAACTGCTACAGAAGGGAAAAACTTCTTTGTTTCCATAAAGAATATTGTTATTATTGTGTACTCTCAAGTTAGAACGGATTTATAACTGATCCTCCAGTGCCTAGCCTATAGGTGGCATAGCCCACAGGGAAGTTGTGCTGACATCCCGAAGGTGGTACCTCTCTAGATGTTCAAATACACTAGCAGCTCCTTAGAAGAAAGATATGCAGTCTTTTGCCTAGGAAGGTACAAATTCGGAAAACACTTCTGAAAGTCAGCTATGAATGGTTTTCAAAGACAACAAGAAGGAACTTTTTTTAAAAGAAGGAACTTACTTTTATTGCTAACTTAACTTTTCTCATTGTAACAAAAAAATGTAACTTACTTAACATGGCCCAGACTGGTGTGTTTACATAGTTTATATTTCTCCTTGTAATTAATTGGTGTCAATAAGTTTTATTTTATTTCTCAAAAGGCAATGTCGGTTGTTTATTTCCCTAACATTTATTTTCATGGTTCTCCATTGAAGACCTCAGAAACACCTACTGATAAATTAATCCAGTACCTGTCTGAGACAGTAGCTTCAAGAGGAGGTGAAATCATAGAAGGAAAATAATAATAATAATAATAATAATAATAATAGTAATAATAATAATAATGATAATAATAATAAAACACTCCCTAAATGACATGCCTCCAGAAACTCTATGCACTTTGATAAATGTTGATAGTTGTAGAGGGGATTCAGGCCTTTTGTTCATAAGATCGCTGTGAGTTGTGCTCAACTCAACAGCAATCAATAACAACAACAACAAAAACATGAGGCCATAATTAATTTCTTTACAATTGCAACTGATTTTCGTATGAAAGATCAACACAGATGTCAGAAAGGACTCTGAATATTACACTGGAATATTCAGAAGCCAAAGCAAAGGGAAGAAATCAAGAAGTTAAGGAGGTGAATAAAAGATTTTAAGGGGTAGCTCGGGAAGACAAAGGAAAGTATTATAATGAAATGTGTAAAGAGCTGGAGTCAGAAAATCAAAAGGGTAGAACTTGATTGGCATTTCTTAAACTGAAGGAACTAAAAAGCAAATTCAAGTCTTTAGTGGCAATCCTTAAGAATTACATGGGCAGAATACTGAATGATCTAGAATGCATCGAAAGAAGGTGGGAAAAAGTACACTGAGTCACTATGCCAGAAAGAACAGGCTGACACAGAACAATTCCATGAAAACCTTAGGACTGTGGAGCTGCTCTTCCTCCCTTTTCCCAGAACAGCCAAAGAAATCACCAAAGCAGAAGCTGAAAATCTGTTTATCTCTGTAAGAGCTGAAAAATTACTTCACTTTCACATCCCTATCCCAGGAATAACTATCCATGATTTCCAGCTTGCTCTCTTATCTGATACCAAGCATCTGTGAACATCCTAACTTCCCAATTTCCTTGGAAGATGATATAAAACTCCACTCTAAGTAGGTGCTGGTTTCTGTTTTTTTTGGTTTCTGCTTTAGAGCCAGCCTGGCAGTTTCTCCTCAATAAACTGTCTTTCTGTCTTTATTGGTATGGACTGGGTTCTGTCCTTCCTACACAACCTTACAGAGACAACGTATGACCCTGAGTCAATGGTGATGAAGGAGGAAGTTCAAGCTTCTCTGAAAGAACTAGCAAAAAACAAGACCCCAGGAATTGGTGGAATATCAATTGACATATTTCAACAAAGAACCTAGATGTCCTAACCAGGTTGTGCCAAGGAATCTGGAGGACAGCTACTTGGCCAACTGACTGGAAGAGATCCATATTTATTCTTATTAAAAAAAAAAAAGAAAGGAAGGAAGGAAGGAAGAAAGAAGGAAAGAAAGATGACCCCATAGAGCCATAGAGTGTAGAAACTATTGAACAATAATCACTAATTCACATGCAAACAAAATTTTCCTGATTATTATTTAAAAACAAAAACAAAAACAAACCGCTGCAATGGCTCAGTACATTTACACAGAACTAATAGAAGTGTAAGCTGGGTGTAGAAGAGGCCATGGAACTAGAGATATAATAGCCACTGTCAGATGGATCTTGGCTGAGAGCAAAGAGTGTCCGAGGAATGTCTACCTGTATTTAATTGACTATGCAAAGGCATTTGACAGTGTGGATCACAACAAATTGTGGCTAACCTTGAAGAATGAGAATTCCAGAACACCTGATTGTGCTCATGTGAAACCTTTATTTGGACCAGGTAGTAGTCATCAGAGCAGAGCAAGGAAGCACTGCATGGTTCAAAATGAAGAAAAGAGTGTGTCAGGAGGTGCCATTTCTCCATACATTTTAAATCTATACGTGGAACAGGTTATTCAGGAGGCTGGATGCTGGTGAGGAATGCGGCATCAAGATTAGAGGAAAACTCATAACAACCTGCATTATGCAGATGACAAAACTTTGCTTGCCAAAACTGAGGAGGACCTAAAGCATTTACTGCAGAAAATCAAGGACTGCGGTCTTCAATGTGGACTGAAGCTCAGTATAGAAAACAAAGACTCTCACCACTGGGCCAATTGACAATACCATGATAGATGGAGGAGAGATTGTTAACAATTTCAGCTTACTTGGTTCCACATAAACACCCGTAGCATCAGAAGTAGGGAAATAAAAAACTGCATTGGGAAAATCTGCTGTCAGGGGCCTCTCCAGAAAGCAAAAGAGCAATGACGTCAGTCTAGAGATAAAGTTGTGTCTGATCCATGATTTGCAATTACTTGCTATGGATCAGAAAGCTGGTCAGGTAAGGATGACAGAAGAAATTCTGATGCCTTTGATTTACGGTTCTGAAGAAGAGTATTGAACATACCATGGAGTGCCAAAAGAACAAGCCAATTTGTACTAGAGAGTGAAGCCAAACTGCTCTTGGATGTGAAGATTTTGAAGGTCCATCACATATATTTTAAGTATGATGCCAGGAGTAGACAGTCCTTGTAGAAGGATATAATACTTTGAAGGATAGAGGGACACTACAAGAGAGGAAGACCCAAAATGATAAGGATTGAGGTAATGAGGGTAGGTATGTGGTTAGAATGGCTCAGGAAAGGGCAGGGTTCAGAGTTATTGTACCAAGCAACTCAATGACACATAACTACAACTTAAATTATTGCTTAGATAATTTAACCAATTATGAACTCCTACTTTGTTTTTATGGTAAAAAATTATTTGATATGCCCTTTTTCTTTTAATGTTCATAATTTATCTACAATAGACCTATTCTAAGGAGCTCTGGTGTGCAAATGGTAAGAAGCGGTGCTGCCTTCTGGAAGGCATGTGGTCTGAATGCACCAGCTACTACAGGAGACTGATGGGGATGGACAGTTTTCCCCTGTATGACAATTGCCTCTGAAAAGTCACTGGACTGTCAGCTTTGGTTCAGTTCCAATTCAATGATGCACAATAACACAAACAACTGATCTGTTAAACTCAGTTTTTCTGGTTTCTCATCTTATACTCTCTCCATGCTTCTGTTGTTGTTTCTGTTGTTATGTTCCATCCAGTTGCCTGTGACTCATAGCGATATTAATTTAGCAAATTTCCAGCTATGAAGTAAGATGTCTATTGCCTAAAAAACAACCACGAGAATACATTATTGTGGTGGTGGTGGTGTTGTTAAGTGCCATCGAGTCATAGATGACTCATAGTGACCCTATGAACGAAAGACCTGAATACTTGTATTAACTGGTCTTTTCTCCATGCTCATAGAGTTTCCAGAAGCAAGCTATTTTGGAAGTGGATGCCACTCATGCTTCCAAGCTTGTTTTAATTGGGAAGCTCCACCAAATCCTGTCCATCATGGCTAACCATTATCACATTTGGCATATCAGTGTCAGTGTTTAGCATCACAGTAACCACGAGTTATCTCTGTATAGCAATGCATAGACCAGTACATGATTACAGACGTATTTTATGTCTCAATTAAATTGAAGATTCAATTATTGTCACTTGCCATAAATAATTTCTGTACTAACGTGCAATTTACTTCCAGATAATAAATAAATGTAAAGCTTAATTCCATTTAGTCATATATAAGTCTGAAAATACTTCTACTTCCTAGAGCCTTCTTTAATGTTACATCTAGTCTATGAATTTATTTTGTATCATAAAATTATATAAAAAAATAGAAATGGGAGTATTATGTGTCCATTCTCAGAAAATTAAGCTTCCATATGCTGGATTATAGTTATCAAATAATTTCAGAATACAATATAAAAATTACGCACGTAATTCATATTCTTTTTTGGAGAAATACGTTGAGGATTCCTGTTTTTTCCTGTTGTTGTTGTTAGGTGCCATCAAGTTGAGTATGACTCAGAGCAATCCTATGAAAAATGGACCTATCCGGTGCCATCCTCACACTTCCAAGCACCTAGACCCCACTGTGACAGTCACCATGTCAATCCAACTGTTTGAGGGTCTCCTTCTCCTTTGCTAACCCTCCATCCTTCCAAGCATCATGTCTCTCCAAGGAAAAGCCCCTACTAGCAAAATGCCTAAAGTATGGGAGGCAAAGGCTCATCATCTTTGCCTCCAAAGAGCACTCTGATTGCACCCTCTCCAAGACACATTTATTTGTTCTTTTGGCGGTTCATGGGATGCTCAGTGCTTTTTTTCCAACACCGCAGCCCAAAGGCGTCAATTCTCCCTAGTCTCTATTCATTGTCCAGCTCTCAAATGCATAGCAAGTGATCAGAAAGATCATTTGTTTTGATTTAATTTAAAATCAGGTGTAAACAGTTTGCTAGTTTTTTATTTCATTAACTATCAGGTGTAAGCTGATTTTGATTATCCATCAGCTGTGGGCTAGAAGCCTCTTGTTTACAGCAATCATGACCTGGTGGGCAGGCCTCTGTGATTAAAAGTTGGTTGGGTCTTGCCTAAGAGTGTCAAGTTTGAGCCCTCCTGTTTGAAGCATTTGGATTCTAGAAGGTTAATTGTTTTGATTTACTTAACAATCAAGTGTAAACTGTTCATTTTTTAATTTGATTAAAAATCAGTTGTGAAGACTGATTTGTTATTAAAGATATAAACTAAGTTGGTAGTTTGTTATGTTTGCGGAGAATATTGTCCAAACTGGTAGCACTATCTGTCAGTTTGCTGTCAGGGAAAATTTGTGGGTTGCTGTGATACTGAAAGCTGTGCCACTGGTGTGTCAAATGCCATCAGGGTTGCCCATGGGGGACAGATTTTAGTACAGCCCCCAGATTAAGACAGACTAAAAAGCAGGATTGGCCATTAACTTCTTAAATAATACGTCTTTGAAAACCTCAGGAACACTGGAGGAATGCTGATACCGATAGTAGTGTTTTTCCTTAGTGTTTAATATTGTAAGACACATTAGTGAATTACAACTGTGTAATTGCTGTGGTGTTCTTATGGCCATTTTCTACTTTCCATATCATTTCTACAAAAGTCATTTTTTAATTATTTTACACATATTTTTCCTTTTATAATTTAATTATTTATTTTCCATTCCTCTTATCAGAAGAGATTAGTGGTTACTGTATTGATTTTTTTTAAGGGTTGAGTAAATTATGATTTAGAGAATCCTTATGAATTAATAGAAATCTTGCCCTATTTTGTAACATCATCATTATCTCCATCACACTAAAACTAGTTGCTGTAGTCATGGTATCAATCCATCTTGCTGAAGGTCTTTATCTCTTTCATTGACCTTCTACTTGTTCGAGGACTGGCAACTTCTGACAAAATTTGTTGCTATTGCATTGTTGTTGTTGTTATGTTCTGTCAAGTCACATGCAATCCATAGTAATCCTACGTACAGCAGCTCTAAACACTGCCTGTTCTGAGTCAGTCTCACTAATTCTGACACACAAACCTCCATTGCCCCAGTTACTGTATCAATCTATCTCATCCAGGGTCTTTCTCTCCTGTACTGTCTGTCCACCCTTCTAGGCATGATATCCTTCTCCAAAGACTGGTATCTCCTGGTCACGGCCCCAAAGTATGTGAGATAGAGCTTCAAAATCCTAGCTTCCAAGAAGAAATTTGGTTTCAACCTCTCCATGACAGACTTATTTGTTTTCTTGGCAGTAAATGGTATGTTCAAGACCCTTCTCTACCACCACAACCTGAAGGCAATGATTCTTCTTCTGTCTTTCTTAGTCATTGTCCAACTCTCTGATGCATAGCAAGTAATTGCTAAAACCATGGCCTGGATTAGACACACCTTAGTCTCTAGACTGACATCGTTGCTTTTCAGCACACTGGAGAGGTCCCTTAACTTTCCATTAATAACATTAAATAATTACCACAAATTTAGGTACTAAAAATAATACCTACCCATTACATATTTCACCCACCTATCATGACGTTGCCTATTAATCTAGTAGTGAGATTGTTTGGTTGATGCTGAGCTGCAGTCTATATTGAAGTCTATATTAACTGATCTTCTGCTGCAAACACTTCAAGTTCTTTCTCCTATCAGCAAGCAAGGCTGTGCCATCTGTACAATGTAATGTAGATTATAGGTGAATCAATCTTCTATCCTGATTCTGCATTCTTCATAGAGTTCAGCTTCTTGAATAATTTTCTCTGAATAGACATTGAATAGGTATTGAGAGATGTGGGTATGGGTGCGATTCAAACTGTGTGCTGCAAAGGACACAACTTCCTCTTGAACAGTGTGCTGTTGTAAACATAATTGAAAACTATTACCAATAAAGTTTTGTTTAACATAAATTTTAAAAAAAGCCAAAGTCCTAACTTCTCTAAGTGTGACTCAAAGCATAACTGGGCTTCACTACAAGCCTAACTAGGCCGTACTCTGAGCCTAACTATATAGAAGTAAGACTTTTTTTTGTTTTCAACTTATTTTATTATTTTTGTGTGTGTTGTGTACTGTCAAATCAGATCTGAGTGGTACAGGAAGAGGTTCCCCTCCTTCTCTAGTAGAGCATCTGGTGCATTTGAACTGTGCGCCTCTAGGATTGCAGTCTAGCTTCTTGCCACTAAGCCACCAGAGCTTCTAGCAGTAAGACTTCTAGGGTGAAGGTTTCTTCCAATGAGGTGAAACCCCCTATGGATGCTGAGGACACCATATGGGAAACAAAAAGAAAAAAAAGAAAGATGAGAGAGAGGGAGGGAGGGAGAAAGGGAGAAAGAGAACGAGAGAAAGGATGATAGAAAACAGAATAGTAAAAAGGATAGAAGGAAGGGAGAATAATAAAAAAAGGAGGATAGAAAAATAGAGGGATAGTGAAAAAGGAGAGAAAGAAAGGATACAAAAGAAGAAAGGAGAATAGTAAAAAGGAAGGATAGAAAAAAGAGGGATAGTAAAAATGGAAGATAGAAAAAAGGGTGAGGGTGAAAAAGGGGATAGAAAGAAAGGGTGATGGTGAAAAAGGAGGACAGAAAGGAAGGGTGATGGTGAAAAAGGAGGACAGAAAGAAAGGATAAAAATGGATAGAAAATAAGGATGACAGAAAAAAGAGGGATAGTAAAAATGGAAGATAGAAAGGGGGATTGTGAAAAAGGAGGAAAGAAGAAAGGGGAATAGTAAAAAGGATAGCAAAAGAGGAATAGTAAAAAAGGAGAATAGAAAGGATAAAAACAGATAGAAAATAAGGAAGATAGAAAAAAAAGGATGATAGGGGGACAGAAAGAAAGAAAAAAAAAATAGGAAGGAAGCAAGCAAGGAAGGAAGGAATAAGTATAGAAAGAAATAAAGAAATGAAGAGTGAGACCTGACTCCGAATCTACCTAATGCCAACTCTGATCTTAACTAAGCCTGACTCTGAGCCTAACTAAATCTGGCTGTCTTCCTAAACCCTATTCCTAATTAAGTCTAAATTCAAGGCTGAGTAGGCCTCACACTGATCCTAACTAGGCCCTATGTTGAGCCTAACTAAGCAGCACTAGGCCCCACTCTGAGTCTAAGTTGAGCCTAACTAAGCCTGACTCCAAGCCTAACTAGGCTTGACTCTGAGTCTAACAAAACTCAACTGTGACCCTAAGTAAGCCTGACTCTGAGCCTAACTCAAGCTCACTGTATACCTAAGCCCAACTCCTACCTTATCTAAGCCTTACTCCAAGCCAAACTTGGAACTACTCTGTACCTAACTAGGCTTGACTCTGAATCTAACAAAACTCGACTCTGAGCTTAACTAGGTCTGAGTCTGAGACTAACTAAATTGTGACTCCATTTGGCTCCTCTCCCCTGTCCCTGCTCTGCGAGCCGCTCCCAAGTGTGGAGAGGGTCTCAGTCCCTTCAGGAAGCCTATCTTCCTCCTCCCCTACTGACCTTTGTAGACACACACTCACACACACACACACACACACACACACACACACGGCTTCGGGAGCCAGACAAAGCAGCTACCCTTTCACCTGGCCAAAGAGAAGTGCCCCCCTCCAAAGACTGAGGGGGAACTGCAAGACCCAGAGTCTCTCCCTCCCATCAGAAACTCTTTCATTGTATTCTCAATGCCCATTTTCTCTCTGTGCAATTGAGAAGGAAAACACTGCAAAAAAAAAAAGTACAAGAGTGAAAACCCCTCCACTATTGCCTCCACTTGACCTAGTCCAGGTTTACTTAGGAAAGGCTGTCTATTTTACTAACCCTCTGGCCTCACTTTTTTTTTTCTGTTCCTCAATTCCAGCATTCTTCACATTTTATTATAATAATTTGTTTTGTCTTGTATAACTGCTCTTTGAAATCTGTTCAGCTCTTTTACTTCCGGATCTCTTCCTTTTGTTTTGGCTTCTCAATAATCTAATGAAATTTTCAAAGTCTCTTCTTACATCATGACAGCTGGAGAGAAGATTGAAACTGTGAGTGACTTCATCTTTCTTGAATCCACAATCAACACCCTGAATACCAGCAGTCAGATCAGGAGATGGATTGCATGGTTGAAGTCTCCATGGACCTCTCCAAATTATTGAAGGGCAATAACAGTAGTTTGAGGACTAATGTGTGCCTTCTTCAGGTCATGGTCTTTTCTTTCACTTATTGTGTATCTGAGAGTTGGAAAATGACTAAGTAGGACAGAAGATGAATTAATATCTTTGAGCTGTGGTGTTAGTTAAGAGTACCGAACATCCCACGGACTGTCGAAAGAGTAAATATTTTGGAGAAGGTGTAGCCAGCATACTCCTCAGAGGCAAATATGATAAAGCTTCATCTCACATATTTTGGACACATCACTAGGAGAGGCAATTGAAGAGGGACATAATACTCACAAAAGTAGAAGGTTGATGAAAGAAAGGATAACCATCAACCAGATGGATAAAGCATAGTGACTGCAGCAAGGGGCTCTCACATCAGAGATGGTGAGAATGAGACAAAATAGGACAAGGTTCATCTCTATTTTTCATAGTGTGGCTAGGGATTGTACTCAATTTGGCAACACTGAACAACAACTTATACCATAGTTTTATGAATTGAAAGTCAAAAGCAGAATGTGAATCAGTTGGTCCTTCTACAAGTCTCAGAAGACAGAAAGCAAATTGAAGGCAGATCAAAGCTACTGGCTTTGGATAGGGCTTACCCTTTGCCTGTAGAACTATAAATCTAAACTTGGGTGTTGTTTTTTTTTTTAATATTCTAATGATTACTGACCTTTTGGTTAGCTGGCAAGTGCCTAACCACTACATTATCAGAGTTCCTTCTGCCTCTTGAGATATCTGAAATCCATTGGGTCATTGCAGTGGCTGTGGCAATGGGGTCATAGATGATGAGGTTGGATCAAGATAGAGCAAAGTTCGGAGCTATTGTTCATAGGGTTGCTTTAAGTCTTAGCTGACTCTATCTTACATAATAGTAACAACAGGGGTGGTTTAGGGGTGTAAGTCACATTGGAGGAGATTGGTTCGTCATTTCTTTCATTGCCACTAGTGAGTTTGAACAGCCAGAAAAGTGCTGTCTTTGGATTGGTAGGACAACTCTCTACCCACCAGAGCAAGGCACCAGAGCAATCTATGTTTAAATATAAATGAAAAATGGGGGAAAATGCTTATTTTACTGTTTAGTAGTAAAGTGTATGCCAAGTCAAACTTTTGTCATTAGTCTTTTTAGATTCTTTCTTCTAACAATATATTAATGTTTGGATTAGAAGAAGTTATTACAGTTCAATTACTGAGTACTTGAAATTTAGTGTTTTCTGTAGTCATTTCTCATGCAACCTCTACCCTTGTTTATTCATATAAATAAATTACAGCAATCAAAAAGCATTGTAGGAAAAATAAAACACATGAGTAGAGTTAATTGGAGGAAGTATGGATTTTACAAAACCAAGTGAAGGCTTTTTGGAATGTGACACAAAATGCATCACTTGAATTTTGGTTCTGAGACTTAAAAACACATAGTTAACAAACTTTAACTGGACGTGGCATCCTAGCTTACATGCCAGAGAAAACACAAAACAAAAAAATAAACATAAACTATTAGCAAAAGAAAGATACATTCTCTCTCAACTTTTCAATAACAGAAAGATGTAATTTCCACCTGACTCAGCTGTACAAATGTAAAGGACATCAGTTCAGGAAGAAATATTAGAAGGAGATAGAGTGCTGAAGACCAGCCAGCCATATCTGACCCAAGTTTTCTACTAAATATCTGTACAATATGATACATATACACATACAATAACCAATAAAATTGAAATAATACCTTGAACTCATGCTTAATGTACGTATGCACACACACTCCCACTTTTAAGACATAAATGCACATACAGTCTTAAATATTTTTACAAAATATGACTTAATGTCCATTCAATCACCCTACACAACTGTTTATAATTACACTATTAGAATGATATCATTTACTTAGGAAAAAGTCCCACAAATGGAACAGTTTACCTTTGAGTCAACTGTATCTCATGGTGATTTCAACTTGATGGCACATAATAAAAACAACAGAAAATAAAATATATATTAAAATATCTTAGCAATATATTTTCTTATAAAATATTGAGTTCTATGTTTTCTTTTGCATGGTAAATAAAGAACAGGTAGACATTCTCCTGATATTCCTTACTTTCAGCCAGGATCCATCTGACAGCAGCAATGATATCCCTGTTTGTTGCCACGGCCTCTTCTAAATTCTGCTGTCCTTCCGACAGTTCCTTATCTATGTACTCTTACAGCCATTTTTGAATGGTTTTCAGCAGTATTTTCCTTGCATGTTATATCAATGATATTGTTCAATAATTTCCACATTCTGTGGATCATGGTTCTTGGGAATGGGAACAAATATGGACCTCTTCCAATCCACTGGTCAAACAGCCATCATCCAAATTTTCTGGCATATACTGGTGTGTGCATCCAAATCTGTGTAGATCATGACAAGTTGTAGCTGACATTGAGAGGAATGGGAATATCAGAGCATCAAATTGTGCTCATGTGGAACCTGTACCTGGATCAGGAGGCTGTTCTGGGAAAGGAGCAGGGGAGCACTACATGGGTTGGACTTGGGTAGGGAGTATTTCAAGGTTGTATTCTCTCTCCATATCTGTTAAATTTATATTCTGAACAAATTATCCAAGAAGCTAGACTCTTACAAAGAAGAATGTGACATCAAGATTGGAAGCAGACTCATCAATAATCTGAGTTATGTAGATGACACAACTTTGCTTGCTGAAAGTGTGGAGGACTTGAAACACTTGATGCAGAAAATCAAATAATGTAGTATTCAGTGTGAACTGTGTCTCAAGGAAACAAAGATTCTTACCACTGGACCAATAGGGAACACCATGATAGATGGAGAGGAAATTTAAACTGTCAACAACTTCCTCTTGCTTGGAACCACAATTAATGTCCTTGGTACAAGGAGTCAGGAAATAAGGAGATGCATTGCACCATGAAAATCTCTAGTCAGGGACTTTCTAAAGTATTGAGGAGTAGTGATGCCAGTTTGAGAACTAAGGTGCGTCTGTCAGGCCATAGTCTTTTTGATTACTAGCTATATGTCCAAGACATGGGCAGTGAATAGGAATGACAGAAAAGAATTGACACCTCTGAGCTGTAATGTTGGATAAAAGGACTAAACATCCCATGGAATATATATATATATATATTGGAGATGGTGTAGCCAGAGTGCTCTTCAGAGGCAAGAATGATGAGACTTCACCTCACATACTTTGGGCATGTTGCCAGGAGGGGCCATTCCCTGGAGAAGGTTATGCTCTTGGGAAGGGTGGAAGGTGAGAGATGGAGAGAAAGACCCTCAACCAGGAGGATTGATACAGTGACTGCTGTAATGGGCTCTTGTGTGTCAGGAAGTGTGAGGATGGAACAGGATAGAAGAGGGTTCAGATCTTTTATTCACAGGGTTGCTGTGGGTTATGCTTGACTTAACAGAACTTAACAACAACAATGATTTCTTTTGAGTTGATGATTTTGATAGTATGAGCTAAGACCAACTTTATTTTTTCTGTCTCTAGCTTTCCAGTTGCCCTAGTACCATTTGTTAGAAAGATTCTTTTTTTCTATTAAATTGCCTTTAAAAAGGGAATATTTTTGACATTTATATACACTGTATTTCATGAATATAAATTGTGTTTTATAGTCTTTCACTTATATTTCATTCATCTATATTTTTCTCCTTTCACATTTATCTTCCTAATTATTACTTTTATGAAAGTGTATAAGGCAGCTATTTCATGCCTCGTGTCCAAATATCTCTTTTAGGTAACGCCATTTTTTTATTTGTCCGTGACTACCAAACTAGTATGCTAAGGAAATAAGCATGTCCCTTTGGCTGAAGGATCTTCTGTACAATGTGGAAATTTGAGCACCTGTAATTATAAGCAAAATCTAGTTTAAAGGTTGTCTCAATCTACTCTATATTAAGATTCTTTTGAATGCTTTGTAAAAATTAATTTATTATAGATGGAAGAGTTTATTTTTTTATTTAGTTGTTGTTATTATGTGCGCTAAAGTAATTGCAACTCATAGTGACTCTAGGCACAACAGCTCTGAATCTTGCTCTATCCCGTGCCAACTTTATTTTCTCTGACACACCTACCCCCATTACCTGTTACTGAGTCAATTCACCTCATCGAGGGTCTTCCTCTCTTGTATTGTCCCTCCACCCAACCAAGTATGATGTTCCTCTCAAAGGACTGGTCTCTTCTTGCCACGTGCCCAAAGTATGTCAGATGAACCTTCAGAATCCTTTTCTCCAAGGTGCAGCCTCGTTTTGCCCTCTCTAAGACTAAACCTGTTTGTTTTCTAGCAATCTATGTTATATTCAGTATTCTTCTCCAGCACTACAGATCAAAGATATCAATTCTCCTTCTATTATCCCTAATCACTGTCCAGCTTTCTGACATATAGCAAGTAATTGTGAAGACCATGACCTGAATCAGGCACACCTTAGTCACTAAACTGATATCATTGCTTTTCACTACTCTGGAGGAGTCTCTGTCAGCAGACTTTCCCAGTGTAATTTCTCTTTTGACTTCCTGGCTACTGGTACTAAGAGTGTTAATTGTGGAGCCAAGCAAACTAAAGCTGTTAACAATCTCAATCTCTTCACCTTCTATCACAATGTTGTCTATTGGCCCAGCAATGAGAATCTTTGTTGATTTGTGGTTGAGCTTCAATCCATATTTAAAGCTGTAGTCTTTGACATTCTGCAGCAAGCTCTTCAGGTCCTCCTCAGTTTCAGCAAGCAAGGTTGTGACATATACATAAGGTATGTTGTTGATGAGTCTTCTTCCAGTCCTGATACCACATTTCTTCTCATAAACCCTAGCTTCAGAGATGATCTATTCTGCATATAGATTGAAAAGGTAAGGAGACTAAAACACATTCCTGATGCACTTCTTTCCTGATTTTGAACCATGCTTTGTTCTGATGACTGTTTCCTGGTCCAAGTCTAGATTTCACATATGCACAATCAAGTGTTCTGTGATTCTCATTCTTCTCAGAGTTATCACAGCTTGTTGTGATCTACACAGTCAAATACCTTTGAATAGTCAATAAGACACAGACAAACATTCTTCTGGTACTCTTTGCTTTCTGCCAAGATCTATCTAACATTGCTGATGTCTCTAGTGCCACAATGTTGCTAGTAATAATATATTTTCCATTTACATACAAAGAAGACTTGTTAATATGATTATCAATCAACTATATGTTCCTACAGTTATAGCCAAAGAGGAGGAAATGGAAGGGTTTTTTTAAAACCAAATCTTCCAGTCAGAAATTGACCAAAAATGCAGTCAAGATAATTTGTGACTAAAATGCAAAAGTTGGAAACAATGAAGAAATGGTAGTCAGAATGTACTGACGTGGTGACAGAAATAAGGCTGGAAACAGAATGATTGAATGATGTTCAATGATACATTCATTGCCAATACCTCTTTTATAAAACAAACAGTAACTTTACACATGGACCTCACCGGATGGACTGACTGCACTGAAATCAGATTCACTACATCTGTGAAAGAAATCATTAAAGAAAGTCAGTATCAGCAGTTAAAACGATGCCAAGAGTAGACTCTGAAACAGACCATCAATTACTCAAGTAAAAGTCCTAATTAAGAATGAAAAAAATTTAAACAAGTCTCTGAGAAACACACTATGACCTTGAGCCTATCTAACTGAACCTAAAAATCATATAAAGAATAGGTTACAAGCATGGAATGTTATATGGAATACAAAATGAGTTGTCTAATGATATCAAGTGTATCATCCATGAAGAGAGTAAAGAATCTTTACAAAGGAAGAGGGAAAAGAAAAAAAAAAACCTACATAGATGCTAGAAGAGACTCTAAAAAGTACATTAAAGTCATGAGAAGCCAAAACAAAGAGAAAAAATGATAAACTAACAGAGCTGAACAGATTTCAAAGGGCAGCTTGAGAGGACAAAGCAAAGTATTTTAATGGACTGTGCACAGAGCCAGAATTAGAGAATAAAAAGAGAAGTCACTTGTTTTTTATCAAGTTCAGAAAACTAAAAAACAAATACAAACCTGTGTCACAATATTAAAGGATACTGTAGGCAGTATGTTGAATAATACAGGAAGTATTAAAAAGATAGAATTCACAGTGTACCAAAAACAATTGATTGACACTATAACAATTCAGGAAGTACCACATGAAAAAGAACCAATGGTAAATAAAGAAAAAATTGAAGCTGCCTAAATGCGTTGGCAAAAAATAAGTCAGTAGGAATTGATGGGATAATAATTGACATGTTTCAACTAACAGATGCAACCCTGGATGCATTCTCCAGTCTAAGCCAGGAAATTTGGGAAGCTAGCCAACTAAATAAAAGAGATTCATATTTGTTCCAGTCCCAAGAAAGGCAATCCAACAAGATGTGGAAATTATTTAACAATATCATTAATATCACCTGCAAGCAAAATAATGTTGAAGAGCTTTCAAAAACTGCCAGAAGTTTCAGTGGGTTTTAGAAAATGCTATTCACAAGGGATATTATGTAGGGTTGAACGTAAACAGTACCAGGATAATGACTACTTATGTTTTATTGACTAGACTAAGACATTTGACTATATGAATCATATCACCACAAATATTGAGAAGAATAGGAATCTTAGAACACATAATTTTGCTCATGTGAAACTTATACCTATGCCATGATGTTGTCATGAGAACA
Organism: Elephantulus edwardii; assembly: GCF_000299155.1. Classification (NCBI taxonomy): domain Eukaryota; kingdom Metazoa; phylum Chordata; class Mammalia; order Macroscelidea; family Macroscelididae; genus Elephantulus; species Elephantulus edwardii. The sequence goes on along the minus strand of NW_006399860.1, from coordinate 9,923,553 downwards.
GAGCAAGGGAACACTACATGGTATAAAATTTAGAAAGACATGCGTCAGAATTATATCCTTTGTCCATAACTACTCAATCTGAATGCTCAGCAAATCATTCAAGAAACTGGACTCTAGGAAAAAGTCTAGAGCATCAAAGGAAGACTCATCAATAACCTGAATTATGCAGGTGACACAACCTTGCTTGCTGATAGTGAGAAGGACTTGAAGCACTTGATACAGAAGATCAAACACTGCAGCCTTCAATATAGATTGTAACTTAATGTCAAGATTGACACATTGATTATTGAAATAGGCTCAAGTGTGTCAGAAAGTGTAAAGATGGCATTTGGATAAGACAAGATTCAGATCTCTTCTTCATAGACTGCTATGAGTCATATTGTACTTACTCATACCAGTAACAGTATTTTCAAGTCTCCAATGACTCTTTCCTATTCTTTCCCATGCACTCAATTACCTCTGTTATTCTACTCATTTTCCTCTTTCCCCTTTTGTTCACCCTTCTATTTTTCCTCTTCCCATTTTGAACATTAATACACATCTTCCTCAGATATCCTTTTATTTTTTACGATAATGTCTTTTACAGAATTTGCCAACTCCTTATCCACTAGGCCATGAGAATTCCCTAAAGCTCTCCTTATTTAGAAAAATTCTATAGACATTGTCTCTACTCTTTTCAAAGAAGCACTTTTTTATTTAATTGCTGGTTTTGACTGTGTTTTGTCAAACATTCTTCTAAGTGGTATAGCACTGGTCTGTCCATTGCTGCACAAAGTAACTCGTGGTTACTGTGATGATGAAAACTATAACATTGATGAATCAAATGCGATAATGGTTACCCATGGTGGACAGAGTCTGGTGTAGCTCCCGATTAAAACAAGCTTGGAAGCAGGAGGGGCAACCACTTACAAAATAACTTGCCTCCGTAAACCCTATGAGCTTGGAGAAACGATGAAAGTTATAGAACTGTTCAGGTCTTTCATTCATAGGGTCACCTGCAACTCGATGCAATTAACAACAACTCTAAAATTTATTTTCTTTCTTCTTGCTTTGAATTATCTGGGATTTTTACTTTTAAAGATGAAAAGTAATTGACTTGAGTTTTTTTCAATTTAATATGAAAAAGTTTAGTCATGAATTTAATTATGAATACTGTTTGACATTAATTCACAGATTTTGGTGTATTCTATTTTGGGTTTCCTAATAGTAATCCTCTAGATTCGTTTGTGATTTTTCCTTTGACTCCATTACCTATTTAAATATATAATACTTGATTATATGATTGTGAACATTCTAAATTTTTATTATTGTTCTTGATTTTATTTCTTTGTATTTAAGTACAATATTTTGGTTTATAATTTTATTTTTCAAATTAGCAAGACTTGCTCTATAGTTCAGTAGACAGTCTATCCTAGATAATCTTCTATATATCACTCTTGGGCTGTAAATCATACTGAAGTTTGTTGACTTTTATTCTTCAAATCTAAGTGTTAGCTTGGTGAGGTTATGGTTCTCAATGGCTTATTAGACTCTATTTAACCACCTTTGTAATTTAATGTGATCAGTCAAAAAAGAAGATTCCTGAAGGATGTAGCCTACCTCCAGTATATATATTGTTGTTCTGTGCAAAGCATGCTCTCTTTCTAAATGTACACGCTTCTAGTCACCTGGCATGGGGTTTTGTTTTGGTTTTTGGTTTGTTTGGTTTTGAGATGTGTGTGTGTGTGTGTGTGTGTGTGTGTGTGTGTTGTAAGCCTGAAGAAGACTTGGTCTGATAATTGAACCTGGAGACTTTAGAAGGGTCAGGTCCTTCAATCTGACAACTATGCAACCACAGCCATACAAACCCATACAGGTTTTTAGCTTGCTGTCTGAATCACATATCTCAAATTTGCCAGTGCCTACAATTGTGTGAGTCATTTCTCATGAGTCTGTGAGCCATTTTCTTACAGTGAATTTCTCTATATGTGTGCTTAGAAGAGCATTGAATGAATATACAAACACAAATAAACAAAATAACAAAAAGACAAAAACCACAAAAAGCTCACCAAAAAACCAAAACAAAATCTATCTGGAAGGAAGTGGAATCAGACTGCACCTTAGAGGTAAAAATGATGAAACTTTGTCTCACTTACTTTGGGCTTATTTTGAGGAGGAACCAATTCTTGGAGGAAAAACATCATACAGTGAAAGGGAGAGGTTCAATGAACACGGGAAAACCTTGGTGAGATCAGCTGACACAGGGACCATCACAAAATGAGCTTGAGTAGGACAGAGCTTAGTAAGATGGTGCAAAATATAGCAAGATTCAGATTTGTTGGGATTTTCTTTATCTTTTTAAGAATATCTATGAGTCATAGCCATGGTACAGAATAGGAAGTCGATGTGAATCATAAAAAAAGTTGTAGTATCTCTATGATGTAGTACACAGACAGTTGAACTACTAACTCAAAACCTGGACCTCTTTGGCAGCTCAAATTCAACAATGGTTCTGAAATAGAAATACAGGTACTTTCTTCTATGTGACTTAGAGGCCCCTGAAACTTGTTGAAAGGTAAGCTGAATCAGTGTTGTGTCAACACAAATGAGATTTTTAAAATATGTTACAAGCAAAAAAATGTATTGCTAGACTTTATCTAATTTTCTATCCTTTAAAGAAGTAGAGGACCATGGTGGCATAATGGTTGTATGATGAACTGCTAACCAAAAGACCAGTACTTTGGGTCTACCAGGTTCTCCAGGGGAGAAAGATGAGCAGTCTCTTTCCAAAATGATTTATACCCCTAAAACTCCAGTAAAGGAGTACTGTGGATCAGAATTAAATAAATGTCAGTGAATTTCTACTTAAAGAAGCAAGACAAGAATCAGATAAAGTATGTATTTATAAGAGAGCACTGGTGGCCTAGTGGTAAGAAGTTGTGTTGTCATCCCAAAGGCATGCAGTTTGAATCCACCAGCAACTACACAGGAAAAAGATGGGAAATCTCCTCCTATGAGATTAAATTGCTTCAGAAAACCTGTTGGAGGGTCAGCTATGAGTCAGTTCTGCCTCGATGGTATGCAACAGCAACAACAATGCATTCATTAAATTTGATGTAGTTATTTACCAATACTTATTCATTCTGGTGGTGTAGTCCATAGAGTTTTGTGCTGCTGACTTATAGGCCACACCTTTTGGGTCCTACTTTACCAGGTGATTCTCAGGAGAAACATAGCAATCTCCCACCCTATGATTTATAGCTGTGAGGATCAGCTATAAGTTGTTTCCAAATTGATGGCAATGAGTTTGAATTTTTAAATTTTAATTCACTTCATTTTCTCCTAAGGAAATTTGAAGGCATTAACTGCCATCTGGTGTCATTTCAGTATCACGATTCAGCTGTCACCCATTTCTTTTATGCAGTTTTTGTAAATGGTATTACATTTCTATAAGCTATGTTCTCACCTTACAATTTTGTGTAATATTTATTAATTTCTGTCCCTTGAAAATATGTTTAGATTATAACTCAATTTTTGTAGAATTATAATCTTATTTGAGAAAGTTATTATTGTATCTTCTTAATTAGATCATACCCTAGTGAGGTGAGTTGTATATGGCTCAATTATAAAAACAGCTTAGGCTTAGGAATGTACCATGGAAGAAGACAGATTCTATGTAGGCATCATCTAAAACTAAAGCACCTGGGAAGACTTATGAAGAAAAAAATCAACATGGTTAAGATCTTCAGTTGACCTTTCAGCTTTAAGAATTTCGACAAAACACATTTATACTCTTTGAAGTCTCTTTCCTGTGGTATTTCTTTAACAGCAGCAATGTAAGAACGATCATGACTTTATATGGCCTCTCTTTGACCTCGTCTTTTCTAGAGCTGACTGTTTAGCTTCTGAGTAGTGTTCCTCCATTACTATTATATCAAGTTATTAATAGAAAGCTCTACGTTGTGGTTGTTATGTACTGTTGTATCAAGCAACCCTATGCAGAATAGTTCTTAACCCTGCCTTATCATGAGTCAGTATCACTGTTTCTGACACAGTTACTGGGGTAATGAAATCCATTTCATCCAGGGTCTTCCTGTCCCTCCACTCTTCTCCAAGGACTAGTCTCTCCTGGTAACTTGCCCAAAGTTGTGAGACGGAACTCCAAAATCCTTGCCTCCAAGGAGTAATTTGGTTTCCTCCTATCTAGAACAGACTTCTCCCCCCACCCCCATCTTACTTGATTCCACAGTTTACACCATTGTTGGTGGTGGGTGAGTACCGTGGAGTAGGAACCGACTCATAATTGACCCTACAGGAAATTTTCAGAGGCAGCAGGTCATATGGGAGGAAATTCCCCATCTTTTTCTCACAGAGCAGCTGGTGGATTCAAACTGCTTTCAGGATTGCAGTACAGCTTCTTACCAGAGCTCCTCAGCAGTAGAGAGAATCAAAAGACAAATGGCATTGCAAAAGTTTTCAGTCATACACCTCTCCAAACTACTACAAAACTGATGCCAATTTAAAGACTAAAGTGCATGCGATTCAGGCCACGGTCTTTTTAGTCTCTTGCTATTCATTTGAGAGCTGGACAATAAATAAAGATGACAGAAGAAGAATCAATGTTTTTGAGTTGTGGAATTGGAGAAAAGGAAGCCAGAATGTTCCTTAGAGGAAAGGATAATGAATCTTTGTCTCACATACTATGGGCATTTTGATAAGAGGGGTTATCCTTGGAAATGAATATTTTGAGACAGTCTTAAAAAGATGGATTGAAACAGTGACTGCAGCTATGAAGTCAAGTAATCAGAGATGATGAGGATGGCACAAGGCAGGATAGAGTTTAGATCTGCTGTTCATAAAGTAGTTATGAGACATACCTGACATGATAGCACAACACTGTAGGGTAGGATGTAAGCAGTCTTTAAGGTTTTACTCCATTTTCAGAAGACTTTACTAAGCTTTGCTTGTTGGTGTTGTTCTCATGGAGTTATCAGCTACATTTTAATTGCTGAGTAAGATGATCTCTGACATTTTCAAGATATTTTTTTTAGGTTATCCCTCTCTCATATCCAGTTCCAAAAAAAGTCAGTTCCACTAAGGAAAGCTATAGAATTTTCTGTTTTTAAGATCTGTCTTTCTGTCTTGGTAGAACCATGGTGTCATTGTTCTAAAGGCCATCTGAGTGAAAATAGATTTCCCAGACCTATTTTTCTGTTATTTGAAGCAGAGTCAGGAGATGGGCATGAACACTTGTTCTTTCAGTTAGATTCTTTCCTTTATAATATCTGCCTCAAAAACAACTTGGGGCAAAAGGTATTAGAGCTCACACTTCTTTTCCCAGCAGGCTTGATGCTCCACTACTCATACTGTTATCTCTAATTTGTTATGATATACATGATTTAAAGCTTTTATATAATCAGTAAAACACAAGCACATATCTTTCTGCTTTTCTCTACTTTCTACCAAGATCCAACTGATATTAGCAATGATATTGAACTTTTAATATCTCTTTTCTTTCTGTTCAACTACCAATATATTTTTGTTTCTAAATTTACATTCAAATCACCCATAAGTATCAATGCTTAGGAATTGAATGCTTGTTTCATTTTAAATTTCAGAAGTTATAATATTCACTTTCTTCATTAGTCTCATAGTTGTGGTTGTTGTATAACTATGATGAATAGTTTCACTAACTAGTCTTCGTTAAAGGCACATGACAAATATCCTATAGTTTAAGACATTGTACTTCGGGTTATATCTTAAGATGTTCTTTTTTATGATTAATATGATATCCATTCCTCTTCAATGTGTAATTATCAAGATATCATATGACTGTCAAAATCATAATATTCAATACCAGATTATTTCTTCTCGATGATGCCTAAGATACCTACTTTCAAGCATTCCATTTCCTTTTTATACTTCTAATTTTACTAGAGTCATAATTTCTACATTCTGTGAAGTGATTAAGAATTGATATTTGGAGTTAGTTGTCTCATTTTGAGTAGTGTCAAATCAGCAAATGAAAGTCCTGAAAGCTTTACTGAATTCATTGTGTTAAGTCAATACTATTTTGAGGAGCAACTCTTCTCCAATTGCATTTTATGAGTCTTTAATTTGAAAGGAATATCTCCAAGAGCTATGTTAAGCAATGATTATCAAAAGATTTTTACTGGAACTTTTTTAGAAATAGATTCCCAACTCCTCCTTCCTAGTTAGTCTTAGTATGAAAGTTGTGCTGAAATAAATGCACCAAGAGCTAGCATTTATAGTGACATAATTTGAAAACCACAGAGATATGCAAGCCACAGAAATATTATAAATGGAAAGACAGTTTCATCTTGAAGATTATGATACTATTTTTCAATGTATTCATCCATAATCTTAATAATTAATTATTGTTGTTTTTGTTGTTATTATGTGCCATCAAGTTTCCTACAATGCATAGCGATCCTATGTACAACATTTCTAAAGCCTGCCCTATGCTGAGCTGATCTCACTGACTCTGACACACTTATTTCCATTGCCTTAGTTACTGTATCAATCCATCTCGTCCCAGGTGTTCCCCTCCTGTACTGTCCCTCCACCATCCCGAGCATGATGTTCTTCTCCAAGGATCAGTCCCTCTCAGCAGTGCCCCCAAAGTGTGTGGGACAGAGCTTAAAAATCCTAGCCACCAAGGAAAAAAATTTGGTTTCACCCACTCCAAGACAATTAGAAAGGCAAAAAAAGAATAATGTATTTACAGGGGGTAGAGGGTGGGGAAGTGAGGAAATCATTAGGATAGCAGAGTTTGGTGAGTGGTAGGGGCCAGGGGAAGGAATTAGGAAAGATCCGATGGGAACCTGAAAAGATGGAGAAATATTAACCATAGAATAATGGTGATCAATTTTGTAAAACACAATGTATATAAGTGATAATCTGAAATAAGATGTGTACATGAACAATGCACAGTATACATGAATTTTGTATGCAAACTAATATAAAATACAGAGGAGAGAAAAATACACTTTATTTATGGTATTTATTAAGAATAAGGAATAAACTATTGATTCCAAGAACACCAGACTAGTCTATCTTGGAAGAAATACACAAAGAATGTTTGGAAAAGAAGAAAGAAATTATTTTTCTCATGTTCTTTGGGCAGTCCATCCAGAAGGACATGACACTGGGTAAGAAAAGTCAGTGAAAAAGATAAGGGTCATCAATATTGAAATGATGATTGTAACAACGTGCTCAAACTTAGCCATGATTATGAGGTTAGTGAAGAACTAGAGAGTGATAAATTCAATAACGTACAGGCTCACTGTAAGTAAAAACAAATTTGAAGATACCAAATAACAACATCAACATTCTCTGCTTGCAGAATCTAAAGTTTCCTGTTTGGATGTGGTACCTGAAAGGGAAGAGAAGATTTGACATCTTGACAGTGCATGCAGCTTAGAGTAGAAGACAGATGAGAGATGCCGGTTGCTTGGTCTACCTGGAGTAAACTATAGCTCTAGACAAGCAGCTTTAGGTCAGTATTCTTGGCTGTATTCTCTTGAAATAGAGCATTCACCATGTTGATGTGGGAGATGCAGGAGAAGACATTATGGCATAAATGTCATGAACTTCATTCTTTGTTCTGAGATTTAATAGACAATTTCCAGGGAGTTGGAATGATTGTTTAATATTGCTCCTTCCCTCCCACCCCCTCTAATACAGTTGTTATGGTTTGTGTTTTCATTACCTAGTGATTCTATAACTGAGATACCACAAGTGGATGCCTTTAACACACAGAAAATAACTCATTAACAGTTTAAAAGACCAAATTCTGGGTGTGAACTTTACAGGAAAGCCTGTTGGTTGTGGAGGAAGAAAGATCCTTTTTTCTTCAACATCTGTAGGACTCGAGTTCCTTAACAATGTCCATGTGTCTTAAGCTCCCTGGTACCAAGGAGCTTTCTTGTACAGATAACTGAGTCCAAATATCCATTCCTGAAAGTTCTTTCTTGATGATAATTAGGCCTTCCCTTTTAGCCTGTTTCCTTGGTATATTACAAGCCACACTCTGGAGAAACTTTTCCTACATATTTATTATAATTATGATGAGTTCATAGGTGTTGCATCATACCCTTAATTCTTTAACAACTCTGTGGTTTATCAGCCTTGAGAGATGAGACCATTACATCATGTACAGGTTATATCATTCCACAAATATGTTTTGGAGCACATAATTCAATCGATGAAATTTTCTAAATGACTGTTCATTGTTGGGAGGATTGGCTGAATTCCTCATGTCATCAATCCAGGAATTGTCTCTAGTCCTTTTCATCCTATGATCCACTGGAATCTTTCATATTTTAATCCACAACACAACCACTGCCTATCTTTTCTGGTTTCTTAACTGCTGCATTCTGATTGATACATTAGAATTTTTTTAAAAGGCAAAAAGTGTGTGAGAAATTTCATGCACAAATGTTAGACTTAATCTTCCAGATTATTTTGTTTCTTTGACATTTTTGACTTACCAAGTTCAAGTCATATTTATATCCCTGATCTAAAATTTTCATCCAGCTGAATGATGCTGTAGTTATTTCTACTTGATCTCTAAGGCCTGATAACAGTTAAGAACCAGAAATTACCTCAAGAAAAAAGCATCAGAGGGTATCTAGCTCAGGTGAATGCACTTCCTTTCTTTTTGCTACATTGACCCTTAAAGCTTAGTTCTTTTGAATGTGTTCTAATGTCTTCAACTGTCAGCAGTTTTCTATTTTATCTCTCCTTTTGCAACTCTTCTAAAGGTGATGATTTTATACTACAGAGAAAAAGCTGATCATAAGCAGAAGTTTATATACTATTTATAATTTCTTAAGTCTAAACCTTGTCTTGAGGTATGTTTATTAAGAATTAAAACATATTAAATTAGATTAATTCTGTGAATACACCTGTTGAATTGTAAAAATCCTTTGATTATAAGAAAACAGAAACAATATAAGAAAATAGAGGATATGTCACATGTTAAAAATACTTGAAAAGGGGAAAAAATCTAACTTTATATAAATCAATTACAGAAACACCCCGAGTTATAAATGGCCTGCATGCAGACAACATCTACCTAACCTTTAAGAAAAGCTCTGAGCCCCTTGAACACTCCCATAAGTGATAGTCAGCCAAGTAAAATGGGAGTAGACCTAATTTTTTATAGTTTGAATGACTCCTCACAGTAAACAGAATGGGGAAAATTGCAAGTCTAATTGAAATTGGAGACTCACAAGAGCCCTCTCAAGGATCCTGATGCAAGAGATTACATTAGAAAACTACAGACTTTCAAGAGATTTAGTTGACTGCCATCTTTAAGAAGGGTAGTGTTACTTCTGTTGGGCTCCGAATTCTACAAAAACACAGTAAGAGATGGATCTTTGTTATAAACTGTCTGTGTCAGAATATAACTGCTCACAGTTAAGTAGGCCACTAAAATATAACAACCATTAATGTTTTGAAATAACTATTATCATTCCAGGGCTATTTATTAATTTTGATACATAGCATAAAAAATTACACAGCTCTCAAATTATATATAGGATATAGAACAAAAACAAATATGATGTAATTTCCAAAGACATACATTTCCCCTTAGCAACTTCAGTACATCTAAGAACCAAGAGTCAAGTAAATATCATAGATAACAAAAATATAAAAAAATTAAATCTGCATGAAAATTAAAAAGCATTTTGATAAAAAAAATGAAATAAGCAAGGTTTATCTCAATCTTGGTGCCTTGAGAAAATACTAATTGTATTAATCAGGTCATTGTAGTCGGTCTTTAAAATGTAACAGATAGTTTCAGATTCCTTCAAATAGATATTTTAAGGAACTCAATCAACCTCTATTTTAAGGAATCAAATTTTTCATTGATTATAATTTTATCACATGCAAAGATAGTAAATTAATCTCAATTTGTTACTATTGAAATTTACTTTTTTAAATATTTTTATTGATTTTCATATACTGATACCTTTGCAGTATGTTTCATTGTGTTTTATACAATCTTTCATTTACATTGTGTTTCATACAACCATTCATATATATTCTATTTTACATTATTTTTATACTAGTATAATTATAAACAGAATAACTAAACATGTTGAGAAAACAATTATACTGTTCCTCATTTGAGTTCACAAAATAACAGTCTAAAGGAAAAACAAACTACAAACAAAAAGCCAGTAGAGTAGATGTGAATTATTTCAGTTCAAAGGTTCAACTATCTTTTACCTCTAGTAGTTTAACTTTTGTCCTTGGTTCCTGAAGGTAAACTGCAAATCATTGAAATTTCCTAAGTAGTTAAAGTACTTTTGATATCTGGACCTCTCCTAGTGTATAAGGAGTTACACTGCCAACTCAAAGACAGGTGGTTTGAATCCACTAGCTGCTCTCAACAAGAGATAAACCCATTTTGGGGTCAACTGTGAATTCCAACTCAGTGACAGTTTGTAATGTTAGTAGCAGTATACCTGATGGTTTTTGCCAGTGCATGAGATTGGGCTAACCAGAAGACAATCCTAAATCCTGGTATCAGTTACCCTTAGGAAGGGTAGTCTTGGAGGAAATACAACCTTTGAATCTTTGTCTCTCACATACATAGGGCATGTTATCAGAGCAGCCAGTCTTTGGAAAAAATTAGAGGGTCAGTGAAAAAGAGGAAGACTCTTAATGAGAAAAACTGACACATGGAACTGACACATGGACTTTTGCATGGCAGAGATTGTGAGGCTGGGGCAGAGTTCACGAGTTGTTATTAGTAGTAGAGTACTAGTCAACTCCACAGTATTCAACAACAACAACAAAAAGTGGGAACTGATCCAATAATGTACGACTATATTGTGAAACTGGTTACAGAAGATCAATGAACTTTCTTGTTGCTGAAAGACATAGCTTCATATAGGAGAGTGGCATATCTTCTTTGTTGAAAATCTTCCTAGATTTCTACTTATAATTTTATTTTTATTTTACTCAGATTTCTTTACAAAGTGGGAATACATTGTTTTTCCCAATTATTTTCTTTGGCACTTTATTTTATTTGTTATAATTAATCTGAAATATCTTTCTATATCAGCATTTCTTAAGCTCAAGGAACTGAAGAACAGATTCAAACCTAGAGTTGCTGTAATCAAGGATGCTTTGGGCAGAATATTAAATGATCCAGGAAGT